>NC_134690.1:96111972-96424784 GCF_050947455.1 Rhinoderma darwinii
TGAACATGATCTAGGCCCTGACCCAGGTGGCGACAACACCCTCACAGCATCTTTGATGTAGTCAGTAGTAGCAATACCCAGCCCACCATTACAACAGGGCACCTATACATACCATGAGTTATTTATAATAGTGGTGTCTGCCTATGAGGTAGAGCGGCCTTTGGGCTCTAGCAGGCACCAGGACTTTGGTGATTTCTTCACTCAGCTGCCTGTTATGGTCCATAGGCTCCTTTTTTAGGATCTGTGGATCTTCAGCTTTAAAGGCTATGTACACCTTTGAAATAGTTTTGTTTGTTTGTTTTTCTTTAAATAAAATTGTGTATCAGTATGATTGGTGCAACTTCCTAAACACATTGTATTAAAAATAGTTTTTACTGTTTGTATTACAGCTGCTTTGTATCCTGTATACAGAGCAGCTGTATCTTGCGCAAAATCCTTTAGTCAGGTCAGTGGCACTGACGGGTTAAGTGTAAGCAGGTCCTTCTACTCTCTAAGGCCCCATGCACACGAACGTAAAAACGCCCGTAATTACGGCACGTTTTTACAGGCCCATGGACTTCTATTGGCTACGGGTACCTCCCGTGCCGTTGAAAAATATAGAACATGTCCTATTTTAGGCCGTAATTACGGCACGGGCAGGCCCATAGAAGTCTATGGGGCTGCCGTAATTACGGGTGACTACGTGTGTACCCGTAAATTACGGGAGCGTTGCTAGGCGACGTCAGGGGATAGTCACTGTCCAGGGTGCTGAAAGAGTTAAACGATCGGCAGTAACTCTTTCAGCACCCTGGACAGAAACTACCGATCACAATATAGATCAACCTGTAAAAAAAAAAAAAAGACGTTCATACTTACCCAGAACTCCCTGCTTCTTCCTCTAGTCTGGCCTCCTGGGATCACGTTTCAGCCCATGTGACCGCTGCAGCCAATCACAGGCTGCAGCGGTCTCATGGACTGCCGCGTCATCCAGGGGCTGGATGTCGAAAGAGGGACGCGTCACCAAGACAACGGCCGGGTAAGTATGAATTTCTTTTACTTTTACTGCGGAAAGGGCTTTCCCTTCTCTCTATCCTGCACTGATAGAGAGAAGGGCTGCCGATTAGTGCAGTGCAATTTTGCAGCGAAAACGTGCTCGTAAATACGGGTGGAATACTGGTGACACCGGACCCGTATTTAAGGGTACGGGTCCGTAAATACTGGTGCAATACGGGTCGAATACGTGTGACCAAGGACCCGTATTTACGCCAGTATTTACGGGAGGAAAAAAATACGTTCGTGTGCATGAGGCCTGACACGCAGCCTTCAGTGCCACTGACCTGACGGATACAAGATCCAGCGCAAGATACAGCTGCTCTGTATACAAGCTACAAAGCGGCTCTATCTCAAAAAGTAAAAATAATTTTTATTAAAATGTACTTAGGAAGTTGCACCAATCACACTTATCGACAATTTTGTTAACAAAAAAAAACAGAAAACAAACAAGTGACCAGCCTATTATAAGCCCTAATGACCAAGCTATTTTTTTCGTTTTTCTATAGTCGCATTCAAAGAGCTCTAACTTTTTTATTTTTTTATTATTTCTTTTTTTATTTTTCCGTCAATGTAGGGATATGAGGGCTTGTTTTTTGCGGGACAAGACGTAGTTTTGATTGGTACTATTTTGGGGTACATGGGACTTATTGACTAACTTTCATTATGACTTTTTTGGGGGGCAATGGAAAAAAATAGCAATTTCACCATAGTTTTTTTGCGTTTTTTTTTTACGGTGTCCACCTTGCGGTTTCAATTACATATTAACTTTATTGTTTGAGTCATTACGGTCGTGGAGATACCACATATGTGTACTTTTATTTATTTTATACACTTTTAATAAATAAAACCACTTTCATCAGACAGCCGAGCCCCGGCTCCAGCCTGCACGGGACACCCGTGCAGGACTTAGACTGGGCTGCCGTGAAAAGGCGCCAGCCGAGCCTAAAGACCCTTAGTGACCGCCAGGAAAAGGCGCATTGGTGGTCACTAAGGGGTTAAACATTTCACTTTAGGGGGTCGTTAAGGAATTGGATTTTCAAACACTGAGCACAGACACAGGAGTCAAGTTTTCAGCTTTTATATTTTTAAAGGACACAACATACTGTATATGGTCCAAATCCAAAAATACCTTTTGAGGTTCTCTAGAAATACAACAAGCCCATTCCTACTGTTATTTTTTTCCACTTCTCTCAGATTTGGATAATATGGCCTCTGCATTATTAGTAAGATAATTACCAGCTTGTAGTTACCCTTCTGATCCGTTGATCGCCATGGATCCGGCTACTTGAACCCCTGGCAATCAGATATTATCGCATAATGGGGCTATTACAGGCCATATATTTCCCTTGTAGTGGTCACAAATTAAATGGCCAAATGAATGTAATACATGGAAGGAGTACCCCAGAAAAGGAGTCACTCTTACTTAGTGGTGTAACGGCCGCGGTCGTGGACTGCCGCCGTTCTTCACCTCGCGAAGACCGTGACCGCAGATCCCTGGCTTCTTGCCAGCGTCTCCCTCCTAGGAGACGCCAGCACACGCGGCCGTCCTGCTCTTCTCTGGAACCCTAGGGTGCGTGTGCATGCTCAGTCCCGGTCTTAAAGGGCCAGCGCACATGTGAAATCTTCCCTGACCAATTCCCAGATCAACCTGGACTATAAAAAGGGCTCTGTCCTTCCACTCCTTGCCTGATCATTGTTGTTGTCTACCCATGTTCGAATTGCAAACGGTCCCTTAGTTGTTTCCTGCTCCCAGTGTTCCCGTATCCTGCTTCCTGTATCCTGTTGCTGTGTTTGTTTCCTGAGCTTAAGCCTTTAGTTGGAGTCGAGTGTGTCAACTGCCACGTCTGGTATCATCTGCCACGTCTGGTATCATCTGCCACGTCTGGTGTCATCTGCCACGCCTGGTGTCATCCTCCACGTCAAGCTCCATCCGTGCCTAAGCCTCTGCTTCTGTCTGGACTCTTGTGCTAAAGACTTTGCATAGACTTTATATAGACTGTTGTTTGGCCAACTGCCACTCCGCTATGGCGGAGCTGCCTAGTGGGTCCATATACCCCTAGATCGTAGCTCCCACACTCTGCTATAGGGCTTGTGCATAGGGTTGTCCTTATGAAACAATCACTTTAGTATATGCTCCCTTCGGAACCTCTACAGCATGTAGCAAGGATTTATCTATATTCTGCACTATTTCAATGTCTGAAGATTATACATTTCAGTACATACTTTATTTTTTTAACTATAAGATGCACTTTTTAGCAAGAACAAATCTTGCTGAAAAGTCCCGGTGTCTTATAGTCCGAAGTCAGGGCTTCTCTTTCTCTGTAGGATCAGTGCAGGGCAGCAGGAGAAGCTGAATGATGTGATGTTCAGCTTTGTTATGGAGTCCACACACCTCCCAATGCAGCGGGACAGTCACGGATTCCGAGCGGTATCCTGTTGTCCCAATGGTATGTCCCAGTGTGAACTGCATGATAAGGACACAGATACAGTTGAATCCAATGGCGGAGAACGGAGCCGCCAACTTCCTGCTCTACCATTCACTATGTAATGCCGGCCGTCAAGGACTCGACACAGACAGGCGCGATGCAGTGACATCATCGCGCCTGTCTACACTGAGCCACACATAGCAATCACCAGATGAGCAGGGGGATCTCCTACACTCGTCGTAGAAATGAGGTTATGGTATTTATTTTTTAGTAGGCACTATGGGGACATTATACTGTGTGGGGGCAGCTAAGGGGGATTTATACTGTGGGGGCACTATGGGGCAGTATACTGTGTGGGAGGCACTATAGGTGGCATTATACTGTATGAGAGGGCACTATGGGGGCATTATAGTGTGTGTTTGTGTGTGTGTGTGTGTGTGTGTGTGTGTGTGTGTGTGTGTGTGTGCATATATATATATATGTATACGTAGTGTTCACTCAGCAGTGCTGTGTATCTATACTGTATGTACTGTAGAGCTGTGTGTGTATCTACTGTGCATGCAACAGTGCTGTGTGTGTATAATGTGCATGCTGAAGAGCTGTGTGTGTAGAATCTTATCATGAGAGTAAAAATATTTTAAAACTTTGTTCTGCTGTCTAGACCTGGGTGCGTCTTGTAGTCCAAAAAATATGGTACATATTTTAAGTGAGTCAAATACAGATACCATCCTTCATTTACGTAGCACTTTTCTTATAATATATTAAGCACAGCTATAGTCTAATACGGTAAAATATGAAGTAGACGTGGACACCATGTTCCCAGTAAGTGAGGAAGGCTGTTTCTTAGCTATGCACATACCTTCCATTATTCTATATATGATCTAGGAATAGAAACTAATGCCATTAAATAAACACCTAGATTAAACAGATTTTATGTTTATACAGAGCACCTTTTTGGCAATTCTCCCAGACTGTCTGAATGGTAACTTACCTGTTACACTTTAGGCCTGATAGCACCACGAGGTGTTAGTTAGCAAATGACATCCTGAGATATATTAGCATCTTAAAGCGTATGTACACCTTTGAAATAGACATTTTTATAAAAAAAAATATATGTGAGATTTGTGCAACTTTCAAAATACTTTTTATTAAAAATTATTTTTACTTTTTGAGATACAGCTGCCTTGTATCTTGTATAGAGCAGCTGTATCGTGCGCTGAGACCTGAATCCGTCAGGTCCGCGGGACTGACAAGTTCAGTGAAGGTGGGTCTGACATGCAGGATCCACCTGTAATCGATAAGGTATACATAGCCTTTAACTAAACCTTTAGAAATCCAGATGGGCCATTGAACTATGCTCATCAGCATACAGAAATTTGTATATATTACGTTATTAGGGGGTGGAGCCAAACGTAATATTTGAACTGGGTGAAAGCCTAACTTCTTCCCGGCATACTGGCACTTGCAGTGCCAGGCTGTGTTTTTTTGGGAACTGGGCCGCCTTTAACACTGGGAAAAGTCGGCAGATGCTGGGGTTTGGAGGTTGTCTATATACATTTATTTAAAGACTATGTATACCCTTGAAAATGTTTTTTTTTTTTTTTCAATATATATAGAAAAATGTGTATCAGTGTGTTTGGTGCAACTTTGTAATTACATTTTATTCAAAATTATCTTTACTTTTTGAAATTCAGATACAGCAGCTTTATATCCTGTATCTGTCAGGTCAGCGGGACTGACGGGTTATTCAGTGTCAGCGGGTCCTGCATGTCTCTGACACGCAGGATCGAGCTGTTACCGATCAAATCTAAGTTCTTAACTTAGATGTGATCAATTACAGGTGGTGAGAGACAAGCAATACTCGCTGACACTGAACCTGTCAGTGCCGCTGACCTGACGGATTCAGGTCTCAGCACCAGATACAACTGCTCTGTATACAGTATACAAAGGAGCTGTATCTCAAAAAGTAAAAATCATTTTTTATAAAAACAAAAAAGAAAGTTGCACCAATCACACTGATACACATTTTTAGTGAAAAAAAAAACAAAACAAAAAACACTTTCGAACGTGTTCATAGCCTTTAATGTTCAAGCTCTCCTTTTACCTTGTGTCTGCCAGGTTTCAAACTCAGGGCCTGCTGTATGGGAGGCCGAAACAGTAGCAGTGACCACGAGCTACACTGCCATCAATGTGTGTATTCTCTCTGCCTAGATGCCTCCATATTATTATTATTATTATTATTATTATTACTATTATTATTATTAATTATTATTATTATACCTTATAGGCATAATGTACTGATATAATGATATATACCAGAACATTATAAGCAAAAAAAATGTAAGATAAAAAGTTAAAGTCCACTAATGGGATAAAAATATTTAATTGTTCTTTAGTAAGGTCAACATTTCTGGAAAAAAAAAAGTTAATAAACACAGTGGATTTCTACCGCTCTGCAGCTACTGCTTGCGGCACCAGCGGGTCAGGTGTCACTCACTGACTTCACTACTGGCTTCCCCGCGCCGCAACTACCGCTCCCCCGCTTCCCCTCCTCGTCTTACGCTCTGAGTGATGATCAGGCATGATGACATCACTCAGGACGCAAGACAGGGAGGAGACTATCTTACCATGCTTTCCTGGTCTGGCTATTTCCCCAGGGCTCCGCTCCAGCAGCATCAGTGGGCACAGTGCACTGTAAGAAGCCCAGCAGGTCAGTCAGACTGTGCGCTTTGGTTGCATGGGGGCACTGATGGGGTTCTAAAAATGGCAAATGGGCAGAGGATTCAGTGTCACCTTGGTGTCCATTTGCCACTTATTGCCCCTTTAGTGTTCTGTTCAGTGCCCCTTCGATGCCCATTTGCCATTTATTGCCCATTTATTGTTCTTCTGTGACAGAGGGTGCTAAAGGGGCAGTAAATGGCAAATATGCATCAATGGGGAACTGAACATAAGGGCACTAAAGGGGAAATAAGTGGAAAATGGGCACCAAGGTGACACTGAACGACACTGTTAATAAATGAGGGGCACATTGTTCAGTTGATCCATAGTGCACATTTAGCATTTGTTGCCTTTTTAGACCCTGTGCACATTATGTTAAGGGGATTAAAAAGAAAATCTGTTGAAGCAGTAGAGGAGAAGTTAAAATAAAAAAGAACTTATACTTACCTTTCTCCTCCCAAACATTCCTGCGCTGGGGGCTCCCGTCACCTCTGTTCACTGTTTGTATACAGAGCAGCTGCAGCAGTGATGTACTGTTGACGTGATTTCACCACTACAGCCGCTCTGTATACAAACCGAGAACAGAGGTGACGGGAGCCAACAAACCGGGGGAACGTCTGGGAAGAGAAGGGCTGCTTTCTTAGTTTAACCCTTTCAGGACTGAGACATTTTTTGCTTTTTCATTTACGTTTTTCACTACCCGCCTTCCTAGAGCCATAACTTTTTTATTTTTCTGTCAATAGGATGGTGGTTATTTTTTTGCGGCATGAGTTGTAGTTTCTATTGGCACCATTTAAAGTACCATATAATGTACTGGGAAACTGAAAAAAATTCTTTGTGGGCTGAAATGATAAAAAAAACCTGTGATTCCTCCATAGTTTTTTGGGTTTCGATTTTACGGCTTTCATCGTGCGGTAAAAACGACAACTTAACTTTATTCTGCGGCTCAATACGATTACGGTGATGCCAAATTTCTACAGGTTTATATATATTTTACTACTTTTACAAAGAAAACTATTTGTTATATAAAAAAAATTAGTTTCACCACATTTTGAGAGACATAACTTTTTTTATATTTTTGTCTAAGCGGTGTGAGGGCTTATTTTCTGCGGGGCGAGCTGTAGCTTTTATTGGTACAATATTTTGGTACATGCAACTTTTTAATAATTTTTTATTACATTTTTTTTAGAGCTAATGTGAACAAAAAAAGCGATTTTGGCTATTAACTTTTTTTTTTTCGGCCATTACAGTGTGAGTTAAATAAGAAGTAATAAAAAGTACCAACATTGCCCACATGGACAGCCGTTTTAATAATTTTTCCAGTTATACAAAAGATAGCCTTTGAGTAAACGGAGTAAGGGCCAGTTCACACGTTGCATAAATACTGCAGATTTTCCGCAACGGAATTAGTTGCAGAAAATCCGCAGCAAATACAGTAACAGCAAAGTGGATGAGATAAAACAAATCTCATCCGTACGCTGCGTAAATACTGAGCGTAAAAAACTGACCTGCGGTGCAGTTTTATTTTACAGCATATCAATTGTATTTGCGTAAAACGCACCTTATTTGTTGCGGGTTTTCCTCATTGTATTCAATGGAGAGGTAAATTCCGCGACAAATAGCAGTTGTTGCGTTTTTTGCGACGGGTTTGCAGCGATCCTGCCGCAAAAAAACAACTCTCAGAAAACAAACAATATATTATACTTACCTAGGAATCTGTGTTTTATCCTCCTGAGATGACGCTTCGGGTATGTTCACACGGCCTATTTACGGACGTAAATCGGGCGTTTTTGCCCCGAATTACGCCCGAAAATAGCGCCTCAATAGCGCTGACAAACATCTGCCCATTGAAAGCAATGGGCAGACGTTTGTCTGTTCACACGAGGCGTATATTTACGCGCCGCTGTCAAATGACGGCGCGTAAATAGACGCCCGCGTCAAAGAAGTGACCTGTCACTTCTTTGGCCGTAATTGGAGCCGCTATTCATTGACTCCAATGAATAGCAGCGCTATTTACGGCCGTAATTGACGCGGCGTTCAAGCGCCTGCACATGCCGGTACGGCTGAAATTACGGGGATGTTTTCAGGCTGAAACATCCCCGTAATTTCAGCCGTAACGGACGCCCTCGTGTGAACATACCCTTCATCTCATGTGACCTCCGCTGCAGCCAATTACAGGCTGTAGCGGCGGTCACATGGATGAAACGTCATCCCCGGAGGCCGGCCTGGATGATGTCAGAGGGCCGGCCTCCTGGGATGACGCTTCATCCCATGTGACCGCTGCTGTAGCGGTCTCCTGGGATGAGAGGTCATCCCAGGAGGCCGGCATGCAAGCAGGCTGCTAAGTGCTGCAGTTTTCCGCAGCAGACATTCCAGGTGAGAAACTGCCCCACAGTTTGGTGCAGTTTTTTGCCCCAAATTCCCTGCGGCGCACAGGGCGGATACGCTGTGTTCTTTTACGCAGCGTATCCTCCCCGTGTGAACTCAGCCTAAGGCCTTATTTACACGAGCTATGCCTATATGGAGAACACCAAAAGAGCAGAGTCAACCAACCCACAATCCCCAAAAGGTAAGTAATAAATAGATAAATGTCTTTTGCAGATAATATATAATATATAATGTCTAGATGGGGAAAAAGGAGGCAGGGCTTACGAGCCCATCATAAGCATGGTGGTAGCGGTGAAGATACCCTCTTAATGCAATAATAACCTAAAAGACAGAGTCTGACACACTGAAAGTTAATTAAAAGATGAACATTTTTATTGGGGTTGATGCCAGACAGTGTGGACTCTGACATGGGTAAGGTGCTCTATTTTAGAGCCATTCACATTTAGGCTTTATTTGCCTCCCTTGCTGTTGTCCGAATATATACACCCATCAGTGTAACTTTTATATGGGTGTAATTGGTTGCTGTGTCTGAACCCTTGCATTTAGTTCTGATTATAACCTGTCACTCATTTGTGATTTCTACCAAATAGTCTGGATGCAAGATATTATGCATCACAGCTCCACTCTACCCTTCTAATATTGATATAGCGTCATCTTTTTCATTTCCTGTGCTTTATATTTGCACGCATCATTGTCTGGTATCTTCTCACACTGTGGCAATCATCTCTAACTTTTAATGTGTCTTTTGTTATTTCTTGTATATTTGTTTCAATAAAAATTTTCACCTTATTTACACGAGCGTTGCGCACCTCGGACGTGAAAAACTGCAGTTTTTCACATCCGAGGTGCATCCGTGCTCAGCGTTGCGGGACGCGATGTCTCGCATCCCCCATAGATGAGTCTATGGAGGGATGCGTGAAGCGTGAAAAAATAGGACATGTCGTATTTTCTGACAGACCCTTCACACGGTCCGTTGAAACAACGGCTGTGTGAACGGCCACATTGAATTACAAAGGTCCGTGGGATGGCCGTTGTTTCAACGGCCGTCACACGGACGTTTAACACGCTCGTGTAAATAAGGCCTAAAGGTTATTTCACATTGCATCCTGCCCATCCGTGAAATGTATGCACCGGGAAAGATCCAAGAACGTATGGTAAACAGTCCCATACACCTGATGGAGGTTAAAAAAGCCTCCGTTCGGGTGGGACTGCGCTATTATATGTAGTGGCGTCCCGTAAAAAAAAATTATACTGCATGTTCTTTGTGTCCATTTAATGTATGTGCCAGGATCTTTTCCGCCGCATATGATAAATGGATAGGCAGGACGTAATGTGAAAACAGCCATACCAAAACATAGGCCTTGTTCACACTGTGCTAAAAACGGCGGAAAAATCGGAAGCAGGACGCCTCCAAACATCTGTCCATTGGGAAAACGGGCGCAGAAAAATACGGCCACGAAAAAGTGCATGTCACTTCTTCAGCCGTTTTTGGGGCCGTTTTTCATAGACTCTATATAAAAACAGCTCAAAAAACGGCTGTTAAAAATGCTGTGAAAAACGCGACTTTGAATAAAAAACGGCTGAAAATCAGGAGCTGTTTTCCCTTGAAAACAGCTTCATATTTTGAGACGTTTTTTATTTTGTGCGTGCACATGCCCTTAAAAACACTAGTGTTTTTGTAAAGTTCTTTTTAAACTATAGGTGCTTTTGCCGCGTATTCATCGCTTTTTTTTTCACGCCTTCGGCGTTTATTTTTCCCGCTCGTTCACAACTCCCATTGACTATAGAAATTAGGTGCAATTGTGGGGCATTTTCGTGGCGTTTTACTTGCAAAAGAATTGACCTGACGCTTCTTTTTTTACGCGACACATTTTTAAACAAAACGCGTCGTATGCACTAACAGCACGCTATATCATTGATGTCAATGGTACGCTTAAACCAAGCATTTTTTACGCGTTTTTAGGCGTGACAAATGCACAAACAAAAGCACCAAGTGCCGACAATACATAACATTGATAAATGGAGTGGGGGGCACCAAAGGCCAATTCCGTAGAGGGTACCCTGTAGCCTAAGGCCGGCCCTGCCCACAGTGACTCTATTGCCCAAAGGCCCACATATACCCAAAGACGACCCTACCTGAAATCTGGTACACACAGAAGATATTGGCTCAGCAAAGACCAAAAGGGACCACTGTACAGAAGGAACAGGTTGCTGCCCTTTGCGGTAGAGAGTGCCTGAGAGACAATGCCAACGTAACACAAAACCCTCCATGAGTAATAGGAATAAGGATGCCAGTTTAAGCTCAGTTTTTCTATAAACATGGAAAAAAAATGTATTTGTACAAATCTCTGTTCTATGCCAAATGAGCCTGACGTCTGGTGTCTCAATCACAGTAGTCTGGTGTAAAGTGTATAATATACAGACTTCTAACCTTAACAAAATGTATTTTTCATAAATATAGACCTAAAAATAAGCTGGAGTATAACGGCAAGAAGTACACAGCTTAAATTCAGTATAAAATACTGGAAACTTGAATCATTCCCCATATAAATATTGTGATATTGTCGAAAGGATTTTGTTTCACTATCTAAACTAATGTCAAACTCATTTCTTTTTTTATTTTTAAGTTAGCCATTTTTAGCTCTTTTTACATAGCAGAGCAAATACTTTAGACTGACATCCATCTCAATAATGCTAGGAGAGAAATGTACTGAATTCACTAATAGTCTAGTACAGGGGGCAGCAACCTGTGGCACTGGTGCCAACCGACACGTGGGATATGGTTATGAGAACATTTTCTATGTATGATAATATACCTCTAAATAATACACTTACCAAATAATACTATACAAGGGCCAAATATTATCACTTTACCTGTACTCAAAAAACACCAGTATACCAAGACTAATATTACTAATAATACCATGACCAGACTATGACTACACATTACCACATAGTGACTGAATAATACCACCATACTAAGACCGATATTACCACCATACAGTGACCATATAGTGGTTGATACTGTAACGTCTATGGCCGCGGCCCATCGTTCTGACTTACCCCTCGACGGCCGTGGCCATGGACATCCGAGTTCCTTGCAGCGTCGTCCTCCTGTAAGGCGCCGGCACTCATTTCCGGGTATCGAGACTGTCTCTGGAGGGTGCTCACACCCGCGCGTGCACGGTCTTAAAGGGCCAGATTGGATGACCTCTTCATTCAACACATCTTCGGTCTGCACGGCTTGCCCCTCCATATCTGAGATCGAGGGGTTCAGTTCACCTCAAAGTTTTGGAGAGCACTCTGAATTAATTTATTCTTTTCAATTTGATGATATTTGGTACCGTCAAAAGTCAGGAACGGCGATGGGTACACCAGTGGCCCCAAACTTCGCCAATTTATTTTTGGCAGATTTTGAGGAAACAATGATTTATAATTTTTCTAATCCTTATGCTATATATTTACAGTTATACCTGCGCTATATAGATGATATATTTATATTGTGGTCTGGAACTCAGGAACAATTCTTAGAATTTGTTCAGTACTTAAATAAAAATAGCATGAATATGAGTTTTACACATAAGTTTGGTGATCAGGAAATCGAATTTCTGGACGTATATGTGAGGATAGAGGAGGGTGAGATACAAACAAAAGGATATCGAAAACCCACAGCTACTAATACACTTTTACGCTATGATAGTTATCATCCTAAACATGTAACTCAATCTTTACCATATGCTCAATTTCTACGTTTAAGAAGAATTAATAGCAGTGATGTGATATTCCTTGAACAGGCAGATGAAATGAGAAAAAGGTTAGAAATTCGTGGCTATCCCTCTAGATTGGTAGAAGAAGCTTTAAATAAAGCTAGTAACAATAAACAGTTATCTCTATTACAACACAATACAAAGAGAAAGAAAAAATTCTATGCAAAAGAAGATAAAAGGTTTGTTCTATCCTTTGGTCACAGTCCAATGAGTGATGTTATCCGCATGAGCATTAGAAAAAATTGGTATCTCGTAGAAAATGATCCTTTATTAATGGAAGTTGCAGTTAGGAAACCAATAATTTATTTCCGTAGATGCAAGAATTTGAAGGACATATTAGTTAGAGGTCGCTTTTCCCAAAAAGAGAAGGGAAAGGACAATTGGTTATCAGCCATAGGACCAAAAGGTAATCACAAATGTGGACAGTGCAATTATTGCAACTCCATCATTCACACTAGGAACCTTAATCTAGGGGGCTGTGCGTTTGAAATTAATGAGCTGATAACATGCAGAACTCGATATGTTGTATATGCTATTGTCTGTAACTGTGGCAGATTTTATATAGGTAAAACTATCCGACCTATGTATATTAGATTTCGTGAACACATTAGATCACTAGTCACAAGTGAGGGCTGTCCTAGATTGATACAGCATATGCAGGAGGAACATAAAGGTAATGCAAGATGCATGCGTTTTGTGGGCATAGTTCACATTAAACCGTTATTGGCTGGAGGAGACAGGCACCGAGTTTTATTACAGAAAGAGGCTGAAATCATCTCACAGACAGGGACACTAGGACCTCTCGGCCTTAATGACCGGAATGATCTTAGTGCCTTTCTAACATAAAAGAACCTTGTTGTTTTTAAACATAATGAATAAATAGTAACATATTGTTACTTCATTTTGACATAAGATGATGTATTGTTCCATCGCATTATATATTGTGTATTTCCCTGTCTTCTAGTAATTTGTTGCATAACGTTTTGTATTGCTATGTGGATAAAAAGGCAGGTAGAGGAAGTGACGCCAAGACCTTGAGAAAGCGTGTACGCACGTGAAACGGCCGTAGGCTTAATTCCACATCCTGACCGAGATCCAGAAATAAAGAAGTTTGTTGCAATCCGGTGAGTGCCTCGATATTTCTACTTGTTTCATTCAAGTTCCATTGTGCTGTACTGATCGCTGAGCACCCCTAGGCAACGGAGCTGCTACAATCAGCAAAGATAAGAAGACCATTTTTATATGCTCCGTTCATACCAGTGATTCTGGTTCAGCAGTGCCAGCCGTTTTTTCCTTCTATTCAATCAATACAAAGGTCTGGTTGTCTTCAAGGAATATCCGGCTGAGGGTGCTGTCCTGCAAATTTGCCCCTAGGTTCCTCGGACCCTTTGAAATCCTGCAACAGATCAACCCGGTGTCTTACAAGCTGCGGCTGCCTCCTACCCTCAAGATCCCTAACATCTTCCATGTCTCCTTGCTGAAACCCCTGGTCCTGAACCGCTACTACAGGACTCCTAGTTCTGCAGTGGTCCCTGGCTGCTCATCCGGGACTTTTGAAGTAAGGAAGATTCTGGCCACCAAGAAGGTGGGAGGAGGGACGTTTTATTTAGTGGATTTGAGGGCGTTTGGTCCAGAAGAGAGGTCGCCAGGGGAGAACATCGATGCCCCTGTCCTCATGAGGAAGTTTCTCTCCCGCTCTGATCCCAAGAAGAGGGGGAGTAAGAGGGGGGATACTGTAACGTCTAGTGCCACGTCCTGACGTTCTGACTTACCCCTCGACGGCCGTGGCCATGGACATCCGAGTTCCTTGCAGCGTCGTCCTCCTGTGAGGCGCCGGCACTCATTTCCGGGTATCGAGACTGTCTCTGGAGGGTGCTCACACCCGCGCGTGCACGGTCTTAAAGGGCCAGTGCGCACATAATTGCAGGAAGTCTGCAATCTAGCCCAGAATGCTCTGGGCTTTAAAAGGGGCTCTGCCCTCTTGTTCTTTGCCTGAGCATTGTTCGTTACCCAAAGTTTGTCTTGCTAATGGTCCCCTAGTGTCTTCCAGTTTTCTAGTGTTCCCTGTTCCTTGTATCCTGTACCCTGTTCCCGTGCTATCCAGATCTAGTGCCGTGCTGAGCTGTTGCCGTGTTGTGCTGCACTCCACGCCTGTTCTGCTATGCCACGCCTCACGTCTACCTGCCGCCTGGTCCCAGCCAAGCCTGCCTTGCTACTGTCTACATTGCCTCAGGTATCCTCTCTGGACTATAGACTCTGTACTTTACCTGTTTGGCCAGGTGCCATCCCACTACACGGTATGGCCCAGTGGGTCCACTCCCCTCATCGTGACAGATACCAGTTCTACCCAGGCGCCCTGCAGAACATATAAGTGAATACAGAATAAATAAATCTAGTGACTCACAGGTGACATCTTTTCCCTTTCACTTTTCCTTCCCTTCTTTATCTGGCCCAGGCAGCCATAAAGACTTCTTCTAGCCACAACTCGTTTCTGCAGAATTTGCTGCACAGACATCTTTGGCTCCTCGCTTTTCGAACCCCCTCCCCCACTTTAAGCATACTTGCAATCAATAGTTCTCCAGACAATAATAGTGCCCCAGATAGTAATAATACCCCTATTTGTGCCCCACACAGTGATAGTGCCCCCTTCAGACCTTTACACAGCAATAGTGCTTCTCTTAGTGCCTCATACAGTTAAAATGCACCCACACAGTTATAGTGCCCTCATTGTGCCACACAATAATAATTCCCCCTTTTGTGCTCCTTACACAGTAGTGCTTGCCTTTGTACCCTGCAGAGTAGTAATGTCCCCCTTTTGTGTTGAATCAACGCCAAAAAGCAGCCATTGATTTCAATGGGAGGCAGTGGCATTTGTTTTCTTGCCGCGGTGCCGCCTCTGACGACCTATTGAATTCAATGGAAGGCAGAAAAAGCATTTTTCGCTGCGTTTTTTGTCCACGATGCTCAATGGCTGTGGGCGAAAAACACCACGAAAACTGCGGCAAGAAAGTGCAGATTTTTCTGCCTGCAAAGTACTCAGTGTGAACAGGGCCTTAGGGTGTATTCACATGTGTGGTTTTTCTGCGTTTTTTTGGCCGCACTGCGGAAAACCGCACCGAAAAAAACACATGCGTTTTACTGCAGTAGGCAAAATCACAGCAAATTGTGGTAAAAATGCATGCATTTTTTGGTGTGTGTTTTTTGGCCGCACCATGGACGTGTCCATTTTGCGTGTGCAAAAAATGCTGCATTTTGCGTTCGTGTGGCATCAGCGTGTGTGGCATTTGCACGCACCCATTGACTTCAATAGGTGCGTGCTGCGCAAAACACGGGCAAGTATAGGACATGTCGAGAGTTTTACGCAGCGCACATACGCTGCATGAAAATTACTGACAGTCTGAACGGCCCCATTCACTTACTTTTCACGCGCGTAGCACGGTCATATAACACGTTCGTGTGAATAAGGCCTTATAGAGCTCCACACGCTATAGATGCTTTAATTTTATTATATGGGTTGTTACGGTTGCGTTGATACATACTATGCATAGGATTTTTTTTAACACTTTTGCACAATAAATTCACTTTTATACAAGAAAAATTATTAAATATTTCTCTAAGCACTTTTTTTAATACATTCATACACTTTATTAGTTCCACTTGGTGACTTTACAATGCAATCATTTGATCGCTTCTATAATGCTTTGGTATTTTCAATTTACCAAATCATTATTGCTTGTCAGTGAAGAACGGACAATCTACCTAATGGGCAAATAGCCATGGCAGGGCTGAGGGCCTTTGCTAGCATGGCAACACAATCGATTCCCCGTGATCACGTTGTGTGGGGGTGACAGAGGGAGCACACCCCCTCAGTAGCCACTTCGATTTTGCGGTCGCTATTACCACTTCAATGCAGGGGGATGTTGGCTGTATATTAAGCATATAGGAAGGTGGGCCACACCACAATTTGTAATTGTAATCGCTGTGGACACATTTTGGCCCACTCTTCTTTGCAGAATTGTTTGAATTCTGCAATATTGGACTGTTTTCGAGCACGTACTGCCCGTTTAATATCTTGGCACAGCATATCAATGGGATTCAAGTCAGGACTTTGACTCGGCCACTCCAAAACCTTAATTTTGTTTCTTTCCAGCCATTCAGACGTGTATTTGCTTGTGTGCCTCTGATCATTGTCCTGCTGCAAACTCAACTGCGTTTGAGCTTTAGGTCACAGACAGAGGGATGGACATTATCCTTCAGGATTTTCTGATAGAAAGCTGAATTCATGGTTACATGAATTATGACAAGTCATGCAGGTTCTGCAGAAGCAAAGCAGCCCCAAACATCACACTGCCACCACCACCATGTTGACTGTTGAAATGATGTTCTTATGGTGGAATGCGTTGTTAGTATTACAGCAGATATAACGAGACCCATGTCTTCCAAAAAGTTCCATCTTTGATTTATCAGTTCTAAGAATATTATCCCAAAAGCACGGGGGTCATTTAGATGTTTTCTGGCAAATGTAAAATGAGCCTTTGTGTTCTTTTTGGTTAGCAGTGGTTTACGTCTTGCAACTCTCCTATAGATGCCATTTTTTGCCTTTCTTAACTGAGGCAAGTGAGGCCTGCAGCTCTTTAGCTGTTTGTCTGGGTTCTATTGTGTCCGTGAGGATTAATCATCAACACGCTCTTGGTGAGATTTTGGTAGGCCGGCCACTCCTGGGAAGGATCATCACTATGCCAAGTGTTCTCCATTTGTGTATAACGGCACTGAGGTTCGCTGGAGTACCAGAGCCTTAGAAATGGATTTGTAACCCTTTCCAGACTGGTAGATTTCAATGACTTTGTTTGGCATCTATATTTGAATCTATTTATAACGTGGCATCATGTGCTGCTTCATTAGACATTCTAGTCTACTTCACATTGCCAGACAGGTTCTATTTAAGTGATGTTTAGATTCAACAGGTCTGGCAGTAATCATTTTACATATTATGGCTGCTAATTCTTTTACTCTGGTCCTTAAAATTTAATTTTTCAAGGTGCACTGTACACTATAGGTCCTTAACACAACACATAATAATAGAATGGCTGCATGTTACTGGGTAGTACATCAGAAGTTGCTAAAATTATGCCCCTTTCACTAACACACCTCAGTACTCTACAGATAATGGCTGAAGCTGCACCTTACAGACTTCTACTTTATTTGACGGCTGGATGCACTCGGCACATAATATTAGTAATAATGGAAGCTCTGTTTCCTTTTAGGTTCTTCCTCCTGCATTTGGACTAGAGATCATAAGAAAGCCGCTAAAATGCAGGTGAGAGCTCTCACTATTATGAGTAAAATGTGCAGAGTGCATGCAGCTGGCAGGCAGAGCAGGAAGCCTGTGGTGAAGCTTCAGCCAATACCTGCAGAGAAGTAACTGATATCATAGAAGGGGGCATTGTTTGGGCAATTTCTCATTCAGAGCCCAGTAACATTTTGTTATTGCTGTGAAGTTAAGGACCTATAGTGTACAGAGCTTGTAAATTTGCATTTGAAAGACCAGAGTGAAAGAATAAATTGCCCTGGTTTGTTACATGACTCTAGAACTACGTTTTTCTAATTATACAAATGTGCCCGGATTTTTATTTTTAATATGTGGGATACACTGTACCTAGTCCCTGGTGTTCCCTGGTGATCCAGGGATGTACGGTATGCCTAACCAACATGACACCGTTTACCTAGTCTCTAGTGACCCATTGGTTTACATTGTGCCTAGTCCCTGGTAGTCTAGTGGGCTGCACTACATTGTCCATAGTGGTGTACAGTATGTCTAGTACCTGGTGATCCAGTAGGACACACTGTACATAGTATCTGGTGATCCAATAGTATCTGGTGATCCAATGGTATACCCTGTGCCTAGTCCCTGGTGATACAGTGGGATATACTTTATGGTCCTAAAGTAGTATACATAATCCATTGTTCCTATTTAGCCAGTGAATTAGAATAATGATAAAACTTATAAAGATATATTCGTATTAGTATTTGCCGGCCTGAAATGGATTTAAACTCAGTAATTTTAACCATTCAGCATCATATGTGTGCTATTTCAAACCCAAATGGCCCCAAAGCACACCCTGTCAAAAAAAAACAAAAAACTGTTATGGTGTAGCCTTTTCTTGAAATACTCATAGCAGCTAGAACTGGCCCCTTGTAGATGCTCCCTGCTATGTATATTTATTTTGCTGTGTACAGGCTGGAAAATGTTACTAAAAAGAGAGGTCAGTGATAATGTGGATAGTTCAAATCCCACACACTCGTAATTGTTAACTTAGTTCAAATGCATTTGTTCCCACAGTTCTGAAAACAACTTTTGCTTTATACTGCACTGGCTATTTGCTCTTTTTTTTTCAACAGCTCAGAATATACTGATTCCAAGATTTCACAATCGATCTAATATCGGTACAGAATACCAGAATTATCACTTTATACCTCTATTAGAAAGTAATAATAGACAAGATCCATTGCATTGTATTTCTAATAATAAAAAAAGACATCTATAGATCCCAGATAGGGAATCAAGCATTTATTGTAATAAAAGGGAACAGTACCAGAGCTGACCTACTAAATGTGGCCACTAACTTCAAGATTCTTCCACATGATCCAACACAACTTGTTTAAAAATGTTTTAAGTGATTGATCATGAAGACAACCCCCATTCATATGTCCTGCTGGGGCAAATGGATTCTATAAAGGGGGGGGGGGCCCTGCCAGGGGCATAACTCGGAAAGACTGGGCGCCATAGCAAACTTTTATCTGGGGCCCCCACCAAGTGCCACACGCAGCCCCCTTATAGATAGTGCCCCCTGTAGATTGTGCCATACAGCCCCCCGTAGACAGTGCTATACAGCCTCCCCTGTAGACAGTGTCACACCCCACTTGTAGATAGCGCCCCTCACCTCCCCCTTGTAGATAGTGTCATACAGTCCCCCTGTAGATATCTCCATAAAGCTCCCCCTGTATATAGCGCCATACAGCTCCCCCTGTATATAGTGATACTAGGCACCCTCCCTTGTATATAGTGCCACACAGCCCCCCCCTTAGTAGATAGTGCCATACAGCGCCAGCCCTTAGTACATAGTGCCACACACAGACCCTTGTAGATTGTGCCACACACAGCTCCCTGTAGATAGCACCATAGCCCTCCCCTTGTATATAGTGCCATAAAGCCCCCCCTAGTAGATAGTGCCACAAAGCCCCTCCTTAGTAGTGCCACACAGCCCCCCCCTTAGTAGTGCTACACAGCTCCTTGTATATAGTGCCACACAGCTCCCCCTTGAGTATAGTGCCACACAGCCCCCCTGTATAGTGCCACACAGCCCCCTTTGCATATAGTGCCACACATCCACCTTGTATATAGTGCCACCTTGCTCCCCCTTGTATATAGTGACACACAGCTCCCCCTTGAGTATAGTGCCACACAGCCCCCCTGTATAGTGCCACACAGCCCCCTTTGCATATAGTGCCACACATCCACCTTGTATATAGTGCCACCTTGCTCCCCCTTGTATATAGTGCCACCCTGCTCCCCCTTATATATAGTGCCACCCTGCTCCCCCCTTGTATATAGTGCCACCCTGCTCCCCCTTGTATATAGTGCCACCCTGCTCCCCCTTGTATATAGTGCCACACAGACCCCCCCAAAAAAAAACAATATATTGTACTTACCTTGCCCTGTTCTTGCGACGGATGGAGCACTGCACAGGCTCCGGTTGGGACACATGCGCAGACCAGCGTGATGCAGTGAGTCTTCCCAGCACCTTATAGCCTGCAGGCCTAAAGTGGCCTGCAGCCTCAGGGCCGAACCCCCTGGCTGTTCTACATCACTACCAGCCTCCTCAAACTCTTGTGGATGCGCCGTTGCCTTGTACTCCCCTGGAGCGATGAAGCCGGGCAGAGTACACCTCGCTGCACGGTATGTTGTATTAGCCAGGGGATGTCAATCAAACATGGAAAGGTGGGTTTGGAGGCAGGACTATGGGACTCTTCAGGGTAGCGACACCACCCCATGACCCTTTAATGAGTAATTAGCATATAGTGTGTGCTGTTTTAAAAGTTGATTTTAAAGATTTTGCTGCATCTGAAAAAAACATACATTTATATTAAATATTGTCAGGTCATGTATTACCACATGGCGGCAGTTCAAGGGATTAAAACTACCAGACAGATTCCCATTAAAGAGACTCTGTCACCACATTATAAGTGCCCTATCTCCTATATAAGGAAATAAGCACTATAATGTAGGTGACAGCAGTGCTTTTATATTTTGAAAAACTATCTATTTTAAACCACTTATGAGCGATTTTTCGCTTTATGCTAATGAGTTTCTTAATGCCCAAGTGGGCGTGTTTTACTTTAGACCAAGTGGGTGTTGTACAGAGGAGTGTATGACGCTGACCAATCAGTGTCATGCACTTCTCTCCATTCATTTACACTGCACTAGCGATATAGTTATATCGCTAGTGCAGTCACTTACACAAACACTAACATTACTGCAGTGTCCTGATAATGGATATACATCACTACCAGCCTGGACGTGATGTTTATTCAGAATCGTGACACTTCTGAATCTTTTCTGTGAGATTCCAGCAATGCAAGCGTAATCTCGTTTGAAATGACAGGTTACATCGTAATCTCGAGAGATTACGCTTGCCTTGCTGGAATCTCACAGAAAAGATTCAGAAGTGTCAGGATTCTGAATAAACATCACGTCCAGCCTGGTAGTGATGTATATTCATTATCAGGACACTGCAGTAATGTTAGTGTTTGTGTAAGTGACTGCACTGGCGATATAACTATATCGCTAGTGCAGTGTAAATGAATGGAGAGAAGTGCATGATGCTGATTGGTCAGCGTCATACACTCCTCTGTACAATGCCCACTTGGTCTAAAGTAAACCACGCCCACTTGGGCATTAAGAAACTCATTAGCATAAAGCGAAAAATCGCTCATAAAGTGGTTTCAAATAGATCGTTTTTCGAAATAAAAAGCATTACTGTCACCTACATTATAGCGCCGATCTCCTTATATAGGAGATAGGGCACTTTTAATGTGGTGACAGAGCCTCTTTAAATATACAATGAATTGAAAACCATTCCATCTGCCCTGCAATTTTGTTATTATAAATATATCCTATATAATTACAGCACCAGAACAAAGCTCATACATATATACGGCACGAGAGCCAAGCTCCATACATATATACAGCACCAGAACCAACCTCATTACATAAATACATCACTAGAACTAAGCTCTGACATATATACAGTACCAGAACAAAGCTCAATACATATATACAATACCCAAATAAAGCTCAGTACATAAATACAGCCCCAGAACCAAGCTCAGTACATATATACAGCACCAGAACAAAGCTCAATACATATATATATATATATATATATATATATATATACAGCCCCAGAACCAAGCTCAGTACATATATACAGCCCCATAACCAAGCTCAGTACATAAATACAGCCTCAGAACCAAGTTCAGTACATATATACAACACCAGAACAAAGCTCAGTACATAAATACAGCCCAAGAACCAAGCTCATTACATATATACAGCACCAGATCCAAGCTCAGTACATAAATACAGCCTAAGAACCAAGCTCATTACATATATACAGCCCCAGAACCAAGCTCAGCACATATATACATCCCCAGAACCAAGCTCAGTACATATATACAGCACCAGAACAAATACAGCTTAATTTAGTGCAACCCCTGCCGTATAGGTTTGTACGGCGTAAAACTACAGCTCCCAGCATAGCCCGAATAATTGTAAGGATATGCTGGGAGATGTGGTTTCACAAAAAAAAATCAGGTCATAATCAAACCACCCATCATCTCTCTGCAGATCATACAGTGTCTACAGTACTGATTAGAGGCAGAATAAACATTTACATTAAGTGACTCACCGGTGACGTCTCAGATTCTAGTTCTTTTTCTTTTTTCTTCCCCATCCGGTCCAGACCTCTATAATGACTTCTCACGGCCAAAACACATTTCTGCAGTTTTCCGCTCAGATGTCTTCAGCTTCTCACTTTTAAAAAATTTCTGCACCTATAAATTCTCAACACCCCTAAATATAATAGCACCATTTACTGCACCTCTAATTATAATAATACCATAAACTGTGTCCCTGATTATAATAGCATCATACACTCTCACCCACAAAGCTCTCCACAGTGCTGCACCTCCTTACATCTCCTCCCTCATCTCTGTCTACCACCCTACTCGGGCTCTACGTTCTGCCAACGACCTTAGATTAAAATCCTCCATAATCCGAACCTCCCACTACCGTCTCCAGGATTTCTCTCGTGCTGCACCCGTCCTCTGGAATGCGCTACCCCAGACAATCCGATTAATTCCCAATATCCACAGTTTTAAACGTGCCCTGAAAACACATCTATTTAGACAGGCCTATAAAATTCCCTAATCTGACTCCTTTTCATGGCCCTCCATTTAGATTAGTCATCAGAATAAGATTCCCTCACACTCCTTCTCTTCATGTCCGTCATACACGGATACTGGCTGGTGACCGGCTCATGCAGCTTTATGTTACCACCGCATGTGTATAAAAATGGCCGGACCATTGTACAGAACAAACACTGTTACACTTTGTGTCTCCCTTATGTCCTCATAGATTGTAAGCTCTTGCGAGCAGGGTCCTCACTCCCCAGGTTTGAATTGTAAATGAACTTTGTCACTATGTAATGTCTGATATTGTTTTCATGTTCCCTCTACATTGTAAAGTGCTGCGTAATATGTTGGCGCTATATAAATAAAGATTATTATTATTATTATTATTATTATAATAGCATCATACACTGCACCTCTAATTATAATAGCGCCACACACTGTGTCCCTGAACATAATAGTACCATATACTGTGTCCAACACACACACACACACACACACACACACACACACACACACACACACACACACACACACACACACACACACAGTGCCCCCTGTAGATAATGCCCCCATAGCCCCCCTGTAGATAGTGACCCCCATAGAGCCTCTGTAGATAGTGCCCTACATAGAAGCCCCTGTAGATAGTGCCACACAAATAGCCCCCTGTAGATAGTGCCCAGAGTGATGGCTATAAAGACATTGTTTAATGAATTTGGTGTGGAGGAACTCAAGAGGCTGCATAGAGCCCTGACCTCATTCCCAGAGAACACCTTTGGGATGACTTGGAACGTTGACTGTGAGCCTGAACTTCTTGTCCAACATCAGTGTCCAAAAAGCTCATATAGGTGCAATGATCAGATGTCCACATACTTTTGGCCATATAGTGTATATGTTGGGGGAACTTTTTGAGAAAAACTATAGCTTGCACTTTATATTCATTTTTAGAAAGCCCTTGTGAGAAGTGCCTTTGACATCATGGTGGACATGTGTATACCTTCGAAATGAGAAGTTGTATTTTCCACTTTGAGGTTAAACCCTACCTGGGATTTTGGGTTCTTTGATTGAAGAAACCTATAAGTTACATAGTTACATAGTACGGTTGAAAAAATACACATGTCCATCAAGTTTTTGAATTAAAACGAAATCACAAACACATAGCGATTGGCCAGTTTGTGTCTTTTAGCAATAAATCGAGCACCATGACCCAAAGGGCAAGGACTTTCAAATTATTGTATAGGCATGTGCTCAGAGAGAGAAGGGAAATCACATCCTTGTTCACATATAAATTATATGTAACCAGGGCTCGCCTTATGGGTGTGCGACCTGTGCCTTTCCTCGGTGCGCATCACTCCAGCAGGTGGAAGGGGGCACTGCGCTAGCTCCCTTCCCCTGCTTGTTCCAGAAGCGCCCGGGCCCGGCGACTCAGTAGTCGCCTTTCTGCCTGGCCTGGGCCCCCACTTGGGCCTCCAGGAAAAGCCAATGTAGTCACTGTCCATAAGTTGACACAGACGACAGGCGCTTCTCCTGGAGTGGAATCCCCGGTCACAGCGTCGGCAACGCTGTGGACGGGGATTCCGCTTCAGGAGTTGCCTCTAATGTCACTGTCCATATATGGACAGAGACATCAAGCGGAGCTCTTCAGGACGCTGTGTGGCACTCCCTACCAGGGTGCTGTGTGGCACTCCCTACCAGGGTGCTGTGTGGCACTACCTACAGGTTATTTTACTGTGAGTGGTGGTCTGATTGTCATATTACTGTGAGTGGCGGGCTGATGGTCATTTTACTGTGGGTGGCGGGCTGATGGTTATTTTACTGTGAGTGGTGGGCTGATGATCATTTTACTGTGAGTGGCGGGCTGATGGTCATTTTACTGTGAGTGGGGGGCTGATGGTCATTTTACTGTGAGTGGTGGGCTGATGGTCATTTTACTGTGAGTGGGGGGCTGATGGTCATTTTACTGTGAGTGGTGGGCTGATGGTCATTTTACTGTGAGTGGCAAGCTGATGGTCATTTTACTGTGAGTGGCGGGCTGATGGTTATTTTACTGTGAGTGGTGGGCTGATGGTCATTTTACTGTGAGTGGCGGGCTAATGGTCATTTTACTGTGAGTGGGGGGCTGATGGTCATTTTACTGTGAGTGGGGGGCTGATGGTCATTTTACTGTGAGTGGGGGGCTGATGGTCATTTTACTGTGAGTGGTCGGCTGATGGTAATTTTACTGTGAGTGGGGGCTGATGTCATATTACTGAGAGTGGGGTCTGATTGTCATTTTACTGTGAGTGGGGGCTGATGGTCATATTACTGAGAGTGGGGGAATGATGGTCATTTTACTGTGAGACAGTTGCCTTTCTGCCCAGTCGCTTCTTCACACCGGGCATAAGGCCTGCCCTGTATGTAATTGACGTGATGTTGTGGACACAATCAATGGTTGAGTTAAAAGTTGTAACATTGTAGATGTCATCCTTTACTTTTTAACTACTATAATATCTTGAGAAAGGCCCCAGTGGGCTGAAACGTTGCAGAGGTGTATCTATCTATCTATCTATCTATCTATCTATCTATCTATCTATCTATCTATCTATCTATCTATCTATCTATCTATCTATCTATCTATCTATCTATCTATCTATCTATCTATCTATCTATCTATCTATCTATCTATCTATCTCATATCTATCTATCTCATATCTATCTATCTATCTATCTCATATCTATCTATCTATCTCATATCTATCTATCTATCTCATATCTATCTATCCATCTATCTATCTATTTTGTAGTTTTCTACATGTTATTCTCTTTGGGCGTCTTTACACAGTTTGTCAGGCAATCAGCCCTTTCATTGGTTGCGTACCATGCTAAGTTTATGTGCTTTTCTGCTTGTTGTTACCCTGACTGTTTTACTACGCTGGGCATATAATTTCCAATGTTGTATACAACTGTTTAATGTTGAAACACCTCTAAAAATACATAATGTTCACTAGCGTAAATAAAAACCGGACATGGTTTTTCCGATGCTTTTTTTTTTACTGATTGACTTCAGTGGTGTTGAGCTGTAATACCAGACACAAACCATGGACAGGTGTGGCACTGTTTCTGGAGAAAAACAGCCATGTTTTATAATCCTGTAAAACTCCCTTAACCCGTTAGATTTACCCATCCGTAAATAAAAACAGACTGGCTACCAGAGCCCAGGCTCTGATACAATAATGAGCCCCAAAGGTTCAGCAAGAGACAACCCCATTTGGAGCTGATTTTGAAGCAATCACTGGGGTCTAATGTTCACTGCTTCATTGATGATATGTCCTGAATGTGCAATGATAACAAGAAAATTTATAATGCAATTAAAAGAGGAAGGTGGGTCCTCCGAATCATTTTCTCTAGTGGGCCCAAGGGACCCCAGCACAACTTGTGCAGTAAATTTCACTTGTTTAGTCCCAGTGAATCTCTGGTGTAAAGCCCCTCTACATATTATATCAGTGAATCAATGTTTTACAAGCTAACCGAAGCAGTGAGTCTATACATTTATAATGCAATTAACGCCTTGGCACCACTGCCATTTTTTAGATTTTCATTTTCCTCCCTTCCCTCCAAAAGCCATAACTTATTTTTCATTCAACAAAGCCGTGGAAAGAGTTGTTTTCTGTGGAACAAGTTGTCGTTTTTAATGGTACCATTTAATGTACCATATAATTCCTCCATAGTTTTTTGGGTTTCGTTTTTACGGCATTCACCATGCGAAATGAAGAACACATTAATGTGATTCTGTGGGTTATTTCGATTACAGCGATACAAAATGTATATATTTTTTTTATGTACTACTTTTACAACGAATAATAAAAAACCTGTTTCTGAATAATAAAAAAGCTTGTTTCTGAGCTTTTATTGCAGCGTTTTTTTTGCCTGCGGTTCTTGCATTAGTGGAAAAAAAAAACAATACCAGTAAGATTAAAATCTGCCTCAAAATTCCAGAAGGAATTCTGAGGCAGATTTTTTTCGGCCTGCGTAGAACTCTGTGTAAAACTAGGCCTGACGGTGATACTAAGGGTATGTGCACACGCTAGCTGGCTTTTACGTCTGAAATGACAGACTGTTTTCAGGAGAAAACAGCTCCGTCGTTTCAGACGTAAAAGCTCCTCCTCGCATTATGCGAGGCGTCTTTGACGGCCGTATATTTGAGCTGTTCTTCATTGAATTCAATGAAGAACGGCTCAAATTACGTTTCAAAGAAGTGTCCTGCACTTCTTTGCCGAGACAGTCATTTTACGCGTCGTCATTTTACAGCTGTCAGACGACGACGTGTAAATTACTGGTCGTCGGCACAGTACATCGGCAAACCCATTCAAATGAATGGGCAGATGTTTGCCGACGTATTGTAGCCGTATTTGCAGGCGTAAATCGAGGCATAATACGCCTCGTTTACGCCTGAAAATAGGTCGTGTGAACCCAGCCTTATGTTGATGGGCTTATTTTTACATTACTTTAGAGGGAAAGTAAAAAAGGGTTTGTTTTTTTTACTTTATTCGTTTTATTATTTAACTGCGTCATCTAAATGGTTAAACGGACAGTATCTGAGATTTCTCCGACCCTGGCCATTACAGTGAATTGTCAGCTGCCCTCTCCATACTCCCCCCTTACCGTACAGTTACGTCAAATGCCAGGAAGGGGTTGAACAAAACATTAACTAGCCATGTTTTCAACCAAGGTGTGCGTCTGCCATGGGTCTATTAAAAGATATGAACCAAATGTGCAACATTCCAATTTGGAATCTTCAGCTCCATATAAAGCAAGGACTATCTAAATGATTGTAATTTAATGGTGACCCTTAGCTGTTGCTAAATATATTCCTTTTATCTTTCTGACACTCTTTATACTATAAATGGGCTAAATGTTTATCTCTGTTGCCTTAGGATACAATACAGTACAAGTCTGCCCTTCTTTCTTCATTGGATGCAATTTTATCTAAAAATCACAGTATCGCCCCCCCGGACAAAAACTAAACATCTCTGTCTGTTTATATTACATCAGAAGAAATCACAGATTGAAGATAGGAGAAAAGCTGTAATGAGAATGAACCATTTAAAGTGGTTGTCTAGTTTGTAAAGACCCTATTAGTGAATTTCGAGTTTATAGAGTGGGGTCCCCTGTTCAGGATTTTTTTTTTGCCTGCAAATAGCTGAACAGAGCCTTAAGCTTAATTTCTCCTGTGACCACACTGCAGAGAAATGTAACTCTTGCTGCCAGGTTACCCCACTAGTTACAGATCACATCACAGCTAGGGTTTGAATAGTGGGACACCCTGTGATCAGCTTATTGTTGGGAGACACTTCTAACAAAATGTAATGGGAGAAGTGACACAATAGGTACATGGTGCTATTTTGTTCAGAGGACCAGCCTCTTGTGTTGGCAAAGTGAATATAAATGCAGCTGCATGAACCTGTCACCCGGCCAGCATCTGAGTCTACCCATTACAAGCCTGCTGGCCGTCTCCAACCTCTGCCTGTTTCTGATGGTCCCTGGCAACACATTGCCATGGATTTTATTACCAACCTTCCTCCTGCTGGATGTACCTGTAATGATGGGGGTAGGGAAACAGACAAGTGAGCCCTAATCTACGCGCCACTCAGTCCCTGCCTACTTGCAACGACCCGCCCTAGGTGACGGGGTACAACTGGGCGACGGTCCCTACGCTCAGTAAGTGCATGACAGACAAACAGACATGGGTACACAAAGCTAAGGGAAATGGGGCAGTTGCCCACGGCAACACCGTGAGCAACAAGAGTGGTGAACGAGCCGAGTCAAACAGGAGTGTACGAGGTACCAAACGCTGAGCTGGAGAGTAGTGAACAAGCCGAGTCAAACCAGGAGTGTACGAGGTACCAAACGCAGAGCAGGAGAGTAGTCAGTAAGCCAGGGTCAGTATGAAGCAGGGTCAAATAGTTCAGAAGCTGCAGCAGGGCCAGGAAACCACACGAGAAGAATCACAAGCTAGGAGGAACAGGAAAGGCAGGTATAAATAGACAGAGGGCGGGAGCTAGCTCCGTCTGGCCAGGCTGTGATAGGCTCTCCCACTCCTAAGCCTGCCATCCTGAGTGGTGGAAGATGGAGTCAGTCTCACAGATATAGAAGCAGGTGCAGACTGATTACCTATGGGCGTGGATACAGAAGCTGTGCCTGGCAGATCCTTAACAGTACCCCCCTTTTTATGAGGGGCCACCGGACCCTTTCTAGGTGGACCTGGTTTATTGGGGAAATGAAGGTGGAACTTCCTGACCAATACCCCAGCGTGAACATCCCGGGCGGGTACCCAAGTCCTCTCCTCAGGCCCGTATCCTCTCCAATGGACCAGGTACTGGAGGGAGCCTTGGTCCATCTTGCTGTCCACAATCTTGGCCACCTCGAATTCCACCCCCTCAGGGGTGAGAACGGGGACAGGAGGTTTCCTCGAGGGAGCCAAGGACGGGGAGCAGCGTTTAAGGAGGGAGGCATGAAACACGTCGTGTATTCGAAAAGATGGGGGCAACTCCAGTCGAAAGGAGACAGGATTGAGGACTTCAATGACATTATATGGCCCTATAAACCGGGGAGCAAACTTCTTGGACGGGACCTAAAGGCGCAAGTTCTTAGAAGATAACCACACCAGATCCCCGACCATAAACAAGGGGTTAGCAGAACGTCTTCTATCTGCCTGAGTTTTTTGTATGCTCTGGGACGCCTCTAGGTTCTTCTGAACCTGGGCCCAGACTGTGCACAGTTCCCGATGAACGACCTCTACCTCGGGATTGTTGGAACTACCAGGTGAAACGGAGGAGAACCGTGGATTAAACCCAAAATTACAGAAAAAGGGGGAGACCCCTGACGAGTTACTGACCCGGTTATTAAGGGAAAATTCGGCGAGGGGAATGAATGAGACCCAATCATATTGACAGTCAGAGATAAAACACCTTAAATATTGTTCTAGAGACTGATTAGACCTCTCGGTTTGGCCATTAGTTTCAGGATGGAAGGCCGAGGAGAAGGACAGATCAATCTCCAACTTTTTACAGAAGGCTCTCCAAAACAATGAAACAAATTGTACCCCTCTGTCCGAACCAATATTGACAGGGACCCCATGTGTTTGACAAACAGGATGTGTTTGACAAACAAGGTAGCTAACGTCTTCGCATTGGGTAGTTTCTTGAGGGGCACAAAGTGGCACATCTTACTGAAGCGGTCTACTACAACCCACACCACCGACTTGCCTTGAGATGGAGGCAAATCGGTGATAAACTCCATGGAGATATGGGTCCAAGGTCTCTGGGGAATGGGCAAAGAACGTAGTAAGCCCGCTGGTCGGGACCTGGGAGTCTTGGACCTAGCACAAACCTCACAAGCGGCGACGTAGGACTTAACGTCTTTAGGCAACCCAGGCCACCAATAGTTTCTGGCAATGAGGTGCTTGGTACCCAGGATGCCTGGATGACCAGATAGTGTGGAGTCATGATTTTCCCTAAGTACCCTTAGCCGGAATTGCAGGGGAACAAACAGCTTGTTCTCAGGAAGGTTCCCGGGAGCTGAACCTTGATCAGCCGCAATTTCAGAGACTAAATCAGAATCAATAGAAGAAATTATTATACCTGGAGGCAAAATACAAGCAGGATCTTCCTCCGAAGGAGGGCTGGCCATGAAGCTACGCGACAGTGCATCAGCCTTAATATTTTTAGACCCAGCCCTATAGGTAACCAAAAAGTTGAATCTGGTAAAAAATAGCGCCCATCGAGCTTGTCTCGGGTTTAGCCTCCGGGCAGATTCTAGGAAAACCAGATTCTTGTGGTCGGTAAGGACCGTTACCTGGTGCCTAGCCCCCTCCAGGAAGTGGCGCCACTCTTCAAATGCCCATTTAATGGCTAAGAGTTCGCGGTTGCCAATATCATAGTTACTCTCAGTGGGCGAAAACTTCCTGGAGAAGTAGGCACAGGGACGGAGATGGGTGAGGGACCTGGTACCCTGGGACAAGACAGCCCCCACTCCCACCTCGGATGCGTCAACCTCCACGATAAATGGCTCCATTTGGTTGGGCTGAACCAGCACCGGGGCCGAGATAAAGCACTTCTTAAGGACCTCAAACGCCTGGACAGCCTCAGGAGGCCAGTGGAGGAGATCAGCACCTTTGCGAGTGAGGTCCGTAAGAGGCTTAGCGATGACCGAGAAGTTAGCAATAAATCTCCTGTAATAATTAGCGAACCCCAAGAAACACTGTAACGCCTTCAGGGAGGCAGGTTGGACCCATTCCGCCACAGCCTGGACCTTGGCGGGGTCATGCGGAATTCACGAGGAGTGAGGATTTGACCCAAAAATGGTATCTCCTGCATCCCAAACACACATTTTTCGGTCTTCGCAAACAGTTTGTTTTCCCGAAGGACCTGGAGCACCTTCCTGACATGCTCAATGTGGGAGGACTAGTCCTTGGAAAACACAAGTATGTCATCAAGGTACACTACAAGAAATACCCCCAGGTAATCTCTTAAAATCTCATTTATGAAGTTCTGGAAGACCGCGGGAGCATTACACAACCCAAAGCGCATGACGAGGTATTTGAAATGACCTTCGGGCGTGTTAAACGCAGTCTACCACTCATCCCCCTCTTTGATGCGGATAAGGTTATACGCCCCCCGTAGATCAAACTTAGAGAACCATTGGGCCCCCTGAACCTGATTAAAGAGATCAGGAATCAAAGGAAGGGGATACTGGTTCCTTACAATGACCTTATTCAAGTTACGGTAGTCAATGCATGGCCTAAGACCACCATCCTTCTTCCCTACGAAGAAGAAGCCAGCACCTACCGGAGAAGTAGAGGGGCGAATGTAACCCTTGGCCAGGCATTCCTGGATATACTCTCTCATGGCTTCACGTTTGGGACAAGAGAGATTAAATATCCTACCCTTAGGGAGCTTAGCTCCTGGTACCAAATCGATAGCGCAATCATATTCTTTATGAGGAGGTAACACTTCGGAGGCCTCCTTAGAGAAAACATCAGCGAAGTCCTGAACAAACTCAGGTAGCATGTTCACCTCCTCAGGGGGAGAAATAGAATTAATAGAAAAACATGACTTCAAGCATTCATTACCCCATTTGGTAAGCTCCCCAGTATTCCAGTCAAACGTGGGATTATGCAACTGCAACCAGGGAAGGCCTAAAACCAAATCGGACGATAATCCCTGCATCAACAGTACAGAGCACTGCTCCAAATGCATGGAGCCAACAAGGAGTTCAAAAACAGGGGTATGCTGTGTAAAATAACCATTAGCAAGTGGACTGGAGTCGATACCCACTACCGGGACAGGTTTAGGCAAATCAATCAAAGGCATAGCTAGAGACATAGCAAATTCCACAGACATGATATTAGCAGAAGACCCTGAATCCACGAAGGCACTGCCGGTAGCAGACCTACCACCAAAAGAGACCTGAAGGGGGCGTGGCCAGCAGTCGATGGCGCCGGTCGCATAAACTGAGAGCTCCGCGCCCTGCCACGCAGATCCAGCAGCCTACAGCGGGGAAAGGTGCCTCATATGGGGAAAAAAAGACCCCAAGGGTCTAGACTCACCCCTGCAGCACAGCACCAGGTCGCCGCCGCTCCACCAACGATCGACGGCTACTTTCTTCGGCGGCAAGCCACGCCGCTCCCTCAGCCGCAGCCATCTTGGACAGCCTCGTGTCAGAAGGAAGGGGAGATGTCCGAGCAGGGAGAGGAGACAGTGCCCCACGTACAGGGTAAGCTGAATAGCCGGATGGCTAAAGTTCACCCTCCCAGCTCCCCTAAGCTGTCCTCCACCTCGTCCTGTGAACAGCAGGGAAGGGGGTCCCCTATCCCAGGAGCAATGGAGGCCAGGCCACGAGGAGCATCAGCTCAGTCAGAGGCCCCAGTACACCTGCTTGAACCACCAATGTCACAGCCCTCAGCACAAATGGCCCTACAGATTTGGCCTGCACCTAAACCCCAACGGCCCACGATCCAGCAGCCGGGGAGGAGAGACGATCTGGGGGATACACCATCTTTGACCCCCTATGCCCAGGCCCCTGCATATGCCTCAGATTCTGACCTGGAGGATTCAGCCTCACTTCCTTCAGATGTGCCCCCTATGTGGAGGGAATGTTTCTCACAGTTGCCCACTAAAGAGGACTTTAAGAGTATGATACAAGAAGTGAAGGCAGCTTTTCGTTCAGAATTGGCGGGGGTGTCGCAGCATATACAGCAGATTGCTACGAGGGTGGAGGCTTTAGAAGATGACCACGATGCCACTAGGCGCCATGTTTCTGTGATACAGTCTTCAGTGTCCTCCCAGCTGGCGTCCATTAGAGATATGCAACTGCATCTAGAGGATTTGGATAACAGAGGTCGCCGTCATAATATAAGGATAAGGGGCATACCGGAGCCCTCGGGGTCTGAAGATCTTCCCATCGTGTTAGAGACTATCTTTAACGACCTTTTGGGTGCACCCCCGTCTAATCGGATACCGCTTGACAGAGCGCATAGAGCACTGAAACCAAAATCCATTACATCTCAGCCCAGAGATATCATCTGCTGTGTCCAGGATTTCCGCACTAAGGAGGACATTATGCTTAAAGCCCGTCAGCGTAAAGACCTGGAGTATGCCGGTGTGCCGATTCAGTTATTCCCGGATCTCTCCTGGATTACGTTACAGAAAAGACGTCTGCTTCGTCCACTTCTCGCAGCCCTACGGGACCACAATATTATTTATCGATGGGGGTTTCCGTTCTCCCTTACAGCCCGAAGAGATGGTGTTTCTGCAACCCTGAGGTACCCAGGGGATTTGCCTCATTTCTGTGACTCCCTTGGTATACCAACGCCCAAGATGCAGAATTGGGAGACTCCTTTGCCGCCTTCGTCTCCACCTCCAGTCTGGCAGTCGGTCCGAAATAAGCGGAGGACCTCTCCAAGACGACAGTCTACCCGAAGTTCACCAAGACCTGATTTGAATTGATTGACGCTGCGCAGATACACGGCACCTCCGTAATATATGTGAAGGAGCCTGGTCACCCATACCAGCTGCTCCCTTCGCCAGTTGCACTATCCTAGGCTAAAAATGCATTTAGGATTATATTTCTGATTTTATGTTGTTTCGCTTTAATTCGTTAACGTAAATTGTGGCAGGGCGCGATTGCCCGGGATACACTTGGCTCTTTCACCCCCTTTTTGTTTTTTCTCGGCCTGTACGTATTTATACGTACTTTTGTACTAGGTTCCTCGACTGTTGAGACCCGACCTCCTTTTTTGATAGGGGTAATTTGTTTTGCAGTTCTCCCTCTGTTTTTAGAGAGAGTTGCAAAGGGTAATATTGTATTACCAGTTTTCTTTTGCTTTAATATCACCCGCCCCAGGGTATAGTATTCTCCCTGGTAGTATTTTCTGAGTGTGTTTGAAATTCATTGATCTCATGCATTTCTCTTTGTTCTCACTGCAGATATGTGTATTGTCTCCCTGGTACGTCTTTACCCCAGTGTCTTTCCCTCCCCTCCTACTTTCATCCGAAATAACACTTGAGACGACAGTGAATCCTCCAAGAACCTCCAAGGTAGAAGGACGCCGTAGAACACTGCTTGCTTTGAAACCGACATGGGACTGGCCCCGACATAACTGTGAGCTGTATACATCCGCACTTTCCACATCATTCTTTGCTCTTTCATACATCTTTGACCATGGTTAAATTTGTCACACTTAATGTCAAGGGTCTCAACTCCAATGTGAAGAGACGCTTGCTTCTCAGGGAGTTGAAATCGCTTGGAGCGGAAGTTGCTTTTCTGCAGGAAACACACTTAGATTCATCCGGAACTTTCCAATTTGCCCGAGGGGCGTATCCTGCTGTGTACTCTGCCTCGTCAGGTCGCAAAAGGGAGGGGGTGGCCATTTTGATAGCAGCTTCCTGCCCCATACAAGTTCACACCTCACATCTAGATCCGAAAGGCAGATATGTTATAATAGAGGGGACTTTGCTTGGACAGCCCATCGTTTTATGTAACGTTTACTCTCCTAATACCGCACAGATTCCATTCCTACGTAGACTCCTTTCTAAACTCCAGAAGCTTCCTAGGGGGGCATGGCTGGTGGGAGGAGATTTTAATGTCCCGTTCTCCACGTCCATGGATAGGGTCTCTCTTACACACGCTACTCCGACGCCCACCCTTACAGGACTTTCTACACGTTTTAGGCAACTAATTAGAGAGCACCAGCTCTATGATTTGTGGCGAGTGGATCACCCAGGTGATAGGTCCTATACCTTCTTCTCCCATACGCACAGCACTCATACACGCTTAGATTACTTTTTTGGTAATGTCCCTGCCCTCCGTGCGCTCCAGGGGGCGAATATAGACCCCATCTCTTGGTCAGATCACGCACCAGTTTCTGTGTCCCTACAGATAGGGAAACCAAATACGAGAGTATGTCATTGGCGCTTAAACGAAACTTTGATTAAGTCCCCTTCTCTTAGGGACAGCCTGGCCGGGCATATGCGGGAATTTTATGCACTTAATGAGGGATCGGTTCCTTCAGTATCCACTCTTTGGGAGGCGCATAAGGCGGTGATGAGAGGGCAATGCATAGTAATGGGATCTAGATTGAAAAGAGACTCTCGGGCCAAGCGGGTGGCTCTCCATCGGACAATTACTAAGTTGGAGAGAGAAATGGGGATTAAACCGGCGGTCCCGACACTACGGAAATTGATAGAGGCTAGAGCACAACTCAAGGACTTAGCTATGAAGGGGGTAGAAAAGTCATTACTATACACAAAAAGGAAATATTACGACAAAGGTAATAAGGCGCACTCGCTTCTGGCCAGACTATTGCGGGATCAGGCGACTGTTCGTACTCCACAGGCGGTTCGGGATAAGGCGGGCATACTCCAGCATCACCCAGACACGATAGCCACACTTTTTCATGACTATTATAAATCCTTATACCACCTGCCAAATACCTTACCACCTGATCCGGCTCGTCGGAGGGAAACGCTGCAAGCATATCTCTCTTCCTGTGCTCTCCCTAAACTGAAAGATGAGGAGCTTTCATCCCTGAATGCCCCGATCTCTGCGGAGGAATTGTTTGATATATTGAAGGACCTCCCTAGTGGTAAGGCCCCTGGACCAGATGGCTTTACATATGGGTATTATAAGACCTTTGCAGAGATCTTGGTTCCACGGATGGCTTCGTTATTTAATGAATTCCTACAGGGTTCTCCCATCCCTCAAACATTCCTGCATTCTCATATCACGCTGATCCCTAAACCGGGTAGAGACCACGCAGAGTGCTCCAATTACAGACCCATAGCCCTTCTGAATTCGGATCTAAAAATTTTCACCCGTCTTCTAGCTAATAGACTCAATGTTTGGCTCCCTTCTTTGATTCACAAAGACCAAGTGGGCTTTGTGCCTCTTAGGCAAGGAGGAGACAACACACGAAGGGCCCTTGACCTCATTGATGCCCTCCAAAAGCAAAAGGAATCGGCGATCCTTCTTAGTCTAGATGCAGAGAAGGCGTTTGACCGCTTGGGATGGCCATTTATGTTCGAAACTCTAAATTCATTTGGGATTTCGGGCCCTTATTTGACAGCACTGCGTGGTCTCTACTCCAAACCAACAGCGGCAATTAAACTCCCACACTCCACCTCCCCTCCGTTTCAAATCTGGAATGGTACACGTCAGGGGTGTCCCCTATCCCCACTTTTATTTGTGCTATGCATAGAACCTTTAGCAGCTCAAATACGGAAATCCAGGGATATAGCGGGGGTCCAGATACAAGATAAAGAGTTTAAGGTTTCCCTGTTTGCAGATGACGTCCTCTTGACTATCACTAAACCTCATACCTCCCTCCCTAACCTTACTACAGTTCTCCGTAGGTATGGGAGGCTGTCAGGATATAAAACTAATACATCTAAAACGGAAGCGCTCCCTCTTAATGTTCCACACCAGGAGCTCCAGCTACTCAAACACAACTACACCTACAACTGGAAGGAAACCTCCCTGACTTATTTAGGAGTTCAACTCACTCCCTCCTATACGTCGGTTTACAAGGCTAATTTCCCCTCTCTGTTTGTAGAGCTACGTCAGCTAATGGCCAGGTGGGATCCTCTTCCCATGTCATTTTTTGGGCGCATAGCAGCGGTCAAAATGACCTTGCTCCCTAAATTACTGTACTACTTTGAGACTTTGCCGGTAGCAGTACCTATGAAGGAATTGCGGGCTATGCAGTCTTCTATCCTCAGGTTCATATGGCACTCCGGCAGACATCGAATTCCGAAATCAGTTTTATTATCGGGTCGATCTGCGGGTGGGCTATCGGTCCCTGATGTGGTGAAGTACTACTGGGCGGCACACCTCCGTCGCATACCCAGCTGGGTGTCTTTAAGGGCGTACAATAAATGGACCGAAATAGAGAAGCTATGGATGGCCCCGGTCCACCCAAACTCCCTGTTATGGGGTGACCCACTAGTAATGCCGACTGCATCTTTATTGGGTCCCATGAGATTTCAAAGGGAGGTGTGGGAAACCTGTAAAAACCGCTTCCATTTGGCATCGGGTTGCCCGCCCTTGACTTCGGTACTCTACACTCCCACTATCCCGGGGGGCACTACCTCCCGAATAGTCCGATTGTGGACGGGAATTGAGGTATTTCACCTGGCTGATATGGTTGATCCCCACACGCAAGAGCTTCACCCGTTTTCATACTTTCAAAAACATCATAATATTCCCTCCGCTGCGTTCTTTCACTATCTTCAGGTTAGACATTACATGCAGCAAACTTTTAGATCCACGCGGGTTACTGCACCTACAAGCTTCGAAAGGTTATGTCGGTATGCTACCACCACTAGGGGGCTTATCTCAGCCATTTATGCGTTATTGCTATCCCCGGAGGGTTCCCCTCCGCCTGGGCATAGATACATGTTGAAGTGGGAGGCCTTACTGAATAAATCCATCCCGCTCTCATTGTGGCAGATTATTTGGTCGCAAGCAGCTAAAACCTCCATCTGCACTGCATATAAGGAAAACCAATATAAAATCCTTATGTTTTGGTACCATACCCCTGCCTTTCTGCATAGCTTCAATCCGGGTATTCCGTCGGATTGCTGGCGATGTAGAGGTCAGAGAGGTGATCTGTTCCATATTTTCTGGAGCTGTTCACTGGTACAACAGTATTGGTTGGAAGTTAAGAACTTGGCATTGGCGGTGTTGCAGCAGGATATTCCCTTAGACCCTCTTCATTACCTCCTAAATGTTCCCCCTAGGTCTTTGGGGAAATCACCAGCTCGACTCTTTCGACACTTTCTTACAGCCGCTAAGACGTTGATAGCATGGAAATGGAGACAGACAACCCCTCCCTCCCACATCGACTTAGTAACTAGAATTAGGGAAATACGTACAATGGAGCATATGACGGCCTCTATTGACAATGAACTGGACAGGTTCAAAGTGGTGTGGGACCCGTGGGACAAGTATTGGATACAGGGAACTCAAGATTAGGTGGTAGGTGGAGCTCCGACTATCCCCCCCCTCCTCACCCCCTTAAACCCCTGTGTTTTTTCCCAGATGTTTTGTCTGTCTATTGAAAGTTACTGTCTTACTATGTGAATTGCATGGCCCTTCATGCTGCTCTAAGTTATATGTATATTGTTGAAAAATTTTCAATAAAAACACAGTTGAAACCAAAAGAGACCTGAAAGGGAAGCAAGATTTTATTATGTTTCATATTTACGGGAAATACCTGTGCGCCCATGTGACCTCCCCGATGATCACTTAGGAGTGGAAGTTTTCCAGCTGCTTATTCTTACGCCTAGGACAGGTGTTCACTTGATGCTTGTCATCCCCACAATAGAAGCAGAGACCATTCTTCCTGCGGAACTCTCTACGCTGTCGGGGGGACACGGAGGCCCCGAGTTGCATAGGTACCTCCGAGTCTTCCGTGGAAGAGCGAAGCAACGGGACCTCGGGAGTCATGGGGAGTCAGAGGGGAAAACACAAAAACGTTCAAGTTGTCGTTCCCTGAGACGTCGGTCAAGTCGTACCGCTAAAGCCATAACCTGGTCTAGGGAGTCAGAAGAGGGATAGCTAACTAGCAGGTCTTTCAGGGCGTTCGACAGACCCAACCTAAACTGGCACCTTAAGGCAGGGTCATTCCACCGAGAAGCTACGCACCACTTCCTAAAGTCAGAACAATACTCCTCAACAGGTCTCTTACCCTGACGTAAGGTCACCAGCTGACTCTCGGCAAAGGCAGTCCTGTCAGTCTCGTCATAAATGAGTCCGAGAGCAGAAAAGAAAAGATCAACGGAGGAAAGTTCAGGGACGTCAGGAGCCAAGGAGAAGGCCCATTCTTGGGGCCCTTCCTGGAGCCGGGACATAATTATACCCACCCGCTGGCTCTCAGAACCTGAGGAGTGAGGCTTTAAGCGAAAGTAGGGCCTACAACTCTCCCGAAAGGAGAGAAAAGTCCTCCGGTCCCCTGAGAACCGGTCAGGCAACTTGAGGTGGGGTTCAAGAGGTGAGGTGAGGGGCACTACCTTGGTAGCATCAGGCTGGTTGACCCTCTGGTTGACCCTCTGAGCCAGGGCCTGTACCTGTAGGGAGAGACCCTGCATTTGCTGAGCCATAGTAGTGTGAGGGACCAGGGTAGCCTAGGTATATGGGCTTGTGATTATGGGCAAGTGAGCCCTAATCTACCCGCCACTCAGTCCCTGCCTACTTGCAACGACCCGCCCTAGGCGACGGGGTACAACTGGGCGACGGTCCCTACGCTCAGTAAGTGCACGACAGACAAACAGACAAGGGTACACAAAGCTAAGGGAAATGGGGCAGTTGCCCACGGCAACACCGTGAGCAACAAGAGTGGTGAACGAGCCGAGTGAAACAGGAGTGTACGAGGTACCAAACGCTGAGCAGGAGAGTAGTGAACAAGCCGAGTCAAACCAGGAGTGTACGAGGTACCAAACTCAGAGCAGGAGAGTAGTCAGTAAGCCAGGGTCAGTATGAAGCAGGGTCAAATAGTTCAGAAGCTGCAGCAGGGCCAGGAAACCACACGAGAAGAATCACAAGCCAGGAGGAACAGGAAAGGCAGGTATAAATAGACAGAGGGCGGGAGCTAGCTCGGTCTGGCCAGGCTGTGATAGGCTCTCCCACTCCTAAGCCTGCCATCCTGAGTGGTGGAAGATGGAGTCAGTCTCACAGTCATAGAAGCAGGTGCAGACTGATTACCTATGGGCGTGGATACAGAAGCTGTGCCTGGCAGATCCTTAACAGTACCACTGTCTGAGTCGTTGTGGATCGCTTTTCTAAAATGGCACATTTCATCCCTCTGTCTGGCCTTCCCTCAGCTCCTTGTTTGGCAGATTTGTTTGTTCCAACACATCTTTCGTCTGCACAGACTACCCCTCCATATCGTGTATGACCGGGGTATGCAATGTACATCTAAATTCTAGAGAGCCCTGTGCAAACTTTTGAATGTAAAATTGGACTTTTCTTCTGCTTATCACCCACAATTTAACGACCAAGTTCAAAGGATTAATCAAATACTTGAAAATCGTCTTCATCATATTATTTCGTTTCAACAAAACAATTGGGTGCATCTTCTTCCACGGGCCGAATTTTCTTATAACAACCAGTGAGTCTATTTCTTCCCTATTCTTTATTGCTTACAGCCAACATCCACGTTTTCTTCTTCCTGTACCGGCTACATCTCAAATGCCTGCAGTTAATTCTTGTTGTCCCCGACTCTCAAGATTCCTAACTCATGCCATGTGTTTCTCCTGAGGCCTATGGTCCTGAATCCTTACAGCAAATCCCCTGGCCCTGCAATTTCTGCCAGTGGTACCTCCGATGTCTTTGAAGTAAAGGAGATCCTGGACTACAAGGAGGTAGGAGGAAAAATCTTCTACCTGGTGGACTGGAAAGGGTTTTGTCCTGAAGAAAGATCTCATCAAACGATTCCTTCTACACTCTGGTCCTAAGAAGAGAGGGCATAAAGGGGGGGAGTACTGTAACACTGACCACCACCATACTACCTCCCCTGGCGGCCACCAGCGTCTCTCATCTCAATGCCGGCGTCTCCCTCCTCCCCAGGGACGCAAGCGTATGTTGCTTCCTGGTCCCTGCTCTTGTAGGATGCGCACGCTCTGGTGGTCTCTTAAAGGACCAGTGCATCCCTGCTCGCTCTGGGATATATAATCTGGCCTGCCCTCTTCCCCAGTGCCTGAGCAATGTTGTTTTTCCTATGTTTGTCTTTCAAATGGTGCCTTAGCTGTATCCTGTATGCCGTATCCTGAATCCCGTTTCCTATATCCAGTATCTGTGTCTAGTTCTAGTGCCTAAGTTGAGTGTCCAAGACGACTTCACCATCTGCGTCTGGTGCCTGTGCCAAACTGAGTGTACGAAGCGACTTCACCATCTGTGTCTGGTACCTGTGCCAAGTCCAGTGCCTGACATGACTGCACTACTCCAGTCTGGTGTCCTAGCCAAGTCCAGTGTCCGAGATGACTGCACTACTCCAGTCCACTGTCCTAGCCAAGTCCAGTGTCCGAGATCACTGCACTACTCCTGTCCGGTGTCCTAGTCAAGTCAAGTGTCCGAGACGACTGCACTACTCCTGTCTGGTGTCCTAGCCAAGTCCAGTGTCTGAGACGACTGAACTACTGCCAAAAATCATTATCCTGCACAGGCCTGTTTCCCCCAGACTGTCTGGCATATACCCACTTCTGACCTTCTAGGTTCTTTATCATTACTGACTCTCACAGACTCTGTTAATCAGAAGCTGCTCCGCTACGACGGAGTGGCCCAGTGGGTCCACATACCTGACAGTTGATACAGTAATAAGGGTGGATGAGAGTGGTAAGTAATTAGCTTTTGCATGAGTGAGTTAGTAGTTGGATAAAGAGCACAGATGTATGATGGTGCAGTATTGTGGAGAGTTTTGTAGACAACTAGGAGAGTATTGAATTTATGTCTACAAAAAACAGGTAACCAATATAATGAGCAATCGATAGCAGTGGCGTTACTATAGCCGCTAGACAAAACGATCAGTATTATCATTGCTTTCAATTACTATAATATGCGGTGCTATACTCAATGTGTGTAAATGCACTGTAGCTATTCTTGAAAGCAGAGTCTTCTTTGAAATTAACCATCTTTAACGTATATGTTTCCCCACCCTTCGTAATTATAAGATGGAAATGTACATTAGGTCTAGTTCCAGAGGTAATACCATTCTGAGAAGGGAGAACATGAGAGCAAGCAGATTAACAACCATTGTTTTGGGTTGTCCCAGATGCAACTATTTGTGTATGTCTTGGTCAAGTTGTCTGAAGACTCCATGTAACCAAGTCAGCTGAATGGGCTAATGTCAGTGTTGATACAATTGGGATAATTTCCCTTTTTATACCATAGATGTGGCCAGTTCTTGAAGACAAACATGTTTTGGAATATGATCCAGTACTTGATTTTCAATAAGCTGGCAGGATGTGATAATGCCAATGTAGCATGTATAACTTTAAGAGCTAGCTATTTACTGGTAGAACAGAATAACTTTTTATGTCGGGTCTGCCTTTTCTCATACAAAAAGGAAACAGGTTATGGCTAAACCATACCCAAAAATCATACCCAAAAATGCAATATACATATAGCACGGTGCCATTTCTGGAGAAGATATATACCAAAAAAGAAAAGAAAAAAGATCCAGAAATATATCAAGGCACTCTCAGGTAAATATAATTTATATAAAGTCAATTTTATTTATTTAAACCTCCGAATATTTTCAGATACATTAATATATACATACAAAAAGTTTTTAAAAAAAAACAAAAAAAAAAAAAAAAACTGCCTTTTCTCATGTTTATTGTTTTTCCTTTTATACTTGCAATTATTTTTCTAGATAACTATCAGAACCTTGACTGTTCTTTCCAACTGTTTTGCTACAGCAGATATAACCAATATCTGATTCTTATTAAACATTTACCGTCTTGTGTCAGTTATCTGAAAAATGCTTTTCTACTTGAGACGGAACATATCTGAAGACAAATACGCCTTTACTTCTGCCTCATACAGTCAGCAGGGATTTTTATTAAGGTTAGATATTGTAAAGAGTGTGTACGCGGATAAAATGTCCCTGTTTTAATGGGGTGTAACGTGTATCCATGGGGCCTCATAGCAAAAAAACAGAATAGGAAACTACTTTACAATTAGCACCATCACTAGCTAGCGGGTTCAAGAAATTTAAAGGTTATGATTATCCTCTATCCATGTGATAGGTAATAAATATTAGATCTGTGGGGTTTCCAACTGGGAGGAGTTATACGGAGTAATGGATGAGCATGTCCGTTGCCTGTTCTATACAAGTGTATGGAAGATACAGAAGCAGCCCAGTATCACTTCTTTAAAAGTGTAGTCTTCTCCTGGGCCACATAGTAGCTGCTGTGCCTGCTAACCTAATAGTTACACCCAGAGGTTACACTAAATATTTTACAGTAGAGTTAAAATACACTTCTTAGAATTTTTAAGGAGTCAGGGATAGGCGTTCTGTGTTTGCCTCCTACCAGGAAGGTTACATCACTTGCCACTGCAAGGGTGTTTTAACTAATGGACTCCCTTTTGCCACTGCAAACCTGCTCAAACTAATGAATTTTTCCCTCGTGCAACGACAGCTGAGCAGAAACTGAAATTTACTGCTCCACTGATTCAACATGCTCTGAATTATAGAGCATTCCTCTCCATATGAATCGACAGCCACATTTCAAGCAGCAAGTTCCAACCTTGGACATCCATGCTTCACTGACCTATCTCCCCTGAGGAATTGCCTGGTCAGCAAGAAACGCGTAGGGAGACCCACCTGTCGCTCTTTCACCATCCAGGAGAGGACGTAACATTATTTCTGGACACTTTGATGAGGAGGACTATTTACCGACAGAAACGGGGTAGGAGGACATGTGTCCCAACATTCCTTTCCTCCATATGTGACCAAAAGAACCATTCTAAATTGGGAAACCTTATAAAGGCGGACTGATCTTTATCTGCTGTCAATACAAAAATATTGTTGACAACAATTTGAAACGATGGGAAACAATTAAGTATATGTATGCAGTATTGGCAAATGGGTTCCTCCTATTGTTTATATATCTGTTTATACCTATTTTATTCATACTAGTAAAAGTTATATTTTAGTACTCCGGATCTATTTTTTTCATTATTCTATTACTACGGAGAAGTGAATTAACCATTATCCAGGTGGGGGATATATAACACCACGAAATATACAAAAGGAGTCATTTTAGCCAGTAAGGACAATACAATTGTGGAAAGATGTGGAAATACAATTTAATAACAAATAGACTGAAAAACACTTAGTGTGACAACTGTATATCTGTATATCTATAAACCTTCTGCCCCATTGACTTTTACGGAACTGGAAGTATTGTGGGCATGCTCTATTAAATGTGCAGGGAAATGGGAGGAACTGAGCTGTTCCCATCACCTGTTATCATTTGTGTAATCCTGTTATCTGCCTCTAGCTGTATAATAGAGGTGTTACAGTACTTTTCGTTGTAATCCTGCTTGTGATGATAATGAGATGACTGCTGAGAAGTGATCTCTAGAGAACAGGAAGGGTCAGTCCATTACGAGGCTCATTGGTCACAGTGAAAAACTGCACCATTTTAGGAATTTTGTTTTTGATATAGATAGTGACATGAAAAAAAGTTAAATGTTTAACTTGAAAACAGAATTGAAACAATAAGTTATTTTCTGACTATACATTTTCAGTCAGGTGTAAAGTAAATAGAAAAACGAAGGCGGAAGGTATTTTTCTTTTTTTAATATTTGATATATTTTATTTTATCAAAAAACAACATCCAACAATTGGTATTATATAAACCATTCCATTATACGGTTGTTTATAACCCCGTATCCCCCCCACCAGACCACGAGAGGGAAAAAAATGTAAAAAAATAAATAAATAAATAATAATAAGTTAATTAATTTAAAAAAATTATTTTAAAATGTACCATCCACGTATTCCATATTGCATCACATTTGAGAACTTGATTTTTACTCTTATATACTTTTTTTTCAAACCCTATACCTTGTATTAGCTTTTTTTCCCCAGTCAGTAATTGTGGGAACCTCAGATGATATCCACCATTGCATTAATGTGATTCTAGCAATTAATAACACTCTCAAAATTGCCATTGAGTCACATTTAGTTACCTTTAAACTAGTGGGATCTCCTAAAATGATCAGAGTGGGGTCAATAGGCACCTCCACTCCCATTAACTTTAATTAATTTTCCAACTGCCAATATCTCCAAAGTTCTGGACATTTCCAGTACAATTTTAGGAATTTTGTTTTTGATATACAGTAGATAGTGACATGAAAAAAGTTAAATGTTTAACTTGAAAACAGAATTTAAACAATAGGTTATTTTCTGACTACATTTTCAGTCAGGTGTAAAGTAAATAGAAAATCTAAGGCGGAAAATATTTTAATGTACAACCACAGTGTTGCTTTTCCAAGTAAAATTGATTTTTTTTTAAAAAAAAAGCTTCATTATTTGCTATTGATGTTTGTCTATCCAGGTTTTTCAATTTAAACATAAACGTATCAATGTTTAATTTACTGACCAGGCCCAGTACCTACCCAGAAACTCCCAACATAGTTCAATTTCAGAACCAACATCTACAATGTTAGCTTCATTTTACAGAAGTGAGGCCCACAAATCATAAATCATCCTTCACTTGAATGGCAAGACTTGTAAGACTATTGGGTGTTATTCCAGCATCATTGCATTCACATTGTAAAACACTTATCAGATTATAATGCCCCTGCTAATGTCCATGCATTGCTATGATACTACTATATGTGTAGTGAGATATATATTATGTTATGATGATTTATGTGGGTAATAATCCCTGGGCAGTGCCTATCAGCCTTTGTGATACCATAAAAGAACTGGCTGCAGCAAGTGGGTTGTGTAGTTCAGTACTTGACTAACAATCTTCACCAAGCTTCGGTACATGTTTTCTTACTATTTTGCCATTTTTAGAAGCTGTGACTAAAATCGACTATCAATCCTTTATGATGCCCACACCTCGTTCTTGTGCCAGCTCAGCATAAGTATTCTGCACTTCATCAACTATAAAAACACTCAACATTTTTATTATCCCTTCAGCATCACTTTTTTACTCTAGTCGCTCGTGAGAATACACAGCAAACCTGGAACTTAAGTATACAAAATTCAAAGCAGGCAATATGTTCTATGTCTTCTGCAATAAAACCCAAGAATTCCATAATGACCTTTTGTGAAATATTCAGAAATCCTTCATCCAGGCTTCCCTTAGTTCTATAGTGTGATCTGAAAGAAGAAAAAAAGGACAAATTGATGAACAATCCTTTAAAGGGAACCTGTCATTAGAATTTAGCATGTCATTATACTGCTGGGGTTTAGCGTCCTAAACATGCTCAAAACTGTCCGTTTTATTATTTTGTCTAAAAAGAAGTGATAATTCAGAGCAGTTAAAAGTAAATTACCAGAGAATAGTCCTGAGTTGAGTCTAGCAGCATCCAGCGCCTGCGAAATGAAGTGTAATGTACCTGCCTCGGCTTTATCCTCGCACTGCGCATGCGTACTGTATTGTACTGCAGTAAGGGGGCACTACTGGCTGGAAATTTTGCCTCTCCCACGTCGTCTCCCTCTGGTGGCAAATTTCACCCTCTTTTCAACCTCCTTCAGCACATTACTCCCTACCCTTCCCCCTAAGGAAGCATTTTATCTCCCTTCCCTAACTCTATCCTTCCCTCCTTCTTTATGTGGTATTTGGAAGTGCAAAATTTGGGCTTTAAAAATAGCGCGGCTGATATCATGGATCTCTGTTCATGTGACCACCACAAAAATTATTTCTTCCTCACTGAGGGGGAGAACAAAAACTGCTGAAGTACTGTAAATTATCCCTCCGTGGGGGAAAACAGCCACAGCAAAGGACCAATGTGATTAAAATTATACTGCTTCATTACATAAGTTTTTCCAGGAGTCCTCAGCTGGGGGGGGGGGGCTGCCTAGGATTTGAAGTCAAAGGCAATTGCCCAATTTGTTCCACTTTAACAACAGCCCTGTTTTTGACAGCACTATATTATATACCTGTACCGTGGTCAGAGATAATATATGAAATATTCCCAACTCCCTGAGGTTTATGTTCCCCACCAACTACAAAATACAGATTGCAAATTTTATATAGATACGGTTTACGCAGAAGATTGTGAAAACTATTCAAGTTAATGTAAAACTTGAGTTTCCTGCCCCAGCATCTAAATAGACTATTTTAGTTAATGAAAATATATTTAATGGGTTGGCTGGTTTCTAATAAATAGATGTCATATGCCATAAAAATGCATAAAAATAAAAGCTATGGCACTTAATAATCCCCAGTGTTAGTCAATTCTGCTTCCCTTGCCCAGGAACACATGTAAGCAATTTCGGTGGCAGTCATAGGACACATCACCTGACCTCCGCATCCAAGTGCCATTTAAATAATATCTTCTATAAACATTTGTGTGCACGCAAACAGGGGACGCTATGGACGCAGTGGTCACATAACACATCACATGATCACCGATTCCATTACTGACAGCACATTTGTTCACATGTGTCCCTGTCCCACAGTATATGTTTCAGCTCCGGAAAGAAAAGCTAAATTTACTAACACTGGGCATTATTAAGTGTCATAGCTTATGGCATATGACAGCTATTAATTAGAAACTCAACAGCCCTTTTATTAATGAAGCAGCTTTTAAGTAATTTGCTTATATTTTAATCAAAATAAGAACGCATAGTAAGGTTACCCTTTAAAGCAGCCCGTCCTAGTAAGAGGTCCTCCTACACATGAAGTAGAACATAATATTGAGTCCTTATATTGGAGCTAAAACTCTAAAAGTGACAATTCTTATAGTCTACAGTATTGGATAAACCCAAATTGTTGCCAACAGGCTGCCATAAAAAATATATGTATCCAACAGCCATCTATTCATTGTTTTAGTACAATTGCCAATTACTTCAAGTTAATTTGCATTTATTCATAACATCCTAATGAGACCGAATTCTAATAAGCTGCCTAGATGGAGAACAGAAGACAAGCCTGGCAGTGTTCCCGGTAATATTCCATTGTAAATCTACAAAATGTAGATCCTCGTTGTTGGTATGTAGGAGAATGAAGTGTCTACATGTGCAAACAACCTGTTTTATTTCAGTTAGTGAGACAGGCTCTGAATTTATCTTTTCCATTATTCCACCCTGGACCATCTTCGGTCAAAAAATCTGAATCCCTAAAATAGCAGGTTTATAAAAAAAAGAAAAATTACTTTAACTTTATTTCCAACTTCACTACCATTTAAAATGTGGTTTACAAATCTATTGGATTAGAGGTACTTCATTGGTTGGAAACACCTTTATGGAAATATGAAAAATGCAGGTGCACAGTGCAGAGGAAGTGGAAGTGGAAATTCAATAATTTGAAAGCTGTAACTATGGTTCACCTAAAAAGATGTATTTGATATTACCATGGGGACCCATATTCCCAGAGTCCAGCCCTTAGTATATTTTTTGAATGTACAGATGATATGGATAGGTATGGAATATGTTAGTCAGCTAAAGACTTGTTCCCGATCATTGCCCCATGTAAACATGGCAGAGATCAGCCGTCAACGCTTTTTTGTTGGCTAATTGCATCTTTTATGCGGTCAACAAGAAAAGTGTATGAGGATATTACTGATCGTTCGTCCCCATACTCACCATCATTGCTCCATGTAAATGGAGCAAATCAGTGCAGATCGACATGTTAATTGATTTGATATCATCAATCGGCACTCGTTACCGGACAGAAAATGTACCCATGTAAAAAGACCTTAAGTATAAAGACAAGGTCATAGACTAAGGTAAAAATCAGAAGCTGAAGAACAATAGGTAAATTACAAGAAAGATAATAATACTTTTCAGTTAGGTCTTATTCACACGAACGTGTTATATGTCCGTGCTATGCGCGTGATTTAACCTGTTTACATGAGGAAATGTGCTGCCTACAAGCGACCATTATTCGGGCCGCATAAAAGATGCGATCAGCCAACAAACGACTACTCGCTTGTTCATTGGCTGATCACTTCTCTGTTTACACAGAGTAATGATCAGGCACGATCGCTAGTTCGCACGCACATTGGCCGGTGTTAAAAGGCCTTTAGCCAATTGCAGTGATAGAGCCGCACTTCCGGGCACAGTTAATAAACTTATACTGTAGGATCCACACTTTTATTAAAGTACACTAGACACCAGTGTTTCCTAAGCCTGATAACAGCTCTACCTGTCTGCAGGGTGTGGAATTTTTAACTCTGTTTCCAGAACGCACAGCTTACAGGAACGGTGCTCGACATGTTGTCAACAGCCATGACCATGAAGGCAACATCTCTTTCAAAACATTTGAGAAACAATATTGATCTTTCATCCATTTAGAATGTTTTTGAACAGGATTCCCATCATCTATTTGATGAAGGAAAAATAAAAAGCATAAAAAAGAGAAAGAAAAGGAAAAAAAAAAAAAAAACAGTAAACATTGGCAATCTGTAGAGAAGTTCACAGGGAACGTGTTGGGAGTTGGATGGATCTATACAAGACAGAGCTCTGATAACTGTACTGTAGCTGTTAAGATCCATGCCCCTGTGTGTCCACCACATGACCAGGACAGATTTTTATTTTATTGAATGACTGCAAGCAGAGAACTTTGCTAAAACCATAATAGCCCTTTAAGCTTTTATGTAGCAAACTCAAGACTCCCCTCAGCTGAAAGTATCTCTAGTAATTCTTCTGAAAATTCAACTAGTTTTTCTTATTACTTGGCCACACTGTTTACTCATTTTAAAGTTGCTCAACTTATTTTAGGAACAGCGGCAGGACTAAATGCTGGAGGCTTGGGACTAGGGCACATTGACCCACCAGCCCCCTGACAGATAAAGGGGCAGTAGGACTTATACTGTGGTAGGTAGTGTAATGTTGGTGCTGACTGGCACTTAAAGGTGTCATTGTGGTTGTAGATTTGTTTTGATCTGTAACACAGCAGATTCCAATTCTATGGAAGAGAAAATGTAATGAAAAGAAAACTTAACATGAAATTAAAAGTCAAATTGAAAGTGTATGTGTAAGGTGGTAAGTAAGGCTAAGCCAAAGACTCTAATTGTCTTTGGATCCAATCCACTCTCATTCTGCCTCAGAGGTAGAGCTTATATTTCGTAGAAGATTCTGAAGAATCTCTGATCCTGCCATCCTGGCAAGCCAAAATTGCACTGGCTATTCACTGACTATGCCATAGGTGAGCATCCAAAGTATTAGAGGAAAATCACAAATGTTTTAAAAAATGCTGGATGTAGTTCTGGTAGTGGACACTGGAAAAGTTAAATCAAATAGACATGTGAGTGCTTAAAGGGGTTTTCCACCTTCTGACAACTGATGACCTATCCACCGAATAGGTCATCAGTATATAATTGGTGCGGGTCAGACACCCGTACCCTGTACCAATAAGCCGCTCTGGTGGCAATGCGGGCACCGGATGTTATGGCACAAAATGCTACGTACGAAGCCCGAAAACAGTTGGCTCCGTACATAGCTTAGCGGCCGTGCTGCAGAACTACAGGTCCACTCCTATTCTCTTGAATAGGAGCAGAGCTGCAGTACTGCAACTCGGCCGCTATTCCGTGGCCGGAGCCAACTGCTTCCGGCATGTACGTTCGGTGTACGGAGGCACCGGACCAGCTGATCTGTGCGGGGTCCAGGTGTCGGACCCCCACAGATCATGCACTGATGACCTATCCGGTGGATAGGTCATCAGTTGTCAGACGGTGGAAAATCCCTTTGATCCACCGCAGTATACCAATGTGTTACACTCATATTCTATGCTTAGAATCCAATACTATCCTGAAAAGTGTCATTAGTATACCCATGTACCTACTCCAGGACACCCAGGACAGTAGAGAGAATATTAGTCACTAAGTGAGGTCCTATTCACATCAGCGTTGGCCTTTCGTTGAGGGGTTCCATCTGAGGTTTCCGTCGGGTAACCCCTCAACGGAAAGGCTAATGGAAACCTTAGCTTCCGTTTACATCACCATTGATCTCAATGGTGACGGAAACTTTGCTAATGGTTTCTGTTTGTCACTGTTGTGAATGGGTTTTGATGGAATCAATAGCGCAGTCGACCCCCACCGATATAATATTCATGACCTATCCCAAGGATAGGCTTTGGGCCTAACACTTGGAATAAACAGAATTTTCATTATATGCCAAGGTTGTACTTTAAAGTCTGTTAACATTTAACATCTAAAAAGAAATCCACTAATATGTAGAATCTTTCTTTTGTTAAATTTTAGTTGGAACTAGAGCAAAATCGAAACTGTAGAGGCTCCTAAATGTATTTTTTGGGTAGACCCCACAAGAAGAACTTGCTTGTATCATGTAGATCAGCCTGCGCTTCTGTCTATGAACATGACATTGAGAGTCGTTCCAGACAAGTGTTTTCTTTGGCTCCACTGGGGTGTTCTAGAGGCTTTGTGATCTGTGTTCTGGGGGAAGGGAGAGTTTCCATTACTTGAGTTGAAACAGCAGCTTTTCAAGTTCAGCAGGAGATACTTGGAATTGGCTCCAGAGATTATTTCTTTGTTGTGTTTATTTGTAGATATTTTAGCCAGTTTTAAGGATTTTATTTTCTATACTTTATTCATGATACCAAGATAGAGTAAAAGTAAAAGCTGCTATCAGTCATTTCTGGAGAAGTGGAATGAAGCAGAGTGACTGCAGTATCTTTCAATGAATTTGCCAATCTTTTTGAATATTACCTTATAATGTAAACTTTTTTTTTATATTTTATGTGTTTCTCTGAAATATTTCTCCAAGCTAAGAGCCCCAACTATTGGTTTAATCCATTTGTTTTTACATTGGGAAGCCGAAATTCTGAATGCTCAAATCTTTAGCAAGAAGATCAAGCTGCAGCAGCAGCCACGTCGTGTTTTATAGAAAATAGAACCCTGGGTATCAAATAAAGTACAGCCGCTTTGCTCACTATTTTCTGTCAAGTTTCCTTGTATTTTCCAAATCCTTGGTGGTCTATAGTAGTAAAAGAGTTAATTGTAAATTTCATGGTGGTCTAGGGCAATGCAGGGGTCAATGCTAAATTCAGTTTGTTCCTGGGATTCCCTTCCTCAGGAAGCCCCTAGGAACTGGGGATACTGGGCAATAGTCCAGAAGAGGCTGGACGCAGCCCGCAGGGATTAAGGGAAGCCGACATGACCGTCCTGGTAGGGAAAGGGTTAATTAGGTGAGGGAGAGTTGGAGGGAGTTGGAGGGGGGACGGGGAGGAGTTAAGGGGGACGGGGGGCCGTTACTGAGCTTCCCGCTGTTTCTCGGCATTGAGCCGGAAGCAGCGGGAGGAGTAACACAAAAACAGTAAGCTCCCCGTTGCCCGTGCTTCTCAGGATGGCAGAGATTTTAATGCTAGAGCGGCTGCGTGCCGCTGCTGTGCACCACGGTCCCGGATGGCTAGAGGAGACCGTGGCTGCAATAACGAAGATCCCGGACGCCGTTTCGCCACGTCGGGCCCGGCGTTCGGGGTCTGTTGCAAAGGACAGGCTCCCCTCCCCCGGCCCCCTTACAAGCATGGCTATGGCGGCGGGGGGGGGGAGTCGGCAACAACCGCTCCTGCGCAGAGCAGGCAGAGAGCGTTGCCGGGGGTGACGGCGACGCAGGCCGGGTCGACCCGTCCCTCTCGGCGGTCCCGACCTCCAGAGCGCCTCAGTCCGGAGGCAGTCCCGCGGACACGGCGTCGCAGAGGGAGCCCGATCCCGGACGCTGCAGGCCAGGCAGCTGGGAGGACCGCCCCTTCCCAGGCCCTGCGTCCTGGCAGGAATCCCAGGCCGCGACGGGGTCCGGCGGTAAGCAGGGAGTCGCAGGCTGGGCTCCCTGTCACCCCTCCCCCATCAGATGGAAGATTTGGAGGACAAGGTACGGCCGCCCCGCCTGGTGATGTTCCGGCCAGGGGGCAGGCTTCGTCGGGATCGTCTAGACGGACGCCTAGATCTGCAGCGACGTCGAGGCAACAGGTCCGGTCGGAAGTCTGGGTCCCGGCGGTCGGGCGGCAGGTTGCCGGCCCATCGGTCAGCGCGTCCTCATCCCCGTTCCGAAGATGTCGTTGGGATGGTCAGTCGTCGGCGAGAGAAGAGCTGGAGGAAGGTGAACTGGACGTGTATCGTCGAGGTCAGGATGGTCCGGCTGACGGGAACACAGCGCCTGTGCAGCCCGGTGAGTGTATAACTCTATCATTGTCTTATCCAGCGATTTCTATGTCGGGTGTCGGCGGGGGGGCTGCTAGCATTGCATCGGGGGCCGGTAGTGGCGCGGGCGGACGCGACGGAGCGGGTTTGGCAGACTTAGTGGGTTGCTTACGGGAGCTGGTGGGGCGCCTAGACAGGGCCGCGGCGCCGGTAGTAACGGAAGTGTCCCCTGCGGTAGTTTGGGAAGGCCCCAGGGACGTGGGATCGTTACAGGCGCGTCCCGTGATGGCGGTTAGAGAGGCGGTCGCGGTGTCGGTACAGACCGAGGCACAAAAGGATGGCGATCGAGTGCGTATGGATGATCGTGCTTGGGGGGAGGTGTACGTTTGTTTTGAGGGTCCGTTGGGGGCGCATTTAAAGCAGGAGGTGCGCGATCGGATCTGGAAGGACGAATATGTTGAAATTTTTTCTCTCTTGCCGCTGGCTAAATTTAATTTGGATAAGAGCAAGCGGGATGAGAGTAAAAAGGACGAGGAGGAACGGCGGCGGTATAGGCTTATCCCGCAGACGTTCGTTAATTGGTCGCAGGCGTTCGCCATATTGGCTAGTGTGATAGGGGAAAAGGCGCCGGAAAATTGTTCGGCGTTGTTTTGTTATTTTGATGCCATTGGGGAGGCTCATAGGGCGTATGGGGGTCAGGCGTGGCTGCAATACGATGAGCAATTCCGTCAGCGGAAGGCGGTTCGGTCGGCGATTCGGTGGGACCAGAAGGATATTGCTCTCTGGTTGCGGGTTACGGCTCCGGTTAGGCAGTCCTTTCCCGGGAGCGCCGGCCAGGGAGGCCAGTCTAGTCAGGTTGGACAAAGCGGCGGGGGAAAGGCGGGGTTTTGCTGGCAATTTAATGAAGGTCAGTGCAAGTTCGGGGCCACGTGCAAGTTCAAGCACGTGTGTTCCGAGTGTAATGGTGCATCACACGGGGCGGCAAAATGTCTGCGAAAAAAGAGGTCAGGGAACCAGCACGCGGCTGGTCAAGGGGGTGTCGCCGGTGAGGGTGGAAAAGATGGCCCCTTATCTAAATGAGTATCCGGATAGGGCGGCGGCTAAGTTGCTTTATGAAGGGTTTCGGGTTGGTTTTGTATTCCTCCGCCTCCTTATGAGGTTCCGGTTACGCGGAGGAATTTAAAATCGGCTTACTTGCATGCGAAAGTCGTGTCGGAAAAGTTGTTAAAAGAAGTTTCGTTGGGCCGCATGTCGGGGCCGTTTGTTGAGTCGCCGGTAAAAGATTTAGTGGTGTCCCCGTTGGGTATTGTCCCTAAACGCGAGCCCGGAAAATTTCGTTTGATTCAACATTTATCGTATCCCAAGGGTTCGTCGGTAAATGACGGGATTGATCACGAGTTGTGCTCCGTAGTTTATACCTCATTCGATAAGGCGGTGGGGTTAGTGCGGGCTGCGGGTCCAGGGGCGCTGCTAGCAAAAACCGACATCGAGGCGGCGTTCAGGTTGTTGCCGGTCCATCCAGAAAGCCAACGGCTGTTGGGTTGTTTTTGGAATGGGGCCTTTTACGTGGATCGGTGCCTTCCGATGGGGTGTTCCCTTTCTTGTGCATACTTCGAGGCGTTTAGTAGCTTCGTGGAGTGGGTAACGAGGGGAGTATCCGGGGTCGACTCGTTGATCCATTACTTAGATGATTTTTTGTGCGTTGGCCCGGGGGGTTCGCCGGTTTGCGGTAAGTTGCTTCATGCACTACAGAAGGTGGCGAGGGATTTTGGGATTCCTTTGGCGCCGGAAAAAACGGAGGGCCCGGTAGCGACGATTTGTTTCTTGGGAATCGAAATAGACTCGGTGGCAATGGAGTGTCGTCTCCTGGCGGATAAGTTGGGTGCTTTGAGGCTGGAGGTTCGACGGGCTTGTAGAATGAAGAAAATGACGCTGAGGGAGCTTCAGTCACTGCTGGGGAAGTTGAATTTCGCCTGCCGGATTATGCCGATCGGGAGGGTGTTTGGTAGGAGGTTGGCGGCGGCAACGGCGGGAGTGCGTGCGCCGCATCATTTTGTGCGGCTCAAGGAGGAGCACCGAGCTGATCTTCAGGTTTGGGATGACTTCTTGGGCCAGTACAATGGTCGCTCGCTATGGATGGCCCCAGCGCAGGATACGAGTGATTTGAATATTTTTACGGATGCGGCTGGGGCGGGTGGTTTTGGAGCTTACGGGGGAGGTCCGTGGTGCGCGGGTCAATGGCCGGCTAGCTGGGTGTCCAGTGGACTCACGCGGAATCTGGCCCTGCTCGAGCTGTTTCCCATCGTGGTGGCGGCTACCATTTGGGGGGACAGGCTCAGGGATAAGAAGGTCCGTTTTTACTGCGACAACATGGGGGTGGTGCTTGCCATTAATAACATCACGGCGTCCTCTCCTCCGGTAGTTCAATTGTTGCGACATTTAGTGTTGGTGTGTTTGTCGTTGAACGCGTGGGTGGTGGCGGTGCATGTCCCGGGTGTACGGAATTGTATCGCTGATGCTCTTTCTCGCTCGCAGTGGGACCGGTTTCGGCAATTGGCACCGGGAGCGGAACGTCTCGGTTTGGCTTGTCCGGAGCATCTTTGGGATCTGGTATCGGTCCCGTAGAGCAGCTGTTACAAAGGTCTTTGGCGCGCACGACGTGGAGTGCTTATGCTGCTTGTTGGAGGCAGTGGGAGGAGTGGGTAAGAGAGTTGGGTGACGTCAATACGGATAGAGACATGTTGGTGGCACTTTTGTACTGGTTAGGGGACGCCTGGGAGGCGGGGTTTTCAGTAGCGAAGGTGAACCGGTTCATATCTGCGGTGGCGTTTGGGTTTAAGTTGCGGGGCTTTCGGGATGTATCGAAGGAATTTCTGGTATCGCAGGCTTTGAAGGGGTTGCGCCGAGGTAGGGTGGAGGCGGATAGTAGAAGGCCGGTGTCGTTTGCTTTGCTTAGCTCGTTGGGCGGTTCATTAGCATCGGTATGTCGTTCTTCAGATGAAATGGATTTGTTTCGGTTGGCTTTTTCGTTAGCGTTCTTTGGAGCATTTAGAATAGGTGAGTTGGTGTCGCCAAGTACCAAACAGGCAGGGGGGCTGAGATCTGGGGAGGTGAGCCTATTTGCAGATCGGCTGGAGGTATGGTTGCGTCGGTCTAAAACTGACCAAGTAGGGAAGGGTAAACTGATAGTTTTGTTCGCTCTCCCGGGATCGGTCATGTGCCCAGTAGAGTGCATGCGGGGTTTTACGCAAAACAGGGGGTCTCCTGATTTGCCTTTGTTACGTCATGTGGACGGGTCGTTTTTGTCCAGGTTTCAGTTTGGAGCTGTATTTAAAAAATGTTTGACGGCGGTTGGTGTTGCGGTAGGCTCATATTCATCTCATTCCTTCAGGATTGGCGCAGCAACAGAAGCGGGGCGCTGGGGGTTGGATGATGAGGGGGTGAGGCGTATTGGTCGTTGGGAGTCTAAAAGGTTTAAGTCCTATGTCCGCCCCCACATGTTATGATTTTTGTTGTTTACGCTTTACAAATGTTATATGGTGGTGCCTAATTGTTTTTTCCGTTTCAGATTCGCCTCCGTGTTTGGTGTGGTTGATGGGTCATTCGTACGTGCACTGGGGGGCTTTGAGGGCGGACGTCCGCCCGGATGGTCGCCAGTTGCGCATTCCGCGACAGGACGCGGTTGTGAATTGGCTGGGTTTTAGAGGTATGTCATGGAGCAGGGTGTTGGCGGAATTCCAGACATATGCGCGGCTTGATAGGGTTCCGGAGGTCTTAGTGTTGCACGTGGGTGGGAATGACTTAGGAGTCCGCCCCTTTCATGAGTTGGTGCGGGATATCAAACATGATATGTTGTGTTTGTGGGTATCTTATCCCAAGTTGGTGATAGTGTGGTCGGACATAGTCCCAAGAAAGCATTGGCGGTTAGCTAGATCGGTGGAGAGAGTCAATAAGGCTCGCATAAAAGTTAACCGGGCGGTGTCCCGTTTTGTGGCAAAGAACGGGGGCATTTGCGTGAGGCATAGGGATTTGGAGTCAGGAGTGGGGAATTTCTGGAGGAGTGACGGGGTTCATCTGACCGAGGTTGGCATTGATCTTTGGAGCTTGGCGATAGCAGAAGGCATAGAAAGGGCGGTGGTGGTGTGGAGGAACTCACAGGCTTAAGGTGGTCAAGGCCTGTTTCGCTGTGGCGGGGGGAGTCCTTGAGGCCAGTCAGTACAAAATGGTGGGGGGGTCGCATCGGGGGTATGCGTCCCCCAAAAAAGGTACATGGTTGAAGACTTCATCGGGTGTTATCCCTTTGAAGTGGTCTTCTGGTAGAAGGTATATCACTTGAAGGCTTCATCGGGTGTTATCCCTTTGAAGTGGACTTCTAGTGGTCGGTATATCACTTGAGGGCTTCATCGGGTGTTATCCCCTTGAAGTGGACTTCTAGTGGTTGGAGCCATCTGCAAAGGTGAACGGTGCTTCCGAGCTGGTTTACGGCTGGAGGTAATTGGTGGTTTGCAGATGGCTAATTCGGTGTGTTCTTAAAAAAGGAATATCTGAAGGGGCTTCAAGGACTTCCTCTGCTCGGGTTAATGTTAACGTTAAATTGTTATTTACGATTCTGACCCATGTTGGGTCATGTGAATTATTAGGAGGAATTCTCTGGTGGATTCCTAACTAGTTATCCGAATGTTTCGGATTTAAATTGTTTTTATAAAACTGTGAAATTAATAAACGGCTGCTGTGGCCATTTCACATCCAACCTCGGTGTCATGTGTCTTTACTAAAGTGGGGGTAGGGGGATAGTATGGTCTAAGGTTAACACACGACTCTACTTAGGCAGGTCAAGTTTGCCTTACCTTAAAACCAGCCCTTGCAGCAGCAGCCCTCTCTTTCTCCCAGTAGTAGTAGTAGCAGCAGGGTCCCCTCTTTCCCTAGTAGTAATAGTGGCAATAGGAGGTACCAGGGAAGTAGCTAAAGGCTCATGGGCCCCGATGCAAAAGTTCTTCTTGGCCCCCCCCCCCCCAAACTTCTCATGGCAGACGGCCCGCAGCGTTCAGCTGCATCGCTGGGTCTCCTAAGTGACCCAACGATGCAGCACTAGCAGCCAGGGGCGTCACTAAGGTCTTAAAACATCAGGGGAAATAGCCCCAATACATACACCCCCTGCAACAACAAAAAAAAATGTGTATGCGTATATAGGAGACAACATATCTGTAGCACCCCGACCCCATAGCTATGGATAGGATTAGATACAGTGGCTCAGCAGATTTTATCACATATTGCTCACTGATATTGCGGCTCCAGCAATAGACCCAGGAATGGTAAGATAATAATTGTTTTACTTTTTTATGTGTTACTAATTGTTTTTGTGTGTTTGTGTTTTTGTACAGGTTCGGATGTTGGACTACTTCGGATTCGAGGACTACTTCAATTACGGCGTTTTTTTCTTCTCAATAAAATGGTTAACAAGCGTTGTGTGGAGGGTTCTTTATTTAATTAAAATATTTTTTCTATGTCCTTGTATTTTTTAAACTTTATTACTACCACCTTAGTAATAGCTGCTGGCTGATTGACAGCATCCATTACTAAGGCAGGGCTTAACCCGTTAGTGACCGGCCCATAGTCTTTTTACGTCGGTCACTAACGGGCCTTATTCCGATGCCATAGACTTTTTACGTCGCAGCATCGGAATAAGTAAACAGAGCAGGGAGCTGTCAGATCTCCCTGCTCTCAGCTGCTAGAGGCAGCTGAGGGCTGGGGGCGTCCCTGCTCTGCCTGGTGAGATCTATATTAGTATCGATCTCACCCGTTTAACCCCTCAGATGCGGTGCTCAATAGCGTGCACCGCATCTGAGTGGTTTTGGAGAGAGGGAGGGAGCTCCCTCTCATCCCACCGACACCCGGCGATAAGATCGCCGAGTGTCTGTGTCTCCCATGGCAGCCGGGGGCCTAGTAAAGGCCCCCAGGTCTGCCTGTAGCGAAAGGCTGCTAGATCATGCCGCAGGCGGACAGGCAGTAATACACTGCAATACAAAAGTATTGCAGTGTATTATAATAGCGATCGGAGGATCGCATAGTGAAGTCCCCTAGTGGGACTAGTAAAAAAGTAAAAAAAAAAGTTTAATAAAGTTAATAAAAAAAATGTGACAAAAAAATGAAAAACCCACATTTTCCCCTTACAAACTGCTTTAGTATTAAAAAACCAAAATAAAGTTAAAAAGTTACACATATTTGGTATCGACGCGTCCGTAACGACCCCGACTATAAAGCTATTACATTACTTAACCCGCACGGTGAACACCGTAAAAAATTAAATAAAGAACGACGGAAAAATTGCTGTTTTCTGTGAATCCCGACTTTAAAAAAATGTGATTAAAAAGTGATCAAAAAGTCGCATCTACTCCAAAATGGTACCAATAAAAACTACAAGTCTTCCCGCAAAAAAAAAAAACCCTCATACAACTGCATCGGCGAAAAAATATGGAGACACAAAAACAAATAATTTTGAAAAAAAAGCGTTTTTACTGTGTAAAAGTAGTAAAACATACAAAAACCATACAAATTTGGTATCGTTGCAATCATAACAACCCGCTGAATAAACGTATTGTGTTATTTATACCACTCGGTAAACAGCGTAGATTTAGGACACAAAAAAGAGTGGCAACATTTCAGATTTTTTCTATCCCCCCCCCCCCAAAAAGTTAATAAAAGTTAATCAATAAATAATATGTACCTAAAAATGGTGCTATTAACAAATACAACTTGTGCCGCGAAAAACAAGACCTTATACAGCTATGTCGACACAAAAATAAAAAGTTATAGCTCTTGGAATGCGACGATGGAAAAACTTAAAAAATAGCCTGGTCATTAAGGTTTAAAATAGGCTGGTCATTAAGGGGTTAATGTTAGCAGGTAAAACCCTAACACTAACCCCCATTATTTCCCTGGTACCCACCACCACCAGTTGTACCGGAAAGAGCCGGGTATCATCCAGTACCCGACCATCTGTAATGATGGTCAGATACTTGGTCGGCCGTAGGCTAACATTATTAGGCTGGGAAAGGCCAAAAACAGTGGCACTTCCCACCCTGGTAATGCTAACTGCGGTTGCTGTGTTGTGTCTGGCTGGTTATGAAAAATGGGGGAACCCCACATCGTTCTTTCCAATTATTATTTTCGTTTTTTTAAATGACGTGGGGTCCCCCCATTTTTCATAACCAGCCAAATACAACACATCAGCAGCAGCCTAGAATTACCAGGGTTGGAAGGGCCACTTTGTTTGGCTTTTCCCAGCCTAATAATACCAGCCTGCTGCCCCCCTAGTGCCAGACCATCACTACAGATGCTCGGGTACTGGATCGTATCTGGTTCTTCCTGTCACTCCTGGTACTGGGGTAATAATGGGGGTTAGTGTTAGCCTCTGCACCGGCTAACTTTAAGCCCCGCCTTAATAATGGACGCAGTCAATCAGCCAGTGGCCATTACTAAGCAGGTGGTAATAAGGTTTTAAAAAAATACAGACATAGAAAAAACCATCAACTCATAAAAACAAACCTTAGTAACACATGTGGTAGGCTTAGATACAGGGCCCATGTGTCATCCTGTCTGATGGGTCCTGTAGCTAAGCCTACCACAAGGTAGGCTTAGATACAGGGTCCAGAAGACATTAATCTTATACAGTATAAGATTACTGTCTGCTCGAGCCTTGTATCTAAGCCTACCCTGTGGTAGGCTTAAATACCGGGCCCATCAGGCAGGATCACACATGGGCCATATATCTAAGCTTACCATGTGGTCATGGCAAGATGCTTAGATACAGGGCCTCAGCAGACAGTAATATTATACAGTATAAGATTACTGTCTGCTGGGGCCCTGTACCTAAGCCTGTGTGGTAGGCTTAGATACAGGGCCCATCAGACAGGATCACACATGGGCCATGTATCTAAGTCTACCATATGGTTGGCTTAGATACAGGGCCCAGCAGACAGGATTACACATGCGCCATTTATCTAAGCCTACCATGTGGTTGGCTTAGATACAGGGTCCAGCAGACAGGATCACACAATGTTTCTGTGTCCATTTCCTAAACATTGATGGCCTATCCTCAGAATAGGCCATCAATAGATGATGGGTCGGGGTCCAACTCCCTGGACCCCCACAAATCAGCTCTGGCCCTTTCAAAACAGATGATTGGCGGGGGTCCCGGGAGTCGGACCTCGACTTATCAGCTTCAGCAGTCAGTAATATTAAACTTACCCTCCTCTTCGGTTGCAGCGGAGGTCCTGACTCCATCCAGCGTCGGGATGTTGTGTGCTGCACACAGCGTTGTGACGTACTGGTAGTTCCTATAGTAACGGGGGCCTGTGTAGTTTATAACATAGGCCCCAGTTACTATAGTAACATATTATAAATGTGTTGCGGGGGGCCGCAGGCCCCCTGGCTTCGGGGCCCGGTCGCAATTGCAACCGCTGCGACCCCTATAGTTACAGGATTTGGGAGGTACACTTCTTTCCTCTAGTAGTAGTGACACAAGGGTCCCTCTCGTCTCCATTCTCCCCAGTAAAACAAACAGCATTGCATACAACCATCTGTTTACTGGGTAGGCTTATAAAGTCATAAGGAAAATAATTAAATGAATGAATGCAGCAACAGCCTGGAGGAAAACCTGCTGCCATCTGAAGGATAACAAAGACCTAGGAGGGTATATTTTTCAGCAAGAATCAACTGCAAATATAAAGCTTACAAGGAATAGTTAAAAAAGAACAAAGCTAAAGCGCTCCTATCGCTACAAAAAATGGTCATTTTTTAGTCAGCTTTATGTGTACTGGATATAGTGCAGCCAGAAATATTTTTGGAATATGCACATTCTGGGTCACTTTCCTTTCCTCTTCTGGTTTCTCTAAAAATGTATATTTTCCCTTTCCATACATGCTGGGTAAACGTCTCTTCCAGGTGTGATGTGAGAGCTGTGCTGTGTGCTTTAAACCAATTAGATGTGTCCCTCCCTGTTGCTCCCCCTCATGCTGAATGAGAAGATGGGGCTGCAAAAAATTTTTTTTACTTGTTTATATTAGACAAATTTTTTATAAACTGAGAAAGTTTCAATAGGCAGGGAAAGGGAGTCACTGCACTGGTTGCCCATCCCCTTCAGAGTAAAATTCAAACTTATTACTCTCACCCACAAAGCTCTCCACAGTGCTGCACCTCCTTACATCTCCTCCCTCATCTCTGTCCACCACCCTACTCGGGCTCTACGTTCTGCCAACGACCTTAGATTAAAATTTTCCATAATCCGAACCTCCCACTCCCGTCTCCAAGATTTTTCTCGTGCTTCACCAGTCCTCTGGAATGTGCTACCCCAATCAGATTAATTCCCAATATCCACAGTTTTAAACGTGCCCTGAAAACACATCTATTTAGACAGGCCTATAACATTCCCTAATCTGACTCCTTTCCATGGCCCTCCTTTTAGATTAGTCATCAGAATAAGATTCCCTCACACTCCTTCTCTTCATGTCCGTCATACACGGATACTGGCTGGTGACCGGCTCATGCAGCTTTATGTGTACCACCCCATGTGTATAAGGGTATGTTCACACGGTGAGGCAAAAACTTCCGTAATTTACGGAGCTGATTTGAAAGAATCAGCCTCTGAATTTCGGGCGTTTTTGAAGCGTAATTAAGCGCGTTTTATTTTTCTAGCCGTATTTTGGAGCGTTTTTACACGCATAAACGCCCCGTTATTAGAGGCGTTTTTTCAAACGTATTTTGAAGCGTTAATTAGGCGTCTTCCATGCGTAGCAAAAATCCAACCCACTAGGGGCTGTACTTCTATTCCAGGCCTATAAAAATGGCCACCCAACTTCACCAACTTCACTTTTTCCCCTAATCAGTGGTTGTTGGTTCTTTATTGTTTGAAAATGAATTCCAGCAGTTTAGAAGGGCCATCCCAGCAGGACCGGCAGGGAGACCAAGTTGGAGAAAGGCGCATCAAAGTGCGCCGGCGCCATATGGCGTTCTTGATGCAAATTTTAGTCAATGTCATGCGCCGAAGAAGGATTCGTCTGGTAGGCTTGGACAAGAATGGATTGTGTTCAAAATGTTTTTAAAATGCATGTTCTTGCACATTATAATGGACCATATGGTCACACTTTCTGTTTCACAGGAGCATGAAAGGCCCCGAAGATATTGGGTGCACCCCATAAATGTGCTGCGCACTGAAAGGGCACACATTGGCCAGCTTTATGACGAGCTAAGACGGTGAGTTTGTTTTGTGGTGTTTTAAAAGACAGCACATAGATGATATCTGTTAGCCAAACCTAGTTTGCTAATGGTCGTTTTAGGTTAAATTGTGTGGTCAGGTGTGTTGCATCAGCCTACAATTGCTTCAGCAGACAGCGTTTGTCATTAGAAAGTCACATGTGTACCAAGTTATGCGTAATTAGTTAAATGCCAGCAGTGGTTGTTAGCCTATATATTGGTGCTGTAGTTTATCTATCATTTAGCAATGATACCTGCTTATACCTAAATCTTTTTTTATTTTTTTATTTAAAACTCGTGCCTACATGTGGGTCATTTTCTCAACAATCATGGATTTCTATTGCACATGCTATGTTATTGTATTTGCCTTTTTTATCTCCCTTTTTTAGGCAACCTTAGTTCTCTATGTTGTTACCTTTTGCGTCTCTGGATGTCCTTATATTGTGTATGTCTCTACAGGTACCCTGACAAATTCTATAGCTTTGTGCACATGTCTATCCCGGCTTTTGACAGCCTGGACGAGATGCTCGGGGTGCACCTTAGGAGGCAGGATAGCGCCATGCGGACAGCCATTCCTCATGTGGAGAGGCTGCTGATCACGTTGAGGTGTGTTTGTATATGTTTGAAGGCTTGTTTTCAACATTGTGCTGTATTGAGGTTGTACAAACAGAACCGATAAAAACACAGGGACATATACAAAAACACCGAAAAAGGCCATACTTACAAATGGACACAGCCAGGCCAGAAATGCTGATGAAAGGGCGAGCAGGTGCTTTAAATAATAATAGCCACTCCCACTAGTCTTGAGGGGAGTGGTGTGTGGTGCATGGGATGTGTAGTAAGAAATAATAAATGAATAGTGTGTGTGCAAGTGTAATACTATAAGTGAAATATAGGGGGCAGTAATAAATGAAGTGCCTCAATAGAAATACATGGATAATGGGGTGCAAGTGAGTGAAACATGGAGGGATAGTGTGTACGTCATGAGGCACAACGTGTATAGCCAGGTAGAAGCCTATTTGTGACGCCTTGATAATTCATAGAGCGGGCTACCCTGCTTGCTATGCCAAACAACACCACACCATGCTCTCCCAGCATCAAAGACCCGGCTGTGTCCAAGAGAAGCGAATATACATAATAATGAAAAATACCTGGGGTATTGGTAATCATTTTGGCCAAAAGGACGCAAGCTCGCAATCCACGACAAGGATCCCCAGACTTGCGAGTCCCTAAATCCTAAACTGGAACAGAACGTTCCTGATGCACAAACAGAACCGATAAAAACACAGGGACATATACAAAAACACCGAAAAAGGCCATACTTACAAATGGACACAGCCAGGCCAGAAATGCTGATGAAAGGGCGAGCAGGTGCTTTAAATAATAATAGCCACTCCCACTAGTCTTGAGGGGAGTGGTGTGTGGTGCATGGGATGTGTAGTAAGAAATAATAAATGAATAGTGTGTGTGCAAGTGTAATACTATAAGTGAAATATAGGGGGCAGTAATAAATGAAGTGCCTCAATAGAAATACATGGATAATGTCAGGGGCCCCCCAGGCTATTGCCTGGGGGACACATGGTCGCACGGCCCCCCATAAGTTGTTAATAAAATATGTTTTTTTGCTTGGTATGTTTTTCTCTCCCCCTTTCCCTCTTTTCTCCATTTGTTATTTTATATTAGAATGGTACTTACCATCGTGGTGTCCCCCGGGTAAGCTGTGCTGGTGGCACGAGCCGGTTTCCAGATGTTTCTGTCTCTGGGCAGTTTGGAGTTGGTCCCAGCTGATTGGACCTAGGTCAGCTGTGCAATTGCATGAGCAGGTTCTGGCAGATTCTATCTCCAGGCAGTTTTGTGGAAGGCCAGCTGATTGGTCATTGATAAAATCCTAAAGGCGGGAAAATTGGACATAAAAGGAGCAGTTCATCGTGGTCAAGCAGCCAGTTTTTGAAGATTGGACCGTCGCCATGGATGTCCTGCTGATGGAGCTGATCAGAAGAGCGGAGTCGGAAGGAGGAGAAAACTGGCTGAGGCAATGCCTAGCAGCAGCGCCGTCGAGGGAAGTCGAGGGAAGAAGCGAACTTACTCGGCTGGAAGACGACATAGAGGAAGCAGTGTCTCCTGCTGGGTCGTCGCTCGAGGTGCCGTCATCAGCTGCAGCCAAGAGGATGAAGTCTGCAGCAGAGTGATCACTGAGGGTGGAGCGCAGTTCCGGACGTTCGCTCCAGGTGCCGGAGCTTGAGAGGAGGCGGCCGACCGTGTCATCAAAGAAGGTGGCGCACAGTGCCGGAAGTGCGCAGCAAGTGCCGGCGCAATTGGCTAACCCGCTGGCCAGAAGTTTAGTCAGAGAACGGGAGACAACAGGTTGGTCGGGTACCCCCTCCTGCTCCAAGGATGGTGTGGAGGACACAGCGGAAGCGCCGGCCTCACTGGTTTTAGAGGCGGCGCAGGACTTTTCTTCAGAGCTGCAACCGAGGAAGAGGAGCCGGAAGTCTAGGGTGGCTTATTCCCCACCCCCGCCAGTATCAAGGAGAAGAAGAGGTCCCAGGAGTCAACTTTCCTGTCAGCAAGTTTCCCCAGGATCTACAGGCACGCAGCAGGAGGTAGCAGAAGTGGTGCACGACCCAGGACAGGTGGAACAGAGTGGTGAGATGCCAGCTACCCCTTATCTGTCCCACCCCATCCCCCCTCCCCTCAATTCTAATGTAATGTTTGATATTTTAAAATTATTAGCTGATTTGGTCAGTAAGTCGGCTGTTCCTGCTAGTTCCCCTGCTGATGTATGGAAGCATAGTAGTCAGCATTTACAGAATGCTGGTTTTAGTAATATTCCTGTTTTAGAGAAAGGAATTGGTGTTTCGGAAACTTGTTGTAAGGAAGTGATGTCTTGCGATATTTCGCCATTAGGTTTTCATTTACAGCCAGCAATTAAGGAGCGTATTTGGAGGAATGAGTTTATAGATTTATTTTCTTTATTACCATCCGCGAAGGAGACTCTTGTCAAGCAGGATGGTAAGTCTGATAAAGATGAGGATAAAAAACGTTCTCCTCCTAAGTCTTTCTTTAACTGGCTACAGGCGTTCTGTATCTATGCTTCAGTTTTAGGGGAAAAGTCTTTCATTAATTCTAGTAATTTATTTCAGCATGTAGACATTATTCTTGAGGCTTACCGCCAGTTTGGTGGTTTAGCATGGTACAATTATGATGAAATGTTTCGCCAGAAGATGGCAGTGTACCCTTCATTAAAATGGGGCACTAAGGATGTTGGTTTGTGGCTTAGTTTAATGCTTCCACAAAGGTCAGTGCCCAAGCAGCAGCCTAGTTCTCAGAATACGTTGAGGAAAGGAGTTTGCTTTGCTTATAATGAAGCTCAGTGTAAATGGTTAAACAATTGTCGGTATAAACATGAATGTTCCTTTTGTGGGGGTTCGCACCCAATGTGTCGCTGTTTTAAAAGAGCAAACCAGTCTCAACCCCCTAGTTCCAAAGAACAGTTATCCAAAAGCATGGACGCCAGTGAAATTAATAAGAATGGCGCCTTGGCTAGAAATGTTCCCAGACAGGGAGAAAGCTAATTTAATTTTTAACGGTTTTAAGTTTGGTTTTGATATCCCTTCTTTCAAAGGATCTGGTTGTTGCTGGGTGGATAATTTGAAATCCATCCAGCAGCATAAGGATATTGTGCATCAGAAAATCCTGAAAGAGCTTGAAACTGGCAGGATCGCTGGTCCTTTTATACATCCGCCGTTTACAAACTTTAGACTTTCACCTTTAGGAATTGTCCCTAAGAAGGAATTGAATTCATTCCGTTTAATACATCACCTTTCTTACCCGTTTAAGGCTTCATTAAATGATGATGCTGACAAGTCTAAAGCGACAGTACACTATGCTTCGTTTGATCAGGCTGTCTCTTTATTGAGACAGTTTGGTCAAAATGCTTTTTTAGCAAAAGCTGATATCAAATCAGCTTTCCGTTTACTACCAGTTAACCCTGCAGGTTTCAACTCTCTAGGTTTTCAATTTGAAGGTGATTATTTTTATGACAAATGTTTACCAATGGGTTTTTCTTTATCTTGTTTCTATTTTGAGGCATTTTCATCCTTTTTACATTGGGTAGTGCAGAAGCAAATTCCGGATGGAGGTGTTCTGCACTATCTTGATGACTTTTTGTTTATAGGTGATGCTAGTTCTGAGTTATGTTATTCCTTATTGTTAAAATTTGTCGAGTTTATGAAATTTTTTGGTGTTCCGTTAGCTGAAGAGAAGACTGTGTTTCCATGTAGGTCATTAGAATTTTTAGGTATTAGAATAGATTCTGAGAGAATGGAATTTAGTTTACCAGAGGAAAAATTGTTAAAGTTAAGGGTTTCTTTAGTCAGTATGTTAGCTAGGAAGAAATGTTCATTACGTGATATGCAGTCACTGTTAGGGTTGTTGAGCTTTGCCTCTAGAGTTATTCCTATGGGAAGAGTTTTTTCAAAGCGACTGTATTTTTCAACAAGGGGTCTTAAGTCACCTAGGTCCCATATTAGGTTAACGGTTCAGCTAAAAGAAGATTTAGCTGTATGGCTAGAATTTTTATCTAAATTTAATGGACGCAGTTGCTGGCAGTTTAATTTTGAGGATTCTGACTCTTTGTCTTTATTTACGGATGCAGCCGGTAGTATGGGCTACGGGGCATTCTTTAATGGTCAATGGTCGGCTGAGTTATGGCCCAGTGCTTGGCGTGTAAGCAAAGTTACTTCAAATATTGTCTTATTGGAATTATTTCCGGTTTTGGTAGCCATAGTTGTATGGGGTCATTATTTTAAGAATAGGAGAATTTTGTTGTTTACGGATAACAAAGGTGTGGTCTTTGCAATTAACACATTATCTTCAAAATGTGAATTAGTAGTTAAGATATTAAGACATTTAACTTTATGTTGTCTGAAGTTGAACATCTGGTTGAAAGCTAGCTATATAGAAGGAAAAAAGAATGATATAGCAGATTCATTATCTCGTTGTCAGTGGCGGAGGTTCAGAACGATGGCACCAGAAGCGGAGCTTTGTGGAATTCCGTGTCCTCCTCATTTATGGAATCTGATTTGGGACTAATCTATGTTAATATTCAGAGATCCTTGGCTCCAAGAACATGGGCTGATTATTCAGCTGCTTGGAAGGAGTGGGTTAATTTCTGTGTTAATGAGAACTGTAATTTCTTTCATAATGAGGTAGGTCTAGTTTTAAAATTTGTATGTAGCCTGATTAGTAGGAGGCTGTCATTTGCCTCCATTTCTAAGTCTCTGGCAGGCATCTCTTTCTTTCTTAAATTAAACAGTTGTCCGGCTATTTCTTCGCTCTTCCCAGTTAAGCAGCTTTTGAAAGGTTACCATAGGTCAGCTCCGGTTGTGGAAAGACGAAGGCCTATTTCATTAGATTTGTTGTTAAAATTATTCAATGTGTTACATTTAGTTTGTTTTAGTAATTTTGAAGTGTGTTTGTTTAGAACAGCATTTGTGTTAATGTTCTTTGCAGCCTTGAGAATAAGCGAACTGGTGGCAGAGAGTAAAGTTTCAGTCCCGGGCCTTTCATTTCAGGATGTTAGTTGCAAAATTGACCATGTTTTGTTATTGTTAAAAAAATCTAAGACAGATCAATTAGGAAAAGGTCGTTTGGTTAGAATTAATCAGTTTTCGGGTTCTGTTCTTTGCCCAGTTTCTAATGTTAAACATTGGTTGTCAATCAGGCCGAGTCTTGGGGTTGCTTTCCTGATTCATCAGAATGGGGATCAGCTGTCCAGATTTCAGTTTAACTCTGTTTTAAAGAAATGTTTGAAGTCCCTGAAGTTGGAGCATTTAAAAATATCCTCCCATTCGTTTAGAATAGGTGCAGCTACGGAAGCTGCACAGTTAGGAATTGATGAAGGGATTATAAAAAGAATTGGAAGGTGGGAGTCTAATAGATTTAAACTTTATGTTCGACCAGACTTGTTAGTAGTGTAATTATATATCCACAGGTAAGCGTTTGGTTGTTTGGATCCTTGGCCACTCTTTTATATTTTGGGCACAGAAGAGAGCCGCGAGAAGGTCCTATACAGAAAATTTGTCTATGGATCCGCTAGTTTTTTCCGTTTTTTGGCATGGGGTAAGGGGTTTGCAATGGAAGAACGTGTTTTCTTTAGTTAAATCACTGAGTTCTTATTGGCCGGATCCGAATTTAATTATCATCCATGCTGGAGGCAATGACCTAGGTAAAGAAAAGACTTTGGACTTACTTTGGGAAATGAGAAGGGATATAGCCTTGATAAAATGTCTTTTCCCTGACGCTACTATTTCCTTTTCAGAGATTATTCCAAGACTGCTATGGTCCTCTGGAAATTATAAGTTTTTGAATCGAATCCGTAAAAGGATTAATAGAGCCATGTCTAAATACATGTCGGTCCTCGGTGGTCTTTCTTATAGACACAGTGACCTTGAAGACCTCACAGACGGGCTGTTCAGAAATGATTGTATACATCTTTCTGATGTGGGTATCGACATTTTCAATTTGGGCCTGCAGAATTTAATTGAAGAATGGCTGCGGTGTTTTGGGGGGGGCAATGTCTTGGTAATGTCATGGCTTGTGGGGTTTGTCACCCAGCTAATGCTGGGCGGACTTGGTTTTTATTGGTCAAAATATTTATATTTTATTATTTATTCGATTATTTATGGTTATTCTCTTCGAATTATTTTATCTTAGGTTACCCTTAATAAACACCGTGGCCATTTTTATCCAAAGAAACTGTTGTCATGTTTTATTTCATTTTGATTGAGTATTGTGGGGTTTGTGCTACCATGTCAGGGGCCCCCCAGGTTATTGCCTGGGGGACACATGGTCGCACGGCCCCCCATAAGTTGTTAATAAAATATGTTTTTTTGCTTGGTATGTTTTTCTCTCCCCCTTTCCCTCTTTTCTCCATTTGTTATTTTATATTAGAATGGTACTTACCATCGTGGTGTCCCCCGGGTAAGCTGTGCTGGTGGCACGAGCCGGTTTCCAGATGTTTCTGTCTCTGGGCAGTTTGGAGTTGGTCCCAGCTGATTGGACCTAGGTCAGCTGTGCAATTGCATGAGCAGGTTCTGGCAGATTCTATCTCCAGGCAGTTTTGTGGAAGGCCAGCTGATTGGTCATTGATAAAATCCTAAAGGCGGGAAAATTGGACATAAAAGGAGCAGTTCATCGTGGTCAAGCAGCCAGTTTTTGAAGATTGGACCGTCGCCCACCCTCCCGCCCTATTGTTCTTAAATTCCTTCACGTCACGTTGTTTGTTAGAGGGGTTTGTCACCCAGCTAATGCTGGGCGGACTTGGTTTTTATTGGTCAAAATATTTATATTTTATTATTTATTCGATTATTTATGGTTATTCTCTTCGAATTATTTTATCTTAGGTTACCCTTAATAAACACCGTGGCCATTTTTATCCAAAGAAACTGTTGTCATGTTTTATTTCATTTTGATTGAGTATTGTGGGGTTTGTGCTACCATGGGGTGCAAGTGAGTGAAACATGGAGGGATAGTGTGTACGTCATGAGGCACAACGTGTATAGCCAGGTAGAAGCCTATTTGTGACGCCTTGATAATTCATAGAGCGGGCTACCCTGCGGGTCTTTGATGCTGGGAGAGCATGGTGTGTTGTTGTTTGGCATAGCAAGCAGGGTAGCCCGCTCAATGAATTATCAAGGCGTCACAAATAGGCTTCTACCTGGCTATACACGTTGTGCCTCATGACGTACACACTATCCCTCCATGTTTCACTCACTTGCACCCCATTATCCATGTATTTCTATTGAGGCACTTCATTTATTACTGCCCCCTATATTTCACTTATAGTATTACACTTGCACACACACTATTCATTTATTATTTCTTACTACACATCCCATGCACCACACACCACTCCCCTCAAGACTAGTGGGAGTGGCTATTATTATTTAAAGCACCTGCTCGCCCTTTCATCAGCATTTCTGGCCTGGCTGTGTCCATTTGTAAGTATGGCCTTTTTCGGTGTTTTTGTATATGTCCCTGTGTTTTTATCGGTTCTGTTTGTGCATCAGGAACGTTCTGTTCCAGTTTAGGATTTAGGGACTCGCAAGTCTGGGGATCCTTGTCGTGGATTGCGAGCTTGCGTCCTTTTGGCCAAAATGATTACCAATACCCCAGGTATTTTTCATTATTATGTATATTCGCTTCTCTTGGACACAGCCGGGTCTTTGATGCTGGGAGAGCATGGTGTGTTGTTGTTTGGCATAGCAAGCAGGGTAGCCCGCTCTATGAATTATCAAGGCGTCACAAATAGGCTTCTACCTGGCTATACACGTTGTGCCTCATGACGTACACACTATCCCTCCATGTTTCACTCACTTGCACCCCATTATCCATGTATTTCTATTGAGGCACTTCATTTATTACTGCCCCCTATATTTCACTTATAGTATTACACTTGCACACACACTATTCATTTATTATTTCTTACTACACATCCCATGCACCACACACCACTCCCCTCAAGACTAGTGGGAGTGGCTATTATTATTTAAAGCACCTGCTCGCCCTTTCATCAGCATTTCTGGCCTGGCTGTGTCCATTTGTAAGTATGGCCTTTTTAAGTGTTTTTGTATATGTCCCTGTGTTTTTATCGGTTCTGTTTGTGCATCAGGAACGTTCTGTTCCAGTTTAGGATTTAGGGACTCGCAAGTCTGGGGATCCTTGTCGTGGATTGCGAGCTTGCGTCCTTTTGGCCAAAATGATTACCAATACCCCAGGTATTTTTCATTATTATGTATATTCGCTTCTCTTGGACACAGCCGGGTCTTTGATGCTGGGAGAGCATGGTGTGGTGTTGTTTGGCATAGCAAGCAGGGTAGCCCGCTCTATGAATTATCAAGGCGTCACAAATAGGCTTCTACCTGGCTATACACGTTGTGCCTCATGACGTACACACTATCCCTCCATGTTTCACTCACTTGCACCCCATTATCCATGTATTTCTATTGAGGCACTTCATTTATTACTGCCCCCTATATTTCACTTATAGTATTACACTTGCACACACACTATTCATTTATTATTTCTTACTACACATCCCATGCACCACACACCACTCCCCTCAAGACTAGTGGGAGTGGCTATTATTATTTAAAGCACCTGCTCGCCCTTTCATCTGTATTGAGGTTGTGAATGTAATGCCAACTCATGTTTGTTTTTGTAATCTGATTGCTATAGTAATGATGTTGTTCCTTGTAATGAGTTGATCTTAATTTTTGTTTGTTTTTGGTTTTTTTCCAGATTTCTTGCAACAGGGGAGAGTTATTCATACCTGCACCTGCAATTCCGTGTTGGCAAATCCACCATCAGTGGAATCGTCAGGTGCACATGCCAGGTGATCTGGCAGTATTTGCAGCCCATTGCGATGCCCAGTCCGACTCGGGAGATTTGGTTGCAGGTAGCAGCAGGCTTTCAATCTGTGGCCAATTTCCCCAATTGCATAGGCGCCGTCGACGGTAAGCACGTACGGTCAGGACCACATTACTTCAACTACAAGAAGTATTTTTCTGTGGTCTTGATGGCGTTGGCTGATGCCTCGTATAAGTTTGTTGCTATTGACGTCGGCGCATATGGAAGCACTGGTGACTCCCGGGCGCTACTGACATCACATTTAGGGAGACACATACTGGCAGATCAGGTAACTCTACCTCCTCCCCAACCTCTTCCGGGTACCACACATCCAGTCCCCTTCGTTATGGTATCGGATGAGGCTTTTCCACTGATGCAGAACCTGCTGCGCCCATACACACGGAGGAGACTAGATGCCCGGAAGAGAGTCTTCAATGAGAGGCTGAGCCGGGCACGACGCTTCGTGGAGTGCACCTTTGGGATCATGGTTAGTAAGTGGAGAGTCTTTACCTGTGAACTTCAGTTGGATGCGTCCACAGTTGATGGGGTCATTAAAGCTGCCTGTGTTCTTCACAACTATGTACAGGATCACGAGCGAGGTGAGGTGGAGAAACAGACAGCTTTCCGTGACCCCCATATCAACTGGAATTTAGGAAGACCATCTAACCGTGGAGTACAGGTGAGAGATGCCTTCACGGACTACTTCATGAGTCCCGAAGGTGCAGTGTCCTGGCAGGATTCCAGCCGCAGTGTTCAGCAGCCCATCCAGGAGTAGGCCAAAAACAACTTTTCTGTTTTTGTGAAGAAGATTGTGTGTACGGATCATACATACCCCCCTTACTACACACTATGTGTTTGAACTATGTGGCATGCCGTAAGCTGCGTACAAACTGTTGAAAGATTAGATCTGTTGTATATTAAAATCTGTATTCATGGTGGAAATATGCATGCACATCCAAATATGGGTTGTGTCAATGGATCAGAGAATGCTACTTGCTTTGTGTGTCCCTTTGTGTTTGTGGGAATGTTGTTGTTCATTTAAAACACATGTTCCAGGCATAAAAACTTTTTGAACACTTTACTTGGCACATGAATTTCCTTATTTGCAATTACAGCATTGCAAATACTGCTATGTCAAACAACAATAATAAAAAACGTTTAAAAACAGGGCAAAAAAATATACGTGCCATCTGTACAAACAATAGACAAATAAAGTGACTACATTTGGGTGAAACGGGGAGGAGAGTCATAATTGGAAGGTGGGGATAATTGGGTGGGAAATGTTGGGGATAATTTGGTCGGAAGCCAGAGGTTGTGTATTGGGAGGGTGGGTAAGGGTAGATTGTTTCCAGGAACTGGGATGCAGCTGAGGGAATGGCTTGGGAGGGCGGGGGGTTTGGTGTCTCGGTCTGGGTGTAGGCGTTAATAGGTTGTGGGCTCTGGGGCATTCTGGAGGATGGCTCCCTAAGGCCAGTGGTCCTATGGAGGTTGTAGACCAGCTCATCCAGGGGTGGGAGGGGGACTGCGATTTTGAAGGCTGCCCCCGCGGCTAGAGTGTAAGCCATGAAAGTCTGGCCAACATGCCGTTGCATCTGGCGGTAGCGAGATGCAATGGCGTAGCCAAAAAAATCATACTCATCATCGCCGCCGACCCTCTGGATAAAGGACATGGCGTTGGTCTCAACTTCTAGTTGACGCTCTATTGTCCGGAGGGTCCTCCGAGATCGCTGTCGGGTGGAAGGAGAGCGGGTGGGGTTTGGCGGCCGTGTTGGTGTGCCAAGTGGCATCTGGGTGGCAGCAGGTGGCGCAGTGGTTTGTTACCCCACTTCAGAGGAGGGTGACATGCCAGAAGGTTCCGCGTCGGATGGAGAGTGAGGCTCCGCCTCCAGAGGGTCCTGGCGAGAAGTGGATGGAGTCGGGTCACTCTTCCTCAGCTGCTGTTCCTCTACTGCAGCGGGACACTCTTCCATAGGTTGGTGAACATTTCCAGAGGATCTGAGAATGGTCAAGGAGAATATGATGTATTTTGGGAGCAGAGATCACTCTCATCCTTTATTGCAACACCCATGTTTCTTGGTGCGCCAACTTTTTGGCCCACCCACCAGAGCAAAAATTACAACCTAAAACATGCTACTTCATCAATACTTACATACTAGCCAAAAGCACACACCTAGCGGAGAGGGACCAGCAAATGCTAGTTTGCTAGCATGACAAGTGGCATGACGAATGTTGGGCCTAACTTACTAGTTATCCAAATTATTCTATCGAGCAAATCCTATGCGCCTTCATGACACTGCCATGGTTGTAGTAGAATGTGAACACGGGTATCACCTTGTGTTGACCGTCACGCCAAGCGCGAGGTACGCATGAGAATGCCATTTAGGGGGTGACATGAATATGTTTGGTACCACTAATACCACATCTTGACACCCACACATAGTGCATGTTGGGTAGACACACTTCCAAGGGCGCCATCAGGAAGGAAACAAAAAATGCAAACCAGCTGTGCTAAGGTGGTACAAGTTTACAGTCATAAATGGGTTGCCTCTCTGAGCCCAGGAATATATGAGAACAATACCTATGCGTCTAAACGTATGCCTACCAATGAGCTGCACGACACCATAACAACATGTAGTGCTTTACAAATGGATGGGAAACAACTTACTGGCGGAGTGCCCTGTTGGGCAGGAGGAACAGCAGCTGCTGGTGGAACGGACATATTGACCTTTGTGAGGGAGAGGACCCACTCCTCTCTGCCTTCTTCAGGTACCTCTGGAAGCGGTCGCGGACACTCTTCCAGCGTGTCTGTAGGTCATTTTCTGAAAAAAAGAGGGAACATGAACTGTGGCCCAAAATATCAGACTATCCCTTTCAGGAAATGTAACTTCAGTTTGGAGCTTATAAAGAAAGTTAACTGTTGCATCAAACCAACCCAGCTAAGATGTGGGTATTTTGCATGGAAAATGTACTTGCTCCTCTGAGGCATTTACGACTGTCATGAGAAAAACATTGCTGTGGCGATACACACCATTTCCCTTTATAACAACTAAACATCATCATTCAAATAACCTACATGGACGGATGACAAACACTCACCAATTTCGCCCTGCTCCTTATTTGAACGCCTCACCCAGTCAGGGTACAGCGCCACGCATATCTCCTCCCAGGTGTAAACGATCTGCCAGGCACAGCTTCGGGGTTAACTCCCTTAATTAATCAGTCTGCACCTGAATCTACATCCCTGAGACTGACTCCAGCTTCCACCACTCAGGCTGGCAGGCTTAGGAGCGGGGAGCCTATCGCAACCTGGCCAGACTCAGCTAGCTCCCGCCCTCGGTCTATTTAAGCCTGCCTTTCCTGTTCCTCCAGTGCTTGTGATTCTTTTTCGTGTGGTTTCCTGGCCCAGCTACAGCTCCTTCTATTTTGTTCCTGCTCCATACAGACCCTGGCTTACTGACTACTCTTCTGCTCTTCGTTTGGTACCTCGCACACTCCTGGCTTGACTCGGCTCGTTCACCACTCTGGTTGCTCACGGTGTTGCCGTGGGCAACTGCCCCTTTCCCTTGCTTGTATTCCCTTGTATGTTTGTCGTGCACTTACTGAGTGCAGGGACCGCCGCCCAGTTGTACCCCGTCGCCTAGGGTGGGTCGTTGCAAGTAGGCAGGGACAGTGGCGGGTAGATTAGGGCTCACTTGTCCGTTTCCCTACCCCCCGGTCATTACATAATCACAAGCCCATACCTAGTCTATCCTGGTCCCTGACACCGCTATGGACCCCCGTGAGACCCTGGCTCAGCAAATGCAGGGTCTCTCCCTACAGGTCCAGGCCCTGGCTCAGAGGGTCAACCAGCCTGATGCTACCTTAGTAGTTCCCCCCACCGCACCTCTTGAACCCCACCTCAAGTTGCCCGACCGGTTCTCAGGGGACCGGAGGGCTTTTCTCTCCTTTCGGGAGAGTTGTAGGCTTTACTTTCGTTTAAAGCCTCACTCCTCAGGTTCTGAGAGCCAGCGGGTGGGTATAATTATGTCCCGGCTCCAAGAAGGGCCCCAAGAGTGGGCCTTCTCCTTGGCTCCTGACGCCCCTGAACTTTCCTCCGTTGATTGTTTCTTTTCTGCTCTTGGACTTATTTATGACGAGACTGACAGGACTGCCTTTGCCGAGAGTCAGCTGGTGACCTTACGTCAGGGTAAGAGACCTGTTGAGGAGTATTGCTCTGACTTTAGGAAGTGGTGCGTAGCTTCTCGGTGGAATGACCCTGCCTTAAGGTGCCAGTTTAGGTTGGGTCTGTCGAATGCCCTGAAAGACCTGCTTGTTAGCTATCCCTCTTCTGACTCCCTAGACCAGGCTATGGCTTTAGCGGTACGACTTGACCGATGTCTCAGGGAACGACAACATGAACGTTTATGTGTTTTCTCCTCCGACTCCCCCATGATGCCTCCCGAAGTTCCGTTGCTTCGTTCCTCCCCGAAAGACTCAGAGATACCTATGCAACTCGGGGCCTCCGTGTCCCCCCAACAACGTAGAGAATTCCGCAGGAAGAATGGTCTCTGCTTCTACTGTGGGGATGACAAGCATCAAGTGAACAACTGTCCTAAGCGTAAGAATACAGCCAGAGAACTTCCGCGCCTAAGTGATCATCGGGGAGGTCACTTGGGCGCACAGGTATTTCCAGTAAATAGGAAACGTACTAAGATCTTGCTTCCCTTTCAGGTCTCTTTTGGTGGTAGGTCTGCTACCGGCAGTGCCTTCGTGGATTCAGGGTCCTCTACTAATATTATGTCTGTGGAATTTGCTATGTCTCTTGCTATGCCTCTGATTGATTTGCCTAAACCTGTCCCGGTAGTGGGTATCGACTCCACTCCTCTTGCTAATGGTTATTTTACACAGCATACCCCTGTTTTTGAACTCCTTGTTGGCTCCATGCATTTGGAGCAATGCTCTGTACTGTTGATGCAGGGATTATCGTACGATTTGGTTCTAGGCCTTCCCTGGTTGCAGCTGCATAATCCCACGTTTGACTGGAATACTGGGGAGCTAACCAAATGGGGTAATGAATGTTGTACGTCATGTTTTTCTGTTAATTCTATTTCTCCCCCTGAGGAGGCGAATACGCTACCCGAGTTTGTTCAGGACTTCGCTGATGTTTTCTCTAGGGAGGCCTCCGAAGTGTTACCTCCTCATAGAGAATACGATTGCGCTATCGAATTGGTACCAGGAGCTAAGCTTCCTAAGGGTAGGATATTTAATCTTTCTTGTCCCGAACGTGAAGCCTTGAGAGAGTATATCCAGGAATCCCTGGCCAAGGGTTACATTCGTCCCTCTTCTTCTCCGGTAGGTGCTGGCTTCTTCTTCGTGGGGAAGAAGGATGGTGGTCTTAGGCCATGCATTGACTACCGTAGCCTGAATAAGGTCACGGTAAGGAACCAGTATCCCCTTCCTTTGATTCCTGATCTCTTTAATCAGGTTCAGGGGGCCCAATGGTTTTCTAAATTGGATCTACGGGGGGCGTATAACCTTATTCGCATCAAAGAGGGGGATGAGTGGAAGACTGCTTTTAACACGCCCGAAGGCCATTTCGAATACCTCGTCATGCCCTTTGGGTTGTGTAATGCCCCTGCGGTCTTCCAGAATTTCATAAATGAGATTTTGAGAAATTACCTGGGGATATTTCTTGTAGTGTACCTTGATGACATACTGGTGTTTTCCAAGGACTGGTCCTCCCACATTGAGCATGTCAGGAAGGTGCTCCAGGTCCTTCGGGAAAACAAACTGTTTGCCAAAACCGAAAAATGTGTGTTTGGGGTACAGGAGATACCATTTTTGGGTCAAATCCTCACTCCTCATGAATTCCGCATGGACCCCGCCAAGGTTCAGGCTGTGGCGGAATGAGTCCAACCTGCCTCCCTGAAGGCGTTACAGTGTTTTTTGGGGTTCGCTAATTATTACAGGAGATTTATTGCTAACTTCTCGGTCATCGCTAAGCCTCTCACGGACCTCACTCGCAAGGGTGCTGATCTCCTCCACTGGCCTCCTGAGGCTGTCCAGGCTTTTGAGGTCCTTAAGAAGTGCTTTATCTCGGCCCCGGTGCTGGTTCAGCCCAACCAAATGGAGCCATTTATCGTGGAAGTTGACGCATCTGAGGTGGGAGTGGGGGCTGTCTTGTCCCAGGGTACCAGGTCCCTCACCCATCTCCGCCCCTGTGCCTACTTCTCCAGGAAGTTTTCGCCAACTGAGAGTAACTATGATATTGGCAACCGCGAACTCTTAGCCATTAAATGGGCATTTGAAGAGTGGCGACACTTCCTGGAGGGGGCTAGACACCAGGTAACGGTCCTTACCGACCACAAGAATCTGGTTTTCCTAGAATCTGCCCGGAGGCTAAACCCGAGACAAGCTCGATGGGCGTTATTTTTTACCAGATTCAATTTTTTGGTTACCTATAGGGCTGGGTCTAAAAATGTTAAGGCTGATGCACTGTCGCGTAGCTTCATGGCCAGCCCTCCTTCGGAGGAAGATCCTGCTTGTATTTTGCCTCCAGGTATAATCATTTCCTCGATCGATTCTGATTTAGTCTCTGAAATTGCTGCTGATCAAGGTTCAGCTCCCGGGAACCTTCCTGAGAACAAGCTGTTTGTTCCCCTGCAATTCCGGCTATGGGTACTTAGGGAAAATCATGACTCCCCACTATCTGGTCATCCAGGCATCCTGGGTACCAAGCACCTCATTGCCAGAAATTATTGGTGGCCTGGGTTGCCTAAAGACGTTAAGGCCTACGTCGCCGCTTGTGAGGTTTGTGCTAGGTCCAAGACTCCCAGGTCCCGACCAGCGGGCTTACTACGTTCGTTGCCCATTCCCCAGAGACCTTGGACACATATCTCCATGGTTTTTATCACCGATTTGCCTCCATCCCAAGGCAAGTCGGTGGTGTGGGTGGTGGTAGACCGCTTCAGTAAGATGTGCCACTTTGTGCCCCTCAAGAAACTACCCAACGCCAAGACGTTGGCTACCTTGTTTGTCAAACACATCCTGCGTCTCCATGGGGTCCCTGTCAATATTGTTTCGGACAGAGGGGTACAATTTGTTTCATTGTTTTGGAGAGCCTTCTGTATGAAGTTGGGGATTGATCTGTCCTTCTCCTCTGCCTTCCATCCGGAAACCAATGGCCAAACGGAGAGGACTAATCAATCTCTAGAACAATACTTAAGGTGTTTTGTCTCTGACTGTCAATATGATTGGGTCTCATTCATTCCCCTCGCCGAATTTTCCCTTAATAACCGGGTCAGTAACTCGTCAGGGGTCTCTCCCTTTTTCTGTAATTTTGGGTTTAATCCACGGTTCTCCTCCATTTCACCTGGTAGTTCCAACAATCCCGAGGTAGAGGTCGTTCATCGGGAACTGTGCACAGTCTGGGCCCAGGTTCAGAAGAACCTAGAGGCGTCCCAGAGCGTACAAAAAACTCAGGCTGATAGAAAACGTTCTGCTAACCCCCTGTTTATGGTCGGGGATCTGGTGTGGTTGTCGTCTAGGAACTTGTTTCTCAAGGTTCCGTCCAAGAAGTTTGCTCCCCGGTTTATTGGGCCGTATAAGGTCATTGAGGTCCTCAATCCTGTCTCCTTCCGGCTGGAGTTACCCCGTCTTTTCGTATACACAACGTGTTTCATGCCTCCCTCCTTAAACGCTGCTCCCCGTCCTTGGCTCCCTCGAGGAGAACTCCTGTTCCCGTTCTCACCCCTGAGGGGGTGGAATTCGAGGTGGCCAGGATTGTGGACAGCAAGATGGTCCAAGGCTCCCTCCAGTACCTGGTCCATTGGAGAGGTTACGGGCCCGAGGAGAGGACTTGGGTACCCGCCCGGGATGTTCACGCTGGGGTATTGGTCAGGAGGTTCCACCTGCGTTTCCCCAGTAAGCCAGGTCCACTTAGAAAGGGTCCGGTGGCCCCTCATAAAAGGGGGGGTACTGTAAAGGATCTGCCAGGCACAGCTTCGGGGTTAACTCCCTTAATTAATCAGTCTGCACCTGAATCTACATCCCTGAGACTGACTCCAGCTTCCACCACTCAGGCTGGCAGGCTTAGGAGCGGGAGAGCCTATCGCAACCTGGCCAGACTCAGCTAGCTCCCGCCCTCGGTCTATTTAAGCCTGCCTTTCCTGTTCCTCCAGTGCTTCTGATTCTTTTTCGTGTGGTTTCCTGGCCCAGCTACAGCTCCTTCTATTTTATTCCTGCTCCATACAGACCCTGGCTTACTGACTACTCTTCTGCTCTTCGTTTGGTACCTCGCACACTCCTGGCTTGACTCGGCTCGTTCACCACTCTGGTTGCTCACGGTGTTGCCGTGGGCAACTGCCCCTTTCCCTTGCTTGTATTCCCTTGTATGTTTGTCGTGTTTGTCGTGCACTTACTGAGTGCAGGGACCGCCGCCCAGTTGTACCCCGTCGCCTAGGGCGGGTCGTTGCAAGTAGGCAGGGACAGAGTGGCGGGTAGATTAGGGCTCACTTGTCCGTTTCCCTACCCCCCGGTCATTACATAGGAGTCCTGTCTCTGGGCACGGTTCGAATAGCCAGCTACCTGCTTGTCCCAGAGATTTGGGCGGGCCTGCACCATTACAACACACGAAGAAAAAAAAGAAAAAAACAATTATCCAATCCAAGTGTAAGGAAAGAGCATTATATTCTCAAATGGCTTCGTTTTTGCAGTGGGACAAAACACAAACACACACATGGTAATCTTTTCTTTGCAACTCACAATCCCCTAAAAAAGGTAACACGTAGTCTACCTACTCAGGTTACTTCTGAGGTAAAGGGCGTAATGTGTGCCGCGGGGGATGTACATGCAAGGAAATGCAAGGCAGGAGGGATTGTGTGGTGTTTACACATTGCTGTGCTCCAAACACACATCAACCGGCCGCAATGAAACTAGGCAAATTCACACATAAAGTGCACATGTGGGGCAGACCTTGAACACATCATAAATGACATACAAATATGCTGCGCACATTGTCCAAAAAATGTGCCTACACAGAGAAAAGGACAATAAAACAATGTGACCAGATTTAACATTAAGGACTTTCCAACAGAGAGTTTACAGTTAATAACAGCTACACATGCGCCGTGAGGTCTGTGCGCAATGGCATGTGGAGATGTTGCAAAACAAATGGCATGTTCCTGAAGCAAAGTTAACATTACATACATTGCATTGTGTACGGGTAGATTTGGCCCATGTATATCAATACACTCAGATGAAATAAAGACATGACATAAATGTAAAAACAGGGGCTAGACACATGGTTGCACTTGCATAGTGTCTTCTGTGTACAATAATGAATTTTTGCGCACCACCCCCCCCCCTCCAAAAAAAATACAAACAACATTATGGCTTTCATTTGCTACTTACTTCAGAGATGAGGGCATCCACATCTATATGCATCCTCCTGTAGGTTGGGGGTGCCATGGTGAAGAAGACAAATGTGGGTTATTCCTAAGCACCTTGCAGCAAAATGGCTAAAATGGCCTTTTAAAATGGCTGCATTGGCAACACCCCTTGGGGGAGTGTTTGGCAAGTTTCAGACGTTATTTGAAGCGTCTTTTCAGGCGTCTTTTCAGGCGTCAACGCCTCAAAAGACGCTCCAAATGTGTGTCCAAACGCCTGAAAAGTGTTTCTGAAGAATACCATTGACTTCAATTGGTTTACAGAGCGTCGATTACGTCCCAAGAAGTGACAGGCACTTCTTTGACGCGGGCATCTATTTACGCACCGTCTTTTGACACTGACGCGTAAAATTACGCCTCGTGGGAACAGACCAACGTAAAACCCATTGCTTTCAATGGGCAGATGTTTGCTGGCGCTTTAGAGACGTATTTTCAGACGTAATTCGAGGCGTAAAATGCCCGATTTACGTCCGTAAATAGGCCGTGTGAACATACCCTAAAAAAATGGCTGGACTATTGTACAGAACAAACACTGTTACACTTTGTGTCTCCCTTATTTCCTCATAGATTGTAAGCTCTTGCGAGCAGGGTCCTCTGGTTTGAATTGTAAATTAACTTTGTCACTATGTAATGTCTGATATTGTTTGTTTCATGTTCCCTCTAAAGTGCTGCGTAATATGTTGGCACTATATAAATAAAGATTATTATTATTATTATTATTATTATTAAAGGGGAACTACTGGCTATTGGATGGTGAGGAAGATCACACTTTCCCCTGATGAAATATACACCGTCCAAAAAAAATAAGGAAGCGCTTAAGCATCACAGTATAACCTCAAGTTAAAAAAAAACTTCAGGGATATCGATCTGTCCAGTAAGGAAGCATAAGTGATTGTAAATCTATTTCACCTGCTTTGGTGCAAATGAAAGTGACAACAGGTGTACTGGAGAGACATCAGCAAGACAAACCCCAACAAGGAAAAGGTTTTGTAGGTGGTGGCCACAGACAGTTCCTCTCCTTATCCTTCCTGACTGATTTTTCTCTAGTTTTGTGTTTTGCTATTTTCCTAGTCACTACTGGTAGCATGCAGCGGTACGTGCAGCCCATTCAGGTTGCACAGATAGTCCACCTCCTCCAGGACGGCACATCCTTATGTGCCGCCGAAAAAGGTTTGCTGTGTCTCAGTACAGTCTCAAGAACATGGAGCAGATACTAGGACACGGCCCGTTATCCTCGAACAGAATTGGCCTGAGAACACCAAAATTGGCAGGTCTGCCATTGGTGCCTCGTTCTATTCACAGATGAGAGCAGGTTCACACTGAGCACATGTGACAGACGTGAAAGAGTCTGGAGATGCCGTGGTAAATGTTATGCTGTCTGCAACATCATTCAGCATGACCGGTTTGGCAGTGGGTCAGTAATGGTCTGAAGAGGCATATACTTGCAGGCAGGGCCGGCCCTAGGATAGATGGCGCCCTGTGCGAAATGATCTTTCGGTGCCCCACCCCATCATTAAAAAAAAATGCCCCATAAAAAAATTAGAATGCCCCTTTAGTGCCCCCATACAGTATAATAATAATATTTAATAATATATCACAACCCCTTCAAGGACACAGTATTTTGTCCTCTAATTGTGCCCACAGTATTATGCCACCTGTAGGACCCCTACACAGTATAATGTCCGCTTAGTTGCCCCCACACAGTATAGTGCCCCCCTGTAGATTTTGCCATATAGCCTCCCTGTAGACAGTGCAATAATCCCCCACCTCTTTTTTGTAGATCGTGCCATACAGCCTCCCCACCTCACACTTGTAGACAGTGCAATACAGTCCCCCACCTCCCCCTTGTAGACAGTGCCCCCAAACAAAAACTAAAATTGTACTCACCTAGACCCCGTTCCGATGACAAACTGAGCTGCTCGGCAGGATCCTGTAGCCTAGTGCAGAGTTTCCCAACCTTTTCGGACTCGAGGCAGCACTGGAAAAATAAAATTTCTTCAGGGCACCCCTACCAAAATTGTTTCGAGAAAGACAGAAAACGACTAAGAACAAGAACTGCCCTCGTAGGGTATGTTCACATACGTTTTCTGTAAGGCAAAAAAAATCTGTCTCAAAGCACTGAACAGGAACTGACGGCGTTTTGTGACCTTTTTTTGTGTTTTTTCTTAAAGAGGCTCTGTCACCACATTATAAGTGCCCTATCTCCTATATAAGGAGATCGGCGCTGTAATGTAGGTGACAGCAGTGCTTTTTATTTAGAAAAACGATCTATTTTAAACCACTTTGTTAGCGATTTTTAGCTTTATGCTAATGAGTTTCTTAATGCCCAAGTGGGCGTGTTTTCACTTTCGACCAAGTGGGCGTTGCACAGAGGAGTGTATGACGCTGACCAATCAGTGACCAGTCAGCGTCATACACTTCTCCCCATTCATTTACACAGCAGCATCGCGTTCTTTCTAGAACACGATGTGCAGCCACATACACAGACATTAACGTTAATCAAGTGTCCTGATAATAAATATACATTACCTCCAGCCTGGACGTCATGTGTATTCAGAATCCTGACACTTCTCAATCTTTTCTGTGAGACTCCAGCAAGCCACGCGGAATCTCGCGAGATTACGATGTAAACGAGATTTAGTTTCCCTAGCTGGAAATCTAACAGAAAAGATTCAGAAGTGTCAGGATTCTGAATACACATGACGTCCAGGCTGGAGGTAATGTATATTCATTATCAGGACACTTGATTAACATTAATGTCTGTGTATGTGGCTGCACATCGTGTTCTAGTAAGAACGCGATGCTGCTGTGTAAATGAATGGAGAGGAGTGCATGACCCTGATTGGTCAGCGTCATACACTCCTCTGTACAACGCCCACTTGGTCGAAAGTAAAAACACGCCCACTTGGGCATTAAGAAACTCATTAGCATAAAGCTAAAAATCGCTAATAAAGTGGTTTAAAATAGATCGTTTTTCTAAATAAAAAGCATCACTGTCATCTACATTATAGTGCCCATCTCCTTATAATATGGTGACAGAGCCTCTTTAAGCCATTGAAGTGAATCCTTTTAGCGAGATTAAATAAAAGTTATATCTTAGTTTATTTCCACCCATTTATTTGATAGCCGGGAAAGCTGGGTATTTTGTGTGCTCCTGCACAGTTGTCCTTTTTTGTAGCTAGTGCCTGTGTAGGGGTATGTGCCCCTACAAAGTCCACAGCCCCCTTGTAGATAGCAAAGCCCCCCCCCTTCCAGTATAGGTAGCACCACTGTAGCTCCCTGAGGGAGCGGAATCCCCGCTCCTTGATGTCTGTGTCCATATATGGGCAGTGATATCAGGGGAAACTCCTGAAGCGGAATCCCCGTCTACTGCGTTGCCGATGCTGTGACCGGGGATTCCACTCCAGGAGAAGCTCCTGTCGTCTGTGTCCATTACGTCATTGGCTTCTCCTGGAGTGGAATCCCCGGTCATAGCGTCTGCAACGCTGTGACCGGGGATCCGCTTCAGGAGTTTTCCCTGATGTCACTGTCCATATATGGACAGAGACATCAACGAGCGCTCCAGGAGCAGAATCCCCGGCCACATGGGGATTCCGCTCCTTCAGGGAGCTACAGTGGCGCTAGTAGATAGCAGAGCAGGGAGGTACCTCCCTGCTCTGCTATAGTGCCATCGCTGCCGATGCAGCGGCTGCTAGCGGCGCCGGCGCCCTCATGCCTGGTGTCGCCGCTAGCAGCCGCTATGGCTGCTACAGCAGTAGCAACGGCAACTAAGTGAAGAAGCGCCCGGGCGGAAAGGCGACTCACGAAGGCCGGCCCTGGGTGCATTTAGCGAGTGGCACCTGACCCGCTGGTAGTTGCAACAGCGCGGGGATACACACAGCCGCTGGCGCCTCTCTTGCAGTGTGGTGACTGGCGCCCTGTGCGACCTCATTGGTTGAACGTATCTAAGGCCAGCCATGCTCACAGAAACGGGTGGGCCATACACTACAGAATCACATTATGAGTTGCCGTGATAAATTTCACGCCTATGTTTTTCATTTTTTACTTTGATTTTTGGGTTGATTTGAAATTCAGCCCTCGGTTTATGACTTTGGTTTCCATTGACCGTCGATACGTCATTTTGTTCTTAACGAATTACAGAATTTTATCAGTAAATATTTTCAACTTGAATCTTTCGTTCATTGAGATCTGATGTGTGATTTAGGTGTACCTGTTTGTTTTTTTTGTTAAACAGTGTATTATAAAGTTTCATGTATTCACATGCACTACTGATTTATGCCTAAAAACTGTGATGATAGGAACACTACTACCTTAGTCCGAATATGAATTTGTAGCTGTTGCAACTTGATAAAGGTTTAACGGTTTTGCAAACAATGGAGAGAAATTACAATTTGCATATGTGCAATGCTGATAAAGAGCTATCCACGTGAAGTGGTGAATAGTTACATACTGTATTCTCTAGTGAAGCGACACTTTAAGATTGACATTAGAGGGAAATTACCTTAAAAATCGGAGTTTTCCATTGTACTTATTCATTAGGGAGTATTTCAATTCTATAATAAATGTTATATGCTAAGCAGTAACTGGATAAGTTCAGCCAGCTGACTAGCAACAAGTCCCTCCATCAGTGGTGACCATTCTGGAGCTCCATGCTCTTGTGGACAACAGCGTGGTCACCTATACCATGTCCTCAAGACAATTTACAGCAGGTGTTAACTGTACACCCTTGCCTCACCAGTATCTTCATATTTTGGAACCTGGGATCCAAGCACTAATGTTTTAGGTAGAATTTTACCTGTGCTGCATCCTCTTTGTTACGGCTGCCGCTCATGAACAAGTTCAATGTGGGAATTAAATATCTTCACACAAATTTTTTTCTTATAATCATCATCTTTAATTTATATTGCACTAACAAAATAAAGAGTGCTTTAGAAATTCAGTACCACCTAGTGATACAACCACAGGAACATAAAGTGAATTTAAAAAAAAGGAGAGGAGCCTGCTCTCTACAATGTACATTCTAAAAGAAATAGAAATGTTAAATACTTGAAACATCACAGCAAAATGTCTGTATGTTGTCTTATAATGTGGTTCCTTTAAATCATGTTTCTTTGTTTTACATTTTGTCCCACCTATTACCAATAGTGGGATTTATGTAAAAGGATTATTAGTATTACGAAGTACTTTGAGTTGCCAAGGTTTGGTTCTGTGTGTATTGAACATCCCTAAATACAATGTTCATATTGCAGTGTATGTTGAAGGCTCCCGATACATATGTCAAATATATTCATAGTGCCCTTTAGACCTGGCAGATGCCAAAAGAGCGTCCTTTTGACAACTTAGGGCACAGCCTACTTTCCTATACAGTTGGCTGCCGCAAAAAACGTATACCATGCAGTATACATGGCAGCCTATGCATGACGTATGCTACTCTATGGCATACATTGGGATACGTTGGTACATAATGTTCGGCGCATAAGCCATGAGATTTCCTTGGTGAATGCGCCAAATGTTAAGTGCGAATGTAGTGTGAACATAGCCCTAGCATTGTAAAATGGCTAATCCAAAGGTTTGACTAAAACAGACTGGCTACTAATAACAATATATAACCAAAAGCTGTGATCGGATAAGGCAGATATTAGTAATAAAAGCTTCTATAATAGACATACACGAACTTAACATTATCAGTGATGTACTATGTCACAAATTCTGGTACAAGCCAGTGTTTTGCCAGTGTTTGTCCACCACTAATGTAGAGGGACAGACTGGAAATTGGGGGGTTTCCGTTTCCTAAATCCTTTTCTCTTTTTACTTGATATATTTTACTATGGGGATTTTGGTTAAGTCAATGTCCTATAGATCATTAGAAAAATGTATTAAATAAGTGAATATAAAGCTGCATGGTTCAAGTAGAATTCATAAATGTTACAGTGCTCAAGTCAGAAATGAGATGAACCCTATTTATTAAAATGATTGTCTGCTTTAGAAAACCCTGTGTTAAATGTCTTAGTAGTACAAATGTAATAGAAAGGGATCCCCAATCATGCTCCCTACCATCTACGAGTGAAAACCAAACCCTTAGAAACAGAAGGAGGTTCCAACCTCTTTAAGGGTGTATTTACATGTGACTATTTTGTTGCTTTTCTTGCCATGATTTGCAAAAAAATGTGACAGAAAACACTACAATTGCGCTAAAACCATGTACAAAAAGACTGCAGGTTTTCAAAACCCTGGCGTAACCACTACTTTTTTTTGCCGCAATTTTGAAGAAATCGTGCTACAATATGGGCTACACAGTATTCCATTTTACAACAATAACAAAATACTAGCAAATATATAAACAATTACTTAAAAGTGCTATACATCAGAATATATTTTGTGTCATGGAATATGTAAAAACAAAAGTGAATTTGGTTTATATAACACTGGTAAATATACAGCCCTTTTTCCTGAATTTGCAGTCTTAAATAAACTAGATATCCTCACATTACCCTTATTAATGACATCTAATCTACAGTCTATAGCAATGTCTGGTCTCCTGTAGTCATAGTCCAACTACATATAGAGTATTACCAGTGGACATTGTTCAGCTATCCTATGTAGTCTTCTAATTTGGTAACTCTGGTCTTGCTTTATTATCACTCTCAGTTTGCATCACCCCATGCTATAGACTGACAAAAGTACTGGACCAGCTCTTTCTTTGCTTCTAGGGTCAATGTCAATGCTAAAGCCTATGATACCTTTTAGTTCTCTGAATCTGAAAGGAAGACAATGCAATCCCTCTACAAACCACAGTCCATCTTTACATTCCCCATTTATACTTCCTTTCCCTAAAAGGAGCTTGTAGGACAATAGGACCCAAAACACAAGGTTCTAGTCTCATAAGCAGAGATCCTATAGATTCCTGAGCTTATGTTGTCTCTTTAGTTCATCGCTAGGAAATCTGTGTTGTGTCCTCAGGTTTTTTTTCATCTGCCCTTTCTTGAACAAGTCCCTCAGTAGCTTCTTCTTGGATGGTTAAGTGAACTTCAGAGGAGGAAGATTCAGAGCTCAGACTACTGTCTACTATATTGTAGTCAGTGCAGAAACGGCTTGGCACGAAACTGTCATGCAGGATAGTGAGCATAGTGCTCTGCTGAGGAGGCTTGGCTACAGAAAGAGAAGATGTACTTTTCCTGGTCTCCGTCCACAGTTTCTCCTCATCCTGGTAGAGTAGAAGGAGTTTGGATTCTTTCTCCCTCTTTTTTGATCGCATATAGACAAGCATGATGCCCATCAGAAATATTCCATAGAAGGACATGACTATTAGAATGTAAAGGTACTCATTCTTATCCTTCTCATTGTTAACCTGTCTTGGAGGTTCCTGATACGAGCTGATGTCTGGGCTCGTCATGGTCCCATTACCCATTTCTTCCATCAACATTGAAGCAGAAGTTCAGTCTATCAGTTAGATCTGCGTATATATAAAAAAAAAACACTTAACATTTCATCTTGTTAACATTTCAATACACAACTGTAAAAAAAAAGTTCAAAACTTCGTCATTATTTATTAAAAAAAAATTATAAATTAAAAATCTTTTTTGCCATAAATGTCTAAGATCTTGGTCTAACAGATACTGGATTTCCAAAGACTATAATCGTTGCTGATAGCCATAACAGTGCCTATGGAATTTAAGTCTGCAGGGAGAAAACCCTGATGGGCATTGTGATTGTTGTCATCATTGTTAGTCACCTATCATCCATTGGCCATGTAGAAGACCAAAGTAACAGCTAAAAAGAATGTTAAAAGCCTGGAATAGTTTAAAGTAAGGGTCCGTATTCTGGTAATATTCTTATTTTTTTGGGAAATGATATGTAATATGTAAATCTGGTAAGATTCTTTGTGACTGAATACATAGGTAGCATAAAATACTTAATAATCGTTTAAATTTTACATTTGACTGAATACTTCATGTCATGTATATTTCTATTCTCTGTGGAATAAGTTGTTCCCATTGATGTTCATGGAATTTTCCTCCATAGGAAGTGGTGAGTGTGGTTAGTAAGCAGTTCAATTGTCACAGCTACTCCCCGATGTCAGAAATGTACAAGTTATAACACGCAGAAAGAAATGTCAGGGAAAGCGCTAAATCAACTAATCCGTTATTATTATATGATCAGAGATCAATCATTATGTTGAATAAAAAGACCCTGTCGCTATGCTGGAGCTTGTTCTACATACGATAGGATGCAATATCATCTTATTGTAGGTATGAATGGTAAATATGAGGACTTGCTGCTAATTAAAGTTTCAAGAAAGTTCAGTAACTTAAACCCCCACCCCCTTACTTTACCCAGGATAATCCTGTTCCCACCCCCACAATGCACTGCACGACATGCCCAGCTTTCCCTATAGTGTCCCTGGGTATTGTAACTGGCTGTTAATGAAGTGTCATGCAGGACCATGCTTTATGCTGATAAAAAGGTAAGACTAATAGCCCATTTAGGGCAACTTTAAGGTTGGTGGCGGCTCCTTGGACAAAAAGTTTGGTGGTACCCCTCCCTAATAGCAGTGTTATTAAAACTTTTATATTGTTGGAGGTATACTTTATAGAATTTTTTTTTGCACATCTGGCAAATTTTTCGTAGTCACATTTTGTATATATATATACATATATACATATATATATATATATATATATATATATATATATATATATATATATATATATATATATATATATATATAAATGTTTCAATAAAGCGCCGCAGAATATGATCGTTCTATGTAAATAAAGTTTGGAGAAATAGATAATAATTGTGACTTCAGAGACGGATGTAGTAACTTGCTGCAGCGTGATATCACACAACAAAATCCATTGAAGAAGTTAAGTTAAAGTTTCATGCCACTGTGCATTTAACTCTTTAAGAGTCCAGATACAGTGTACAGTGTAAGTGATGTTCCATTTATTTTTTACATCATGGCCTAATATACTGTAACTCAAAATAACTCATTAAAAGATTTCCAAAAAGTAGTCTAGTGAAGTTACCATTACGTAAACACGATGAAAGGTATACAAAAAGATAAAGTGTGTAGGATATTGTATAATATGGACTTACGTGTCAGAAGCACTTGGAGGGCAAATTCAATGAGCTCTGCAGTCCTTGTTCTCTGTATCTCTGGAGAGCTGAAATTGGTTTCCAACTGATGTTCTGGTATCTGTCTGAGCCGCAGGATCATATATAGCCAGCTGTGGACGCCTGCGTGACATGATGTGGAAGGGGGAGGGTGAAGGCTTGTGCTTAAGGACACGCAGAACATCCCCCTGAACTTCTGACAGCCACAATGGGGAGGACAGAAGATAGAGGAAAAGTAGAAGAATGAGTGACTTCTGGGTCTGAATGAAATTAGGAAAGTAAAGGAAGCCAAAAACCAATTACTACATGGGGTTATCCTCGTATCTAAGGGTGCTGGCAGTCATGACTTCATGTAGTGACTTTCCAGTAATGACTTTCGGAGTCATGAGTCACAAGTAGATTGTAAATTGGACATGCATTACTGAAGCTGCAATTTTAACTCTTATATTCCCTAACCTACCTGGAAAGTTGTTTCTTGCCTTGAACTAGTAATACTGGTAGCAATTCATAGACCCTCATGAAGAACCTGAAGCAACCATCTCCCTCTAGTGGGAATATAAATGTAGACTGGACACCTATAATAGGGTTTGGGCCGTATTGTAGTTACTGTATTATGTATGAGGAGCCAAAACAGCAAACACATATCTTCAAAATAAATTTTTACTAAAATAGCCGGGAAAATAGATAAAATACATATGCAACTTGAGCACCAAATATTTAACCATTTAAGATTTGCCCTTGTTTAGGACTCATGCACACGACCCTAGTGTTTTTTACTGTCCGCAAATACGGATCAGTAATTATCCGCAAGTCATTCACATATCTGGCATGTGCATTTATGAATCTGCAAAAAAGAAGGTAGGCTACAAATGATGTCATCAACATGTCCCTCTTGAAAAGGTCACATGATTGCTCTGGCGCCATTTTATTGAGAATCTCCTCCCCGGACACACATCCGTAAATATATGGAAAGGTGGCCTATAGAAATGAATGAGTCCGCAGATTAGCCATGATTACAGATGCGTAATTATGAATAAAAACTACGGTCGTGTACATGGGTCCTTAGGGTGAGTTTATCTCGTTGCAAAAAAAATTATTTTGGCGCACAATTACCTTTATACAATATATTGTGTCCACAGTCTCAGTTATTAAATAGGTTGATAAATTGGACAAGCTGTACCAGCGATCAGATAATAACCGTGGGTGTGGCTTAGGAGACCCACAGAAATTAGCGGTTATCTTGTTGACCATAAATTTTGCACGTCATTGCATGGAAAATATAGTATTACGTTTTGCCCATTTAACATGTAACAGGCTGTATTCTCCAGATCGAGAGCTGGTGTTTGCATCGGATATCTGCTCTGGCTCATAGAAGGATTTCCTCGTTTGGGATCCCATCCCACTCTTTGATGTCTCAATACCCTAATCGAGCATATGGACACGGGCTGTTATAATGAGACAACCCTTCAATAAAATCTAGTGATACACTCCGGTAGGGCATGGTGAATGCTTGAGCATAAATATGCAAAAGAGCAGAGGTGCCAACTATGGGGCCTAGCATCTCAGATGGCCTCCTCTTTTAAAGGAGGCTCAGAGGACAAGTAAACTTACTGTGGGAGACCGGGAGGAAATGGATATGTCATAACCTTTTCATCTCCTTACATGTTGCTACTGATGGTCATGGTGGTGTTGGGCCCCATTCTAGGCTCTCTTCACACCAGTATTTTTTCCTTTTCATCAGGGGTTCATTTTCTTTTTGATGGCAAAATAATGCAATAGGCAGAGCTAGTCTGGTGCTGTTCACATAACATTTGTAGTGTACATTTAGCGTGCGTGTCAGAAAGGCTCCAGGTGTACACACTAAATGTGTCCATAGGCCCCTATTAACCCAACGGAGGCCTTTCCACAGAGGCTATTTCACCCAACGGGATCCTGAATTAAAAAAACATATTCCTCACGGTATACACTTTTTTTTTTAATATGGAAGCCTATCATTGATGTATGCCACTGTATAGCTTTTCATGATGTATAGATTAAATAGATACCATGATAGTAAGGTATCCATCACCCATTATGGTATCCGATTAATGCATACATTATGAACAGGGTCATGAGAGTTCATAACGTATACTTTAATGTATTCTATAATAGTCTATGGGTGACGGATGCCATAGGAACAACCTATGTTTAATGTATACGTCTGGAACTTTTTCCGGCGTATATACCCAAAACGTAGGCCAAAAACTTATGAGAATGGGGCCTCTTACTGTCAAAAATACCATAATGCTCTATTAGCTAATTGTATATAATAGTAAATTAACATAATTAGCAAATACAGGAGAGAAGGAGACAGGACTCTCCATCAATGTTCATCACCAAACAATAGCTCCATAAAAGACAAACTATAGAGAAGTACATCAGCTTTACGGTAGAGAATGGGTTAATCTCTGACATTCTGCACACATACTGTATATATAACACATGTACATCACAGATAAGGATCACAGAATAATGTCTTACTCTGTGTAAGAACTTTAAATTGTTTTTTTCTGTACTAAAAATAATATGCACTTTATAATCCATATATTTCAAACAGATAATATAGCGGAAAATCAATTCATCAACTCTTAATTATCAAACAAGGTTTCCAGATTACACATACATAAATGTTTCATGTGGACGATAGCATTATAGGTTAATACGGAGGTTGTTTATGCACAATGTAAGTAGTACGAGAAAGATTGAAGTCGACAGCAAAGCAAGTTTTCAATAAATGGAAAGAACTGTCGAAAGAAAATGACAATTTAATAATAAGTTTATGCATAATTATTGACTCCAAGTTATTTTAACAATATAAGAAATAGGAACTACAAATACACATACATCGGTGAACCTTATTTCCATGGTGGAACCCCTGAAAATATTTATCACTGTCAGGGAGCCCTTGTTCCCATTCCTACCTCAAAGAAGTTTGGTGTAGGGGGAGGTAAAGCATTCAACAGTTCTTTCCCACCGCTATATTCTGCCCCACATTTGAGCAGGATGAAATTAATCCTACTCTTCTGTAAAAGTGACAGGTCTTCCGGGGAACCCCTTACCAGGGTAATCTAATTGGAGAAAACTGCAAGCTTTGCTAATAAATACTTAAATATATTTAAAAAAATGTGGTGAACACCATATAAAACAGTCAAATCATTGACCAAGTCCTTATATATACCGGTGGTGGTCCAGAGTGAAGTGCCCAACATGGATCAATGAGAATGACTACGTGGGGGAGGGGGGTAATTTTGGAGCCGCAATTGTTGTTCCCTACAAGCCACTGGTTTTGTGCCACTGGTACGGTATGTATCATTATAAAGCCAAAATAAGAAACAATCTGTGACATAAAGAACACTTCATGAAAGGATGGTACACCTTTGGACAATCTAAGGCATACTGCCCGGCAAAATAATCTGCTTTATGGATTCCGTCCAACTCACTCATTATGGCTGGATCCCATCCATCTACTCAAGTGGAATGAATCAGCACATCTCATTTGTATGCAAGAGTCACATTTGTTATTAAGTACATAATATCAGTTTCCCACCAAGTTATCTGTGACGGTGCTCTCCTTCCCTCACATACCAGCACATATCAGCACTAAGAGCGTGCTACTGCAACCTTCGGGGCTATCGAGTGAGAGAACCCCTAGTAAAATATACCTGGAGAGGTATGGAAACAAATGTACAAAGTCTTTATTAATTTTGGATTAACAAAGGATTTGAGGAATAACTCCAGTTAGGGGCATCGATCTAGCGGGTGCAGAGGTAGCAGTCACAAACAGGCTGCTCTGGACGGACCCCTACACATGGTAGGGCAGGGGCCTTGTTACAGAGTTTTCCCTGGTCCCAGGAGCTTCAAGTTCACTTTAATTATTAGGAACTAGAATTCACATTCCCTAACATATTCTTATTAAAGGAAGCAAAACCCCTATCAGGAGGGGAAATCCAAAAGAGCAGGGCAGCTAGGGAAATTTCAAATCTGTGGTCTCCCTAGGTTCCCACCAGTAAGCTGTAGACCACCAATAATGGCAGTCTGCCATCAAGTATTTCTTCAGAATGTCCTTCTGTCTGCATCCTCAGGCTTCTCAATGTCATATTCATGATTTCTATGGTAGCATCCATACATCCGGTCATTTTTTTACTTTTCTTTAACTCCTCTTATCATCTTTGTCATTCCAATCTACTGGGTCTCCTGAAAGAATCGAATCGTTTAGTCTGGACATTTGAGCAACAAGGAGGAAGTTTAGGTTTTTATTTGATCAAAAATATATTGGTTTCCCTAAATCCTTACAACATGTGCCAACCTTTGTTGTTCACTGGCATTACTACTTTCATTGTCCTGCTTCTTTATTGTCTGGTATTCACAGTTATAAGGAGCCACAAAAATACAGTAGCCTAGACTGCTCTGACCCTAGTATTTAGCCGCACAATTACTTCTTAAGACCAATTCACCTTTTCTTTAGCAAGTACTATTTCTTGACTGATGGACTGTTTGTTGTTAAAGGGGTTGTGTCTTTAAGACCATGCTTTCCATATGTCCTATTAGGACATCAACCCCTGACGAAGCATCAGCGAAACGAGCGTCGGGTCTGGCAGCGGTCTCCCCTCCCGGTCCTGATCTCCTGCTCACTTTCCACTACGTAGGTGTAGGTATACTGCTCATTATTTTGCCTATGACTGCACTTTGCATGTATTTTACTAGGTATCTATCTGTGCAAATGTACTATGCTTAGCACCTGCCTTAAAATATTGATTTATGCACTTTAGTTGTTTGTGGGATCTTGTGACCATTTTAACATCTGGGGGACCAGGCTGCTTTCATGTTCGGATTCCATCTCTTTATGAGGGTTCATTCTTTTTACTGTGTCTAGTTGTAATGTGTTTTTTCTGTGTCTATCTGACTGAAATAAAGATTGTTTGTAATTTTTCAAATACTTGGTCGTGACTTTTGTTCTTTTTCTGGTTTGTTGTATAACAAGGCCTGACATATACGCATATCACTATGGACAACTTTGTGGGTACAATCTGTTATCAGCCAGCAGGAAGTAATAATATTCTTGTCTATTTTCTACTGTAAAAAATGTTGAATTCTTTGTACTTCTACGTGTACATTTTACAAGCAGCTGGAATTAGCGTAATAACGTTATAAATGATCTGTCCCGTTTTGTTTTATCTTGAAAAATGTCCAGTCTTTTGGCAGTTTGTGAATCTGATGCTTCATACTGGAGTATTATAGCCGTGGAACAGACCCAGGCTCCCACTTTATTTATATCTGGCTGGATCGTGGCTATATCTTAAGGAACACAACTGCTGTCATGGAAAATGTGAGCTGTTTTCAACACAAAAGAACAGACAGGAGGCAGCTAGAACAATACACACGTCTCCTCGTGCTGATGCTAAGGTGCCACATGACTGATCCTCCAAATACACAGACGTCTTATTGAATCACAAATATTTCATGTCTTATTATCCAAGAGAAAGAAACACACGATAACGTCGCGGTATATTGGAGTATGGGGTTATTTACCAGCCTCTTGTTGGTACAGTGCTTCTCTTTATACATTTGCTAAAGCCTAAACTTGCCATTAAAAAGTTCTCCTGTAACAAAGGAAATACTCATGATAATATACACATGCACAAAATGTACAAAATATGTATCAGAGCCCCTGCAATTTATCTAGTATCCTCTTATGTGGCAGAGATACTGTTGGGCCACCTCAGGTACGAGTTCCCAGGTGCGACTGCTACCTCTGCATTTCATGTACTTATGCCGCTGAAAATGCAGTGATATTACTGCACAGGAAAAAATCTTAAAGTTATATCACAGAACCTGGATAATACACACAAGGATAATAAACACTGTAAAGCCACTACACAGGGATAACAAACAATGTAAAGTCATAGAAAAGGCGTATTGCCCATAGTAATGTCACAGTATAGTAATCATGGTCAAAGTGTATTACAAAACAGTTATGATGCACAGGGGATGTCGCAGAACAGAACTAACACGCAGTGATGTCAATGTAAGGTAATAAGGCACAGTGATGTCACAGAACAGAAATAACAAGCAGTGATGTCACAGAACAGAAATAACAAGCAGTGATGTCACAGAACAGAAATAACAAGCAGTGATGTCACAGAACAGAAATAACAAGCAGTGATGTCACAGAACAGAAATAACAAGCAGTGATGTCACAGTACATAGATAATAAACACTAAAGTCATAGGAAAGGGGTTATTGCACACAGTTATGTCAATGTATAGTAATAATGCACAGTGATGTCACAGAACAGGGATAATAAACATAGAGATACAACAACAGAGGGATAATGTCAACAGTATAGAGATAGCGATGATTCACAAAGTAACGTCACAAAACAGAAGTAACAGACACAGTGATGTCAAAGTACATGGATACTATATACTGTGAAGTCATAGGAAGGGTTATTGCACTCAGCACAGAGGTAATAAACTCAGAATCATAAAACAAGGATAATGCAAATAGTCACATTACCGAGGTATTAAACACTGACACTGCAATATGTGTAGGGCCAAAGTGCAACAGTAACCTCTGCACCCCCTATAGTTATGCACGTGGCAGTAAGAAAGGAACTCTTCAAAATAAATCCCAAATTCTATTTCAAGCCATAATCACTTGTTGGTTTGTTACATATTGTTAGCGTCTTAAAGCTTCTAGATAGTACATGAAAGGATGAGGAAAAGCATTAAAGCGAATATGTGTGGCTGCTAATGATGTGCTACATACTTCCGGGGAGATGCAATGCTTCTGTGGGAGAATATCTGACGCCACGGAGCTTGTACTTCAGTACATAGAGGCCGTGCAGCTCTGTCCTAGGGAGTTCAATGGCCCCCGTGCACCGCCGTACAGGCTTCGTTCACACAGCTCTGCCTAAGCTTTAGCTTATAAAAGGCTGCCCTGAGGACAATGTTCCTGAGATAACTTTTTTATTTATATCACTTGGCCAATAGTATTAACCCCTTCCCGACATCCGCCGTATATATACGGCACACAACGGGTGGGGGAGTATGGAGTGGGCTCACGGGCGGAGCTTGCCCCATAGAACAAGCATTTCGGCTGTGAGTTACAGCCGGCACTTCAGGGTGGGATCCCGTTCGCGCGCGATCCCGCTAGTTTAACCTGTTAAATGCCGCGGACAATAGCGACCGCGGCATTTAAATGACTAGAAACTGTACCGTTGCAATGCCTCCCGCGACGCGATCGCATGGTGCCGTTGGTTGGCATGGCAGCCTGGGGACTGATGAAGGCCCCCAGGTCTGCCAATCCAATGATCACTGGTTCAAGTCCCTTAGGAGGACAAGTAAAATACAGTAAAACAACGTTGTTTTTTAGAAAATTTAAAGTTTAAAAATCGCTACCTTTTCCCATTATCCCTCAAGCACAATGTAAAAGAAAATGAAAAAATTAACCTAACTGGTGTTGACGCATCCGTAACAGTCTGAACTATTACACTATATGATTATTTAGTACGCACGGTGAACGCTGTAAAAAAAATTAAAACCGCCAAAATCGCTGGCTTTTGGTCATTCATCTCCCACAAAAAAATGAATAAAAAGTGGTCAAAAAGTCTCATGTACCCCAAAATGGTACCAATGGAAACTACAGCTCGCCCCACAAAAAAGAAAAAGCCCTCATACCGCTCAATCGAAGGAAAAATAAATGAGGGATCTTGAGAGACAAGACGTACCATCCGCTCAATGAAAGGATCAGGTTACATGCTGCCCATAGAAGTCAGAAAAAGGAAAGGGAGCTGCTGGAGGAAGACAGAGTCAGAGAGACACACATAGATGATGAGGCTGCAGCTTCTAGTAAGTGTTTTATCATACCCCAGTTCTGCATTCACAGCTACACTGCTCAGTACTGCTATATAATGTCCTCCATGCTGCTGCTTCTGATGGGGTGCTAAAGAGAGATAGGAGCTGTGGCGTAACTACCGCTGTAGCAGCCATAATGGCTGCTACGGGGCCTGCGGCAGGAGGGGCCCGTGCTGCTGGCCTTAGGACGCAGATACTATTACACACTATGGTAGAAATGGGAGGTAGCTCCCTACTCTGCCATTTACTAGGTTACAGGCCACGTTCGGACTGCAGCCTATCAGGCTGGATTACGCCGGCCTAAGCAAGGATCCTGTCAGCGTTGATTCGCTCCATTCGTCGCGGGAACGGGGCCTAGGTGATTATGACTTTTTTTGTTTTATTTGTTTTGGGGTCACTATATGGCGCTATCTACAGGAGGGGGGTCACTATATGGCGCTATATATAAGAGTGGGGGTTGCTATTTGGTGCCATCTACAGGAGGGGGCTGTATGGTGCTATCTACAGGGGAAGCTGTATGGTGCTATCTACAAGGGTGGGTGTATGGTGTATAGCGCTATCTACAGGGGGGGCTGTATGGCAGTATCAACAAGGGGGCTGTATGGCAATATCTACAGGGGGTGTATGGCGCTACCTACAGGGGGGCTGTATGGCACTATCTACAAGGGGGAGGTGGGGGCGCTAGCTACAAGTGTTTAGGACTATAGAAAGTCCCAGTCTAGTAGTCTGTCATCTGGTTATAGGCCCAAAAACCTGCTTACTCTAATGAATGCATTGAGCAGGTCTAAAATGTTCATAAAATAAGACTCAGCCTAGGCAGGGTTAATTTCCGGACCACTGATAGAAATATACTTTTTTCCTTTCAATAAATAATTGAAACAACAGTAAAATTGTATATATCACATTTTGTCAGTATTCAAGGGTAAGTGCACTGTCCATATTCTGTTCCTTTTAGCAGTGGTTGATATTGTGCTTTATGGATTATTAATCTAGATCATACAAGAACATTGTGGTCTGAAAGGCACAGATCTTGCTGGCAGGTCACAGGGACTATATTTATTTATTGAAACACATTTTCGTATGAACGTGCACTGTTATCACTGTATGATAATTATGCACAACTTTATCCTGCATTTGAGCCAGGCCTAGATACATCACAAATCTTTAAAGGGGTCATCTCATGAAGACAATAACTTTATAAGTCATGGATTCGGCTTCTCTTACCCTCTAGTGATCAGCTGTTATCGCCTGGGGAAGCCACAGCCAGTCCCACATTTCCCCTGCAGTGGCATTACATTCTAGCCATTCAAGTGGAGGTGCCGGTCTGCCAAAGTGGGAGCCACTACTTCAGGACGGCTCTCTGTTCTAGTACATGGAGGGGGTCCTCAGAGGAGGGCTCCCCTCTATGATGTCCTTCTGCTTTAAGGGCTCGTCCACACGATGCGGAATAGCCACGTTTTTTCCGTTCAGAATTTTGGATGGAAAAAACGCAATAGAATACTGTAGCAGCATAGTGGATGAGATTTAACAAATCTCATCCACACGCTGCGCAAAAATTCAGAGCAGAAATTGACATGTGTTGCGTATTTTTCGGACTGAAGCCTGTCAATTACTGCTGTCGAAAGTGGCCAGAAATGCTGCGTTTTTCAGAGGAGATGTCTCCATCCCCCATTGTGAACATAGAGGAAAAACGCACCATTTTCTGCCGTAAAAACTGCAGGAAATGGTGCGCTTTTGCCGCAGCGGAATGTCTGCGTTTTTCAATGGAATTCCTGCAGAAATTTTCGGCAACACATTCAATGATTGTTAGGGCTGGAAATACAATTCTGGATTTTCATTTTTTCAGATGGCTGAAGATAAACTAGATGGTTCTGGTTATTGTTTACCCTCATCACCCCTCTTTCCCCTTTGCGGGGGGGCACCAATTGTGCATACTTCTGCATAAACTTGGTTCAAATTTCAATTAGTGGCGAGCATCAAGCAGCTTATCCCAAAGCTTACATTGTATGTTACTCCTGACTGAATTATGTTAATGTTTTCTACAATCTCTACCAGAGATGGAACTGCAATCTTTATAGCTAGTTCAAAATGCTAAAACTATATTGCTAACCACATCATGCACATCACATCACATTTCACTAGAGAGATCTAAAATGCACAATCCTTCTCTCCCCACCCCACCCCCCAAAGGCTCACGTTATTAGACAGTCGGCCACACGCCACCAGTCAGTTGACATGTAAGGTCAGCTGAACGTGCTTGCTCGGCTGCTTGCATGACTTTCAGAGACTTAAATAAAGAGAGCCTTGAACGTGTGCGGCCACCTCTCTATTTGGTTTCCTGCTGGATGTGGCCACCTCTCTATTTGGTCTTCTATATGCAGCCGCCTCAGCTTGCTGGTCAGGGTTCCCCACATATCAGATATTTATGGCATATTCCGTGGGGGTCTGCAGTAAGAAAATCTCTTTCAGCACTCTCTCATACTACCATATACTTCAACACCTTCCTCGTTCTGCTGAATCAGAAGAATTCTCCTGGAATAATTTGGTGCTCTCACCTTCAGCTCTATTACACCGCAGCTCACTCCACAACTAAATTTAAAAAAATGAAATACATTTGTTTATCACTGGGATCACATGGGAGAAAGATGTTATTTTTACAATGGTTTCAGGCCAGTATGTAAGTAGTAGAAAAAATAAAACTGGGTCACTAGACAACACTGGGCAAATAAACTTATAAACTTTTCTGGAAATTCTTTGGGGAAAGTTGTTGATCACAGATAGATTCCCCAAGATAGAGGCTGGGTTCACATTAGCATTAGCCATTCCACTGGTAGGAATAACACGGAAGCGCCGGTTCCATTGGACAATGGACACCATAGGTGGCCGACAGAACCCATTGACTTTAATGGGTACCTTCGGAGCGTCCGTGGTTCTACCGGTATTCTCAGCTGGATCTGTAATGGAGACCCCTAACGGAGGCTCCAATGCAAATGTGAACGTGGACTTTACAGCTACACAGATCCATCCCATGGCCTTCCTTGGAAATCTTTTTCGCGTTTATGGATTATGCTCCAGTCATTAATCAATTGAAATGAATTCTAGGAAAATGGGCCCAATTGCTGTCCTGCAGTATATATAATAAGTATATCTAAAAAGTAGCAAATAGTAAGGAGCAGCACTGTAGCAAAGAAAAAAACCTTGCGGCTGGTGCAAGACTTTAAGGGTATGTTCAGACGGCTTACTTTCAGCCATTTTTCGGGCCGTAAACGGTCGATAAACAGCCGAAAAATCAGAAGCAGAACGCCTACAAACATCTGCCCATTGATTTCAATGGGAAAAATGGCGTTCTGTTCCGACAGAATGGCCGCGTAAAAAAATGCCCGTGAAAAAGAAGTGCATGTCACTTCTTGAGCCGCTTTTGGAGCCATTTTTCATTGACTCTATAGAAAAACAGCTCCAAAAACGGCAGTGAAAAAAGCCACAAAAAACACAAGTTGCTTAACAGCTGAAAATCAGGAGCTGTTTTCCCTTAAAAACAGCTCCGTACTATAAGACGTTTGTTTAGTAAGCGTGTGAACATACTCTAAGGGAGCAACGTTCTCCCCATGTGGTATAGAAAAAGATGGTTGGGAAGCAGCACTGAAGTAAAAAAGTTTTAATCGGGGGGGTGTGGCCTAGCTGACTATGTGAGCAGACGTCTGTGTGCTGAGCTCCGTCCATCTGCTATCCTGAATGGCCATTCTGACTCTCATTTCTTCCTTATTTCTGCTGGAAGTTGCGTCTTACTGACCCTGCACTTACCTGAATTCATCCGGTGACTTGAAATGGTGAAGATCAGTCCTGCTACGCCGGCACAGGCTCTGGAGCGATTTGCGCGCAAGCCTGGGAAAGATGGCGCCGGTTCTTCCTCTGTTGTGGAGGCGGGCACCCACGTGGAAGCGCCCTTGGTAAGATTGAGGAAGTGCGTGTGGATCTCGTTCTCCTCCGGCACGATGTCCAGTCTCTGAGGGAGTGCACTACTGAGGTTGTGGCGCGTGTCTCCGATGTGGAGGACAGACTCTTGCTGCTTACTGTGAAGGTGGATGATCTGGCGGTGGCGGCCTCCTGGAGGCTCAAGGTGGACGACCTGGAGAATCGCCTTCGTAGGAACAACATGCGGGTGGTTGGCCTGCCGGAGCGGATGGGGGGCCAGCATCCGGAAAGGTTTGCTGAACGCTGGCTGCGTGAGTTGTTTGGGGATGATGCCTTCTCTCTGGCCTTTGTGGTCGAAAGGACCCACATGGTCCCCACTAGGCCTCTACCTCCTGGAACCCCCCCTGCCCCGCGGGCTTTTCTCATGAGACTCCTCAACTGTAAAGACCGGGACAAGATTCTAGCAAGGGCGATATTACTCTGCATAATTCGCGCGTATCCTTTTTTCCTGACTTCTCAGCTGATCTACAGAAGAAAAGGACCTCATTTACAGCAGTTAAGAAGAGGTTGAGGGAGACTGATCTCCAATACTCCATGACATTTCCTGCCCGCCTGCGTGTGCAATGGAGGGGCAAGGCCCACTTCTTTGAGTGCCCTGCTGAGGTCTCCTCCTGGCTGGATGGCCTTCCGCGGGCCTCGGCTCGTGCTCCTTGAGGTGTGATTCTCCTGCATTACCTCTGGCTAAGTTTTGTGTTCTCTGGTGTACGATCCTTGTCCATCTGCGGGCTTTTTCACTTTACCTGTTGCGTGACCTGCTGATCTGCATTCTTCCGTCCTGGATTTGTGAGTACTATCCTGTGATCTTCAGATGGATACTGCCTCAGCGACCCTGTCACATTTTAGTTCGGATCCTCATGTTGACTGTTCGGGATCCATTCAATTTGGGGACTAGTATAGGTGGGGTTGGGGGGAAGCGGGATTGTTTTTGTACCTTACATTGTGCATCTTTTACGGACATGTGCTATATTTTTCTATGTGCTATAAGATTGTTTTATTTGCATTGCTATAACACTGCATGTACACGGTTATGTATCTTGATTGCTCTGCTGCAGGTTTTTGGGGCGGGATGCGTAGCTATGTATTGATTTACTGTCTGTTGTTCTGTTATGGCTAATGTCAGGGGCATGAATAATCCTCTTAAGGCCTTATTTACACGAGCACTGCGCATCTCGGACAGGAAAAACTGCAGTTTTTCACGTTCGAGGTGCATCCGTGCTCAGCGCTGCGGGACACAATGTCACGCATCCCCCATATTTGAGAGTCTATGGAGGGATGCGTGATGCGTGCAAAGAACGGACATGTCCTATTTTCCCACGGATGCTTCACATGGTCCGTTGAAACAACGGCTGTGTTAACGGCCAAATTGAATTACATAGGTCCGTTGGACGGCCGCTGTTTCAAAGGCCATCCCACGGATGTTAAACACGTTCGTGTAAATAAGGCCTAAGCGGAATCTTGTGTTCTCCGTTATGCAGCGTCACTCTCCTGACATCTTGTGTTTATTAGAAACCTAGCTTTTGTCACAGAAAATCTCCTCCCTGAAGAAAAGATGGGTGGGTTGGTTGCATAGCTCTTGTCACTCTTCCTATTCGAGGGGGGTGGTGGTGCTTGTGCGTAATACCCTCCGCTTTGAAGTCACGACTGTCCAGTCTGATCCTGAGGGGTGCTATGTGTTCATAGCCTGTACTGTAGACACCTATCGTTTAGTCCTGCTATTTGTATATATTCCACCCCCTGCTGATCTGTCTGTTCGGAATCAGGCTCTGGCCTTTTCTATGACCTATCCGGATCACCAAGTGATATGTGCGGGTGATTTTAATATGGTTCTTGACACACTGAAGGACCGTTTTGTTCGGGTGCGGGAGGGGGGACGTCCTGGGGGGAGGTCGGTGCTGGGGGGGGTGGCTGGATGCAGTGGGTTGGAGTGATGTTTGGCGGCATCTCCATCCTCAGGAGTTGCTGTACTTCTGTTACTCACCCACCCATCACTCTCTCTCCCGTATTGACAATATTTTCTGTACTCCTCGTACTATGCTTAGTGTTGCTGACATCCAGTATCTCCGGAGAGGAATATCTGACCATTCCCCCATGTAGTTTTCCCTCGATATTGGCTTGCCTCCTATGTTTCGTAATTGGCGATTTCATCCCTTCTGGTTATCCCAGTTTCCTGAGCATGATAGAATTACTGACCAGCTCACGACGCTATTTGTCACTAATCCGCCTCTTGCTGATAATCTCTTGATTTGGGATACTGCCAAGGCCTATTTGAGGGGTTGCCTTCGATCTTCGATTTCATTTGTTAAAAGGCAGACGTGGGAGTCGGAGGAGTGTGCAGCGGATAGGTTGACCGAGGCGGAGCGGAGTTATGTCTCTGATCCTACTCCGGCTCATTTTGGTACGTGGAGAAATCTGCAGAGAGATTATAACCTCCTTTTGAATGTTAAGGCTGAACGCCGCCAGTTTTTTGGAAGCAACGTTTTTTTGAGTTAGGAAATCAGTCTAGTAAGCTACTTGCATATATGGCTAGTACCTCCAATGCCCCGCCCCCCATATTGTCCATTAAAGATATTAATGGGAATGCTGTCACCTCAGCTTCTGGTGTATCTGATGTGTTTCGGCAATTTTATTCTCAACTTTATACCTCGACTCTTCATGTATCTCCTGCTGCCATAAAGGCCTATTTACAGCACCTTACATGCCCGTCCCTTACGCCTATCCATATTGAGGCCCTTGATGCTCCCCTTACTGTGGAGGAGATTGCAAAGGCTATCTCCCTCCTTCCTTGTGGGAAGGCGCCGGGTCCTGATGGCCTCCCCCCAGATGTTTATGCCCGTTATCAAGAGGTACTGGTGCCTCAGTGCCTCAGCTCCTTGCTACTTATAATGCAGGGTTTTTGAGGGGTTGTCTCCCTCCTTCAATGTATGATGACACCATAGTTGTCATTCCTAAGCCTGATAAGGATAGTGGGGAGTGTGGGTCCTATAGGCCGATCTCTGTTATTAATACGGATTTCAAAATTTTGGCTAAGGTCTTGGCCCTAAGGTTAAACAAGGTTATTCTTGACATAATACATGATGATCAAATGGGCTTTATGCCTACCAAATCTACCTTTATAAATCTTCGGAGAGTCCATATACATAACTCTGTGGTGCATGATTTGGTTGGGGATAGAGTCATGGTCTCCCTTGATGCGGCAAAGGCCTTTGATTTCTTGGAATGGGAGTTCCTTTGGGCCTGCGTTTTGTAAGTGGGTGCGACTTCTATATACTTCACCTTTCGCTAATGTGCTTACTAATGGGGGTTTGTCGGGCTCTTTTTCTCTGTTTAGGGGTACTAGGCAGGGTTTCCCCCTGTCTCCGGCACTATTTGCGCTAGCTATTGACATGTTGGCCATTAATCTTAGATCCTCTGGGGAGGTCCTTGGACTTACCTGCGGGGGGACTACCTCAAAGCTTGTATTGTATGCTGATGACTTGATCCTGGGCGGGGTCCAGTGTTAAACTTAGTTTGGTATTGTTGAAGCGTCCTAAAGTGCTGGGGGGTCTGGCTCTTCCTAACGTCTTTTTGTATTATGTGGCCACTCAGCTGAGATATCTGGGTTCCTGGCTGGCGGTGGGGATCTATGCTGGGGATGAGTGTTTTCTGGGGAGGTGGTCGGACTTGCTCGTGTACCTTGAGGGGGAGCTTTAATGTCAGGGCTTTTACTTACTCCACTGCATCGAGTGGCGAGACAGGTGTGGACAGCACTTAAGAAACTGTTTGATATCACGGGACCCCTTGCTTCGTGTGCTGCATCAGCTTCGCGGTGCTGAATTCTGGGAGGGCCTTGGTGTTACCCACCTTAAGCATTTAATAGAGGGTGATTTATGGTTAACTTTTGAGCAATTGCAACTTAAATATGAAATTTCCCCTCGGTCCTTCTACAGGTATCTGCAGCTCCGACACGCCCTCACTGTGCAATTTCCAGGGTATCCTCATCATGCTTTGCAGACACTTGACATTATTGATCTGTTGTCTACTAATGGCAGGCTTGGACATATGTCATGTATTTATTCCTCTCTGGTACAGAAAACCTGTTCTAAACGTGTCCCACCTTCTAAAGCGGGCTGGCTGGGGGTTCTTCCTCTGCTGTCCGATGATGATTGGGAGAATATGTTGTCTTCCCATCTTCTGGTCTCACCGGTTGCTAACAACAAGACTCACGCAGCTGTATATCACTCATCGTGCCTACTTGACACTGACTCGTCTGCATAGAATGGGGGTGATTCCGTCCACCGAGTGTCTGAGATGTCACCAGAAGGCTGCTGATTTTTGGCATATGATTTGGACGTGTCCATATATTGCATCCTTTTGGGGTGAGGTGTTGTCTTATCTCTCTGGGGTCATGGGGGCCCCACTTCCTCAGGACCCACTGTTTTGCCTTTTTGGCCTGACTGAAGTTGACTCCTACTCACGCCATCAAAAAAAATTTCTTCATGCGGTGGATGGCGCCTGCGGTACCTGCTTTACTTCAGTGGAAATCTCTGGTAAATGGCTTACTGCCGTATGAAAAAGTTCTATATCATCATCGTAAATGTCCTACCAAGTTTGACAAGATATGGGCCTCCTGGTGTGCTATCTCTGATACTACTAATTAGGTGGCTGTGCGGACGTAATATGATTACCGTTCCTATGTTGTGACTCTTTCTTGTATATCTAATGTGCTAATATGTCTGAACTGCAAAGATGTATATTGATTGACTGTTTATGTTGAGTGTTTGGCAATTTCGCCTATGTGTTCGTATCTAAATCTTATAAATAAACCGAATTAAAAAAAAAAAAAAGTTTTAATCACCAGAACATCAGACAGCAATGTTTCCCTCTCTCAGTGAGAGCTTTTTCAAGCAATACAATAGCAGTGTTTACAGGGTGTATGTAAGGAGCCAAAGCTCGTTAAACATCATATGTGATTAGTTACACATATATCAATCAAAAAATACAAAATCGACGTGTAATATATCAAGGAAATACATAATAAAGAAAGTAATAAAATGCAAAGTGCCATATATAAAGACATTATACTCAAAATTCATAGGAGATGTTTGAAAAAAATATTAAACATGTTAAATACATACTTAAGAAATCACATGTGTTATTCCCATATCCCAATTGAAAACAAATTAGCACTCACCATTACGTTTGACAAGAGTAAGATATCACATGGAGTAAAGGCAGCAAACCTCGCTGCATTGCACATGTCTAATGCACATAATGTTCATTGGATCAAACAAGATATGTGGTCAAAGTTGGCTGGACCGCACATAATGCGAGACTTAATAGCCCACTGAAGTATGATATAAACAAAATAAATACATACATGGTGGTGCATAAGTAGGCATGCAGTTTAAATAATTTACACTCACACTTTGGCACAAAGTTCTTTATTGGCATTAAAGGGTTTTTCCCATCAGAGACATTTATGACATCACCACAGGATATGTCATAAATGTCAGATAGATGTGGGTCCCACCTCTGGGACTCGCACCTTTCTCTAGAACGGGGTCTGCTAAACCCCATTCTAGCTTTTTGTGCTTATGCTGCCTCCTGTCCTCTTACTAATTACATGGTCGGGAGTTATGAAAACAGCATAACTCGCTGAGCTACGCTGTTTCCGTACCTGCCATTCACTACCGTGTGAGTTACAGAAACAGCGCAGCTCAGCGAGTTATGCTGTTTCCGTAACTCCCGACCATGTAATCAAGAAGTGTCGGGGAGTCAGCATAAGCACAAAAAGCTAGAACGGGTTTTAGGGGGCCCTGTTCTAGAGATAGATGGGACCCGCATCTATCTGACATTTATGACATATCCTGTGGGTAAACCCCTTTAATTTTTTGGCATGCCTCTTTTATGCCGTGCGTGGTTTTCTTGAATATACCTTATCTTTGATAACTCCCCAAAAGAAAAAGTTAATCGGGGTAAAGTCTGGTGATCACGGCCATTCAACCGGGCCTCGTCTGCCTATCCACCTATTGGGTAATCTTTCATCAAGAAAATGACGCACTGCTAAACCATATTGAGGAGGCTCCATCTTGCTGAAAACAGAAGTCTTCATTTTCATGATCCAACTGCAGTTGTGGTACTAAATTTTCTTGGAGCATGTTAAGGTACAGGTCTGAGGTAACCATTGTATTGTACAAGATAAGTCTGATTGCCCTTTTACATGAAAGGGGCGCCCAAACTGTAACCCGAGGGTGATTCAAGTGTTCTTCAAGTGTTGCAAAGGGGTTTTCTATTGAGTAACAAACACAGTTGTGCCCATTAACAGCGCCTGAAACTTTAAAGAGGCTCTGTCACCACATTATAAGTGGCCTATCTTGTACATGATGTGATCGCCACTGTAATGTAGATTACAGCAGTGTTTTTTATTTAGAAAAACGATCATTTTTGACGGAGTTGTGACCTATATTAGCTTTATGCTAATGAGTTTCTTAATAAACAACTGGGCGTGTTTTGCTATATGACCAAGTGGGCGTTGTGGAGAGAAGTGTATGACGCTGACCAATCAGTGACCAATCAGCGTCATACACTTCTCCCCATTCATTTACACTGCAGATAGCGATATAGCTATATCGTTATGTGCAGCCACATAAACACACTATAACATTACTGCAGTGTCCTGACAATGAATAGACATTACCTCCAGCCAGGACGTGATGTGTATTCAGAATACTGAAAACTTCTCTGCACTTCTCTGTGATTTACAGCACAGCACAGCGAGATCTCGCTGTAAATGACAGCTTACAGCGTAATCTCGCGAGACTACACCTGCTATACTGTAAATCACAGAGAAGTGCAGAGAAGTGGTCAGGATTCTGAATACACATCCCGTCCTGGCTGGAGGTAATGTCTATTTATTGTTAGGACACTGCAGTAATGTTAGTGTTTGTGTATGTGGCTGCACATAGCGATATAGCTATATCACTATGTGCTGTATAAATGAATGGAGAGACGTGTATGACGCTGATTGGTCACTGATTGGTCAGCGTCATACACTCCTCTGTACAACGCCCACTTGGTCATATAGTAAAACACGCCCAGTTGTCCATTGAGAAACTCATTAGCATAAAGCTAATACAGGTCATAACTCCGTCAAAAATGATCGTTTTTCTAAATAAAAAACACTTCACTTCACAATCACATCATGTACAATATAGGCCACTTATAATGTGGTGACAGAGCCTCTTTAAAGTTGTCTTCATCGGACCAAGTTATTTTCTAATAATGCCGTCTCCTTGTGTTTCTTCATTCAAAATTGACTCACAAAATTGTAATTAGACTGTTTGAAAAATCTCCCCCTGTATACCTACTTATACCCCTGTATATTTGTACTGTCCGCTGCACATTTGTTTATATATCTCCGTAACGTTCCAGCCACTGTTTCTCAGGAGCAGTCAAGGGCTTGTAATAAAACGTGCACTGGAGGAGCTGGAGACAGATTTTAATGTTCTTTCTTTGGCAGATTTTAAAAGAATGATGCTATCTGGAAGGAAACTATTTGTTTCTTTATCTTTGTTGTCATGGAGAGAAACTCGATCTAGAAGAAAGAGATGATTGCCAAAAAAGAAAGTTTGAAGTAAATTTTTTTTGTTCCATATTGGATTCTACTACATATAAAATTGCTATACATTAACAAGTTATTACTAATTCACAACTATACATGGAAATGATCCAGAACATGTTTTGCTTTCCAGTAAATTAACATTTAAAGGGGTTTTCCCACAAGAGATATTTGTGACACATCCACAGGATATGTCATAAATGTCAGATAGATGCGGGTCCCACTTATCTCTAGAACGGGGTCCCCTAAACCCAGTTCTGGCTTTGTCTGATCTCGCTGACTCCCGGCCACTTCCTTGTTATATGGTCGGGAATTCCGAAAACAGTGTAGCTCGCGGAGCTACACTTTTTTCGTAACTCCCATAGTGGTGAATGGCAGTTACGGAAGCAGCGTAGTATGCGAGTTACGCTGTTTCCATAACTACCATTCAGTCATATGGGAATTACGGAAACAGCGTAACTCAGCGAGCTACGCTGTTTTCGGATCTCCCGACCATATAACCTTTTTCACGGTCAGAATTCACCTCCTTCAGCTGCAACACAGAGCGGCTGAACGGGGTTTAGGGGACTCCATTCTGGAGATAGGTGCGGGTCCCTGAGGTGGGACCTACTATCTGACATTTATGACATATCCTGTGGATATGTCATAAATGTCTCTCATGGGAAAACCCCTCTAAGGGAATCATGGACACAAAGTATTGTTGCAATTTAATGACCTATCAGCTCCCTCCAATCGATTGAAGACATTAAAGGGTTATACCAAAGTGGAGTCTTTTTTTTTAATTTATTTTTTTAAATGCATCCTAAACCTAAATAAAATTATAAATCCAGTGGTGTAAAAATGTTTAAAAAATTCCTTCCCTAACTACCTTTTTTTCAACCTAGATAGACACAGCTAGTGCTGGTAATCTTTTCTAAAAGTGGGTGTGAGCAGCTCGATGTCAATCAGGCCGCCCCGCTCTGTTAGTGCGTGCTGTTAAGCGTGGTTGAGACGACCCCCCCCCCCCTTATTCCCTTTTATATAGTTTTATAGTGCCACTTTGTATTTCACGGCACCCCGCCCCTCTTCCCTGCAAACTGCCACCACCATTCGCAGTAACCCCCTTCTACCCCTTGCGGAAAGCCACTGTCCCCCCTCGCAGCAACCCTTCACCCCTATTTGAACACCTATCTATTAGGCAGGACCTGGAGCCGACCGCTGATGCATCCACCCAGTGGCATGGCCAGCATCTAATGTGCATGCGCGTAACAAGCGCATTCAAGAGAACACTGACATCCTCTCTTAAGGATGGAGAGGATATCATTGCACAAGCGAGGCCACCGCTAGAGGAAAGCAGTGGTGGCTGGATCCCTAGACAATGAGGAATAAACAAAGATGCAATGAACAAGACTTTGAGAGAAAATCCCAGGACAAGTACATCTTTCAGAAAATAAAGGTAATTACAAAAATGTATATCTTTACATGGTGGAGCAAAATAAATAGATTTATAAAGATGGGAATAACCCTTTACAGAGTACATGGTCGCTCTCAACAATGCTGGATCATCTTTTGTTAGGACTCTGCCCTGTGCCATTCCTGTTATTCTTTCTGGAAATGTATAAATAAATTGGCAACTGGGTGTTACCAAATCATGTAAAATAAAAGTATCCCCAGCTTAAATAAATACCACATCACTATTAAAATGTTTCCAGAGGACAAGGTTTACACAAAGCTGGCCAGATGGGAAGATAACTAACTTCTCCCACCTGCCCATGTACAAATTTGAATTACTTGGTGCAAACCTGATCCCCATCGCCATCCTCCATATCTGCAAATAAAAATCAACTTTATATAAAAAATAATTGGGCATTATCCCTACAGTACATACTCCACCTGTTCACTTGGAAATCTGCCTGATCTCTCAAGGACAATCTTCGATGCCTTACACCCTTTACTCTTTTCAATTACCATATACAAGATGTCACATCTAGAGTCCCAATTATGTAATGCTATTTCCATTTAGTTATATATATATAGAATTGATAAAAAAATAAAAAATAATTAATCTAATGGATATCAGCAGTTCTTCTAATGATAAAAAATGTCTTAATACCACCAATTCACACTATGCCACATTTTGGCTACTGACTAGAAATCTTACTAAGCGCTTAGTCACGAGCCAAAATGTTGTATAATGTACTTAGGTGGTATTAACAAATCAATATAATTATAAGAACTGTTAATGTTTTGTAGCGCTGGCGGCCGCCGTTCGTCGCTATCCAGCTTCTCTTAGCGGCCGCCAGCATTTGTTAGCTGTCCGCCAGCGTCCCTCTCCCCGTGGATGCCGGCATGTAGTGCTCCCATCCACTGCTCCCTCCTGTAGGGTGCGCACGCGCACCCTGGTGTCCTCTTAAAAGTCCAGCGCGCGCACCATTAGAGTCTTCCCCAGTCTATCCCTGTGCACCCTGTACTATATGTCTGTCCTGCCCTCCTTCCTATTACGGAGCGTTGTTGTTGTCTTCCAATGTTCGTTTAAGCAAATGGTTACTTAGTTATATCCTGTTCCCAGTATTCCCGTGTCCTGCTTCCTGTATCCTGTACCTGTGTTTGTTCCTATGCTAAGGTCTAGTGTTGGAGTCGAGTTTATTACATCTGCCACACCAATTGTCATCTGTGTCATGAATCATCTGTGCCAAAGCGTCTGCAACATCTCGTGTCTGTCAGAACTCTCATACAGGTACTCTTGTGCTAAACTAGACTTATCATTGACTGTTGTTTGGCCAGCTGCCACTCCACTACAGTGAGCAGCCTAGTTGGTCCACATACCCCAGAACCGTGACATGTTCCTTATGTTATTTTTGATCATACAGTATAGATGTGTGTATGTTACTGCTAGCTAGCATGTATTAGGTCAGCGGTTTCCAAAATTGAGGCTATCCAGCTAAACTACAACTCCCAGTATGCCCTGACAGCCGCAGATGGAGGGGGTCATTGTTTTTCGACAGCTGTAAAGCCACAGGTTGCAGACAAAGGTATTAGGGCATCAGCATGCTTTAATAGGCAAATACATTTGTGTGTAAAACAAAACAATTGTGATCATGAAGAATTATATACAATGCATTGTCTCCTCTATTTCTATACGTATATCTTTAGAACCACTTTTTCAGAATTTTTGAAGGATGCACATTTTTTTTCTTGTAATTGTGCTGGAAATAAGTTTCATTTGCCTTACGTTCTCTCTCAGTTACAGCTACTGGGATAGGATTCTAAAGATTCTAAAGATTTGTTACTAGAAGAATGAGCTGTCCAGAATGACACATAGTTACAGATCCCCTGTCCGTTCCTCCTGCTGTAGAAATATTGACAGGGTGGAATAGAAGACATCTGCTGCCATCACTGCCTGTGCTATGGATATAAACACTGAATGACCTTCCATAACATAACACTATCTCCCAAATGTCTAAATCTTTTGTTTGAAGAGTTCTGGTTAATAAACATTTTTGGTGTTGTGGTACAAGAAACATATGAAGCCAGAAGCTGCAATTCTATGTGATGCTCTCTCAAAAAGAGGGGATTTTGTGGGTGTGGTGATTATTTAGATCAGTGCTTCCCAAACTGTGAGGCTGGCTTCATTGGTGACGTGCTCCCGTTGTTGGTAAGGTGCAGCTCGGGAGGCAGCTTTGACATACAGTAGTAGTGTTACAGAGTCGATGCCACCAACCCCGGGTGTAGGCTGCATGTTATAGCTGACACCCTGGGGTAATGGCGAGGAACTAAATTTGCTCCGATCCCCACCATTAACCCCTTAAATGCAAAGGTCAAAAGCGATCGCTACATTTAAGGTGTTTGCAGCTCATCGGCACTCCAGTAATGAAATTGCCGGGATGCCGGTGGCTACAAAGGCCACCGGAGGCCTAATACTGGCCTCCCGGTATGCCTAGTACGGAAGACTTTCAGGCCCCGACTGGAGGCGGGGCCTAAAAGACTTCCGTAGCAAGCGAGCTCAGAAGCTGATCCGGCGTCGTCAGCGGTGGATGTCAGCTGACATCCACCTGTAACGGCAGGAACCGACGCTAGCTCAGATTCCTGCCGTTAACTCCTTAGATGCAGTGATCGAAAGCGATCCAGCGATCGCTTTCGATCACTGCATCTAAGTGTTTAATGGTAGGAATCGGAGCTAGCGCCGGTTCCTGCCATTACAGGTGGATATCATCTTAGTGGTTGGCAGCAGATCCGCAGCTCTGCCCTGAAATTCCAGGACTGCCGACTGCTACTATGGCAATAGGAGGCCTAACAATGGCCTCCTGTTTTGCCATTACGGAAGCCGATTAGGCCCCGCCCGAAGGCGAAGCCTAATCGGCTTGCTGTCAGTGAATGACTGACAGATCTAATACATTGCACTACATAGGTAGTGCAATGTATTAGAAAAAAAAATCTGACAGTTTGACCTTCAAGTCCCCTAGTGGGACTAAAGAAAAGTGAAAAAAAAAAGTGTAAAAAAAATAAAAATAAAAGTTGTTAAAAGTAAAACAAACATTTCAAGTAATAAAATAAAACACAAATCGCCCTTTTTCCCTTATCAAGTCCTTTATTATTGAAAAATAAAATAAAATAAACCATACATATTTGGTATCGCGTGTCAGTAACGGCCTGAACTATAAAAATATTATGTTATTTATTCCACACGGTGAACGGCGTGAAAAAAACACATTAAAGAACAATGACAGAATTTCGGGTTTTTTGGTCACTTTGCTCTACAAAAATTAGAATAAAAAGTGATCAAAAAGTCGCATGTATCCAAAAATGGTTCCAATACTAACTACAGGTTGTCCCACAAAAAAACAGCCCTCAACAGCGTCGACGAAATAATTAAAACGTTATGGTTCTCAGGACATCGCGACAGAAAGATGACATTCTTCTTACAAAAGTTATTTTATTGTGCAAAAAGTTGTAAAACATAAAAAGTAATATATTTGGTATAGCTGGAATTGTACTGACCCGCAGAATAAAGGTAACATGTAATAACGCATGGTGAACGCTGTATAAAAAAAACAAAAAAAAACTATGCCAGAATTGCTGTTTTTTGGTCACCAGGCCTCCCAAAAAATAGGATAAAAAGTGATCAAAAAGTCACATGTACCCCAAAATGGTACCAATAAAAACTACAGCTTGTCCAGCAAAAAACAGCCCTCATACCACTACGTCTATGAAAAAATAAATTAGTTAAGACTCCAATATGTCAGGAAAGAAAAATATGCAGTTGTGCAGGACCGAGGGGAACATTTCTTCTGTTTCAAAAGGCGATTTATCAAGGCCCTAAAATTAGGGTACCAGGAAGGGTAGGGCCCAAACATATCTGCTAAAAGCTAGGGTGCCCACATTATACCAGAACAACACTTCCCAGCAAAATTCCCCCGAACTGCAAATGTGCAGAGTGTTGACCAAAAGGGGGATAAGTAAGGACATAATTTATCAGTGCGACACCGGCCTGTGCAGAAATGATTGCTTCGCAGTGTAACAAATATTTATGGATTATTTTGTTTTTTTACCCCATTATTATACCACCTGACTATGCCCCTGATTGTAGTCTGTCCAGCTTACATGTACCCCCACATTATAAACTGAAATACCAGTAAAACCCCAAACAAAACTACTATCAAGCAAAATCTGCGCTCCAAAAGGTGCTACCTCCCTTCTGAACCCTACAGCGTGCTCAAACAGCTTCCACATGTATGGCATCGCCATACCCTGAAGAACCCTTTTAACAATTTTTAGGGTGTGCGTCTCTAGTAGCACAAGCTGGGTATGGAATATTTTTCACTAAAATGGCATATCTAGGGAAAATTTTTAATTTTTACTTTGCACCATCCACAGCGCAATCATTTATGGAAAAGACCTGTGGGGTGAAAATGCTCACTACACCCCTAGATGAATTCCTCAAGGGGTGTAGTTTCCTAAATGGAGTAACTTTTTGAGCGTTTTCCCGGTCTTGGTCCCACAGGGACTTTGGTTTCAACTGTATTTTTATTGAAAAGTTTCAAAATACACACAGCACATAAGGACGCATGGGCAGGCCAATACAATCCATTTGACATATTGGAAAATCCAATCAGACAAAACAAGACACCGGGAGAAAGACAAAAGGGAGGGGGGAAGAAAACAAAAAAGGTCAATCAAAGACCAATCAAAGTTATAACTCAGAGATATCGGTAGCCAAAACTTATCCCATGGATCCCACACCACTTTAAATCTGTCCAGCGTATTGTCAAGTGAGGCCGTCATATGTTCCATAGTGCGAATTTCCCTAATTCTAGTAAGTCGATGTGAGAAGGAGGGGCAGTCTGTCTCCACTTCCAAGCAATCAGGGTTTTAGCAGCAGTGAGAAAGTGATGAAAAAGTCGAGCTATGGGTTTCTCCAAGGACCTAGGAGGGACATTCAGGAGATAATGAAGAGGGTCTAGAGGAATATCCTGCTGCAACACCACCACCGCCAAATTCCTAAACTCCAGTCAAAACTGTTGCACCAGGGAGCAGCTCCAAAAGATATGGAACAGGTCTCCCCTCTGGTCTCTACATCGCCAACAATCCGATGGGATACCCGGATTGAAGCTATGCAAGAGGGCTGGGGTATGATACCAAAACATAAGAATTTTATATTGATTTTCTTTATATGTAGTACAAAGGGAAGATTTAGCTGCTTGTGACCAGATGATCTGCCACAACGAAGAAGGGATGGATTTATTCAACAAGGTCTCTCACTTTAACATATATTTATGCCCAGGTGGAGGGGAGTCATCCGGGGATAGCAGTATTGTATAAATAGCTGATATGAGCCCTTTAGTAGTGGTAGTATGGCGACACAGTTTTTCAAAGCTTGTAGGTGTAGTAACCCGAGTGGTTCCGAAAGTTTGTTGCATGTAATGTCTAAATTAGAGATAGTGGAAAAATGTAGAAGAGGGGATGTTATGATGCTGTTGGAAATATGAAAACGGGTGAAGCTCTAGCGTATGAGGATCAACCATATCGGCCAGGTGGAACACCTCTGCCCCCGTCCACAATCAGACCACTCGCGAGGTAGTACCCCCTGGAATAGTGGGAGTATATAGTACCGAGGTCAAAGGCGGACAACCGGACGCCAAACGAAAGCATTTTTTACAAGCTTCCCATACCTCCCGTTGAAAGCGCATGGGACCCAACAGAGACGAAGAAGGCAAGGCCAGCGGGTCTCCCCATGACAAGAGTTAGGATGAACAGGAGCCATCCACAATTTCTCTATTTCAGTCCACTTGTTGAATGCCCGAAGGGACACCCAACAGGGAATGCGGAGAAGATGGGACGTCCAGTAGTACTTCACAACCTCAGGAACAGACAACCCCCCTGCAGATCGACCAGACAATAAAACAGATTTTGGGATTCTATGTCTGTCGGTGTGTCATATGAACCTGAGGATGGAAGATTGCAATGCCCTCAGTTCCCTCATAGGTACTGCCAATGGTAAGGTCTCAAAGAAGTACAATAATTTAGGGAGAAGGTCATTTTTACTGCTGCAATGCATCCAAAAAAGCACATGGGGAGAGAACCCCACCTGGCCATAAGTCTACACAGTTCTACAAAAAGGGGAGGGAAATTAGCCTTGTAAACCGATGTATAAAAGGGAGTGAGCTGGACTCCCAAGTAAGTCAGGGAGGCCTCCTTCCAGTTGTAGGTGTAGTTGTGTTTGAGGAGCAATAGTTCTTGGTGTGGGACATTAAGAGGGAGCGCTTCCATCTTAGAGGTATTAGTTTTATTACCTGAAAGCCGCCCATACCTATGAAGAACGGTAGTAAGGGTAGGAAGGGAGGTATGGGGTTTAGTGATAGTGAAGAGAACGCCATCTGCAAATAAGGAGACCTTGAACTCTTTATCTTGTATCTTGACCCCTGCTATATCTATAGATTGCCGTATTTGAGCTGCAAGGGGTTCAATACAGAGCACAAATAAAAGAGGGGACAGGGGGCATCCCTGACGCGTACCATTCCAAATCTGAATCCAGGCTAAGAAGGATCGCTGATTCCTCTTGCTTGTGAAGGGTATCAATAATACCAAGGGTCCTCCGTGTGTTATCTCCCCCTTGTCTAAGGGGCACAAAGCCCACCTGATCTTTATGACTCAAAGATGGGAGCCAGACATTAAGTCTATTTGCAAGGAGACAAGTACAATTTTTTAGATCAGAGTTCAAAAGAGCTATGGGTATATAATTGGAGCAATCTGCGTGGTCCTTACCCGGTTTAGGGATCAGTGTAATGTGAGAATGCAGGAACATTTGAGGGATGGGAGAACCCTGTAGGAAGGCGTTAAACAAGGAAACCATCTTTGGAACCAGGATCTCTGCAAAAGTCTTATAATACTCATACGTGAAGCCATCCGGCCCAGGGGCTTTACCAGCAGGGAGCTCCTTCAGTATATCAGACAACTCCTCTGCAGAGATCAGGGCCTTTCAAAGAAGAAAGCTCTGTGTCTTTTGATCTTAAATTTGTAGCGTTTCCCGCCGACGGTCTGGATCAGAGGTTAATCTGGTTGGCAAATGATATAAGGATTTATAGTAATCATGGAAGAGTGTGGCTATCGTGTCTGGATGATGTTGGAGGAGGCCTCCGCTATCTCGAACAGCCTGTGGAGTGCGAGCAGTCGCCTAATCCCTCAATAGATGGGCTAGAAGCGAATGGGCTTTGTTGCCCTTGTCATAATCTCTGTTTTGTGTATAAAAGTGATTTTTTACTCCTTTCATTGCTAAATCCTTAAGCTGCTCTCTAGCCTCTATCAACTTCTGCAGTGTCGCCACTGTTGGCTGAATCCCCATTTCCCCTTCCAGTTTAGTAATTTTCTGAAGGAGAGCCTCCCTTTTGACCCTAGAGTCCCTTTTTAGTCTGGAACCCATAGCCATGCAGTGCCCCCTCATTACCGCCTTATGGGCCTCCCAGAGAGTGGAAATGGATGGAACCGAGCCCTCATTAAGTGTGTAAAATTCACGCAGCCATCCCTAAGGGTGGGGGATTTAATTAAAGTTTCATTTAGATGCCAATGAGATATTCTCGTGGAGGGTCTACCTATCTGCAAATTTACCGAGACTGGAGCATGGTCTGACCAGGAGATGGGGTCTATGACTGCCGTCTGAAGCAAACGGAGGGCAGGGACATTACCAAATAAATAATCTAGGCGCGTGTGAGTCTTATGTGTATGGGAAAAGAAAGTATAAGACCTATCGCCCGGATGATCAACTTGCCACTGGTCATAGAGGTGATGTTCCCTAATCAGCTGCCTGAAGTGAGTAGAAAGTCCCACGAGGGTGGAAGGTACGTAAGAGAAGCTCTGTCCATAATCATGGAAAACGGGAGGTTTTGTAGTTTGGAGAAAATTCTACGCAGGAATTGGATCTGCGCAGTATTAGGGCAGTAGAACAATGGGCTGGCCCCACAGGGACTTTGCAAATGCGACATGGCCTCCACAAACCATTCCTGCTAAATTTGAGCTCCAAAAGTCAAATGGCGCTCCTTCTGTTCTAAGCCCTGCTGTGTGTTCAAACAGCTGTTTATTACCTCATATGGGGTATTGTTTTACTCGGGAGAAATTGCTTTACAAATGTTGCAATGCTTTTTCTCCTTAGCTAAACCTACATTTTATTTGAAAAAAAATTAATTTTCATTTTCACGGCATACTTCCAATAGTTTCTGCAAAATACCTGTGGGGTCAAAATGCTCACTATACCCCTAGATAATTTCAAGGGATGTGGTTTCCACAATGGGGTCACTTGTGGGTTTTTCCACTGTATTGTCCCCTCAGGGGCTTTACAAATGCAACATGGCCTCCCCAAACCATTCCTGCTAAATTTTGAGCTCTAAAAGCCAAATTGCGCTCTTTCCCTTCTAAGACCTGCCGTGTGTCCAAACAGTCGTTTATGACCACATGTGGGGTATTGTTTTACTCGGGAGAAATTGCTTTACAATTATTGTGGTGCTTTTTCTCATTTAGTCTTTGTGGAAATTAGGAAAAATTTGCTAAATCTACATTTTCATTTTTACGGCCTATTTCAATAATTTCTGCAAAAATCCTGTGGGGTCAAAATTCTCACTATACTCCTAGATAATTTCCTTGAGGGGGTGTAGTCTCCCAAATGGGGTCACTTTGGGGATTTCCACTGTTTTGGCACCGCCAGAACTCTTCAAACCTGACATGGTGCCTAAAATATATTCTAATGAAAAGGAGGCCCCAAAATGCACTAGGTGCTCCTTTGCTTCTGAGGCCTGTACTTCAGTCCATATTAGGGTCACATGTGGGATATTTCTATAAACTGCAGAATCTGGGCAATAAATATGGAGTTGTGTTTCTCTGGTAAAATCTTCTGTGTTACAAAAAAAATTGATTAAAAATGAATTTCTGCAAAAAAAAAATTAATTTGTAAATTTCACCTCTACTTTGCTTTAATTGCTGTGAAACGTCTAAATGGTTAGGAAACTTTCTAAATGCTGTTTTGAATACTTTGAGGGGTAAAGTTTTTAAAATGGGGTGACTTATTGGGGGTTTCTAATATATAAGGCCCTCAAAGCCACTTCACAACTGAACTGGCCCCTGTAAAAATAGCCTTTTGACATTTTCTTGGAGATGTGAGAAATTGCTGCTAAAGTTCTAAATCTTGTAACGTCCTAGAAAACTAAATGAATCTTCAAAACACGATGCCAATCTAAAGTAGACATATGGGGGATGTCAGTTAGCAACAATTTTTGTTTCAATATTTTTTATTGGTATTTGCAGAAAAACATTGCAATGTCATCAGCTCAGCAGGAACATCTCTATAAAAGGGAAAGTGCTAAAATAGTCGTGGTTTAAGAGACGTCATGGTAACACAACAAAGAAAAAGAATGAACAAAAAGAAAACATATATATCATCAAAGCAGACGTCCATGTCACCATACAGGGGAGTATTAGTGACATCAAGACAGTAGTTAGCAAGTGTGTCAAATAGAATAATAAACACTAAGGGACCATGGATTCCATACTGACGAGAACTTGTGAAATGAGGAGTTGCCCAAGGATATGATTTTTTCGTATGCGTAGGTCGTGTTAACTAGCGTAATCAGTTCTCCTAATAGAGGGGCAGCAACCTCCTTCCAATGGCGAGTCACCACCAGTTTCGCCATGACAAGGATTTTACAAATTAAACAACGTAGTGTTACAGGAAACTAACCCATGTCAAGAAATAGCAAGGCCAGTTGTGGGGACTGAGGGATATGACAGTTAGAGACGGTGGACAAGAGATCAAAAACCTGAGACCAATACGAGACAAGTTTGGGACATGCCCATAACGTATGATATAGAGTGCCAGTATGGCCAGTATGGCCAGTATGGCCACAACTCCTCCAACATAATGGGGACGACTTAGGGAACATTTTGCGTAGTCCATCTGGAGTGTAATACCATCCCAGAGAAGTTTTCGTAGCAGCTTCTATGTGTTGATACATGGTAAGGCTTTATAAATTAATTTAAATGCATCCACCCACGCCTCCACTTAAAAGGAGCACCCCAAGTCTCTCTCCCAGGACCGGAGGGGATGTGATTTTGAAAAAAGTGAGTGTGAATGAAGCATGTTATATATAAGTCTCAAGCCCTTGCTGCATTTTGAGAAATAGCCAAACACTTTTAAAAGACATACAGCATCAAAATTAGTCATAATACAGTTTCTAATCTGGAGGTATTTGAAGAAATCTGAAACAGGTACAGAGTATTGAGATGTGAGGTGTTCAAAACTCACTAACCGATTGTCCTTAAACAAATGTGAGGCATTAGTAATGCCTTTTATTGTCCATAGAGACAATGTTAAATTGGGGACAATCAGCGAAAAAAGATCAATGGGAATGTATGACTTTAAGAGGGGGCTATGTTCAGTAGATGTGCGTTGCAAGAAAGACCAGCATTGTAAAGTCGCTTGAGTCAACGGGGATAGTGAGTGGAAAGATGGAAGGTCCCAAAAGGTCAAAAACAAGGTGGTTTTCAGACTTATTGGTGATATGTACGAGGATTATATTTGAAGCCAGTGAATATCTTTATCATTAAGCCACCAATCTGAAATCTGTGCAACAAGGGTGGCAATATAGTAACTGTGTATGTCTGGGACACTCAGTCCTCCCATCTTTTTGTCACGAGTAAGTATATGCCGGGATATTCTGGGTTTGCAGCCTGACCAAATAAATTGGGAGAGGGTTTTCTTGGCTGCAAGGAAAAATTTGGAGGGCAGGCTAATTGGGAGGGTGCAAAATAAGAACAATAGCCTTGGCATTAGAAGCATTTTATATGCGGCTATTTGTCCTATCCATGACGTTTCATACTGAAGGAGTCTGTCAGATTCTGTTTGTAAGGACTGAAGAAGGGGGTCGTAGTTAGCTTTGTATAGGTCACGGAATGAAGATGTAATGGTGATGCCTAAGTATTGAATACCATCAAATCTCCAGTCAAAGGGGTATTTTGTTTTTAGGAAATATAGTGTGTCAGAGTCTAAGTGTAGGGGTAACATCTGGGATTAAGAAAGTGTTCAGCTTATAATAGGAAAATTTACCAAAGGAGTTAATAACATCCATAACGGAGGCAAGCGAAATTTCTAGTAGGGATAGGGAAAGAATAATATCATCCACGTACAATGAGATGGTATGTGTTCTGTGTCCAATTTTTATGCCATGAATTAAGCTATGCATTTTAATATGTTGGGCCAGTGGATCCATAGAAAGGATAAATATTATTGGAGACAGGGGGCAGCCCTGACGGGTGCCATTAGATATAGTGAAGTCATTAGAGAGGACACCATTGGTGTACACCCTAGCCAAAGGGGCAGAGTAAAGAGCCTGAATGGCGGTTAGGATGTTGCCATCCAACCCCATTGTTTGGAGGGTCGAAAAAGCATAACAGTGTCGCTGGAGCTTTAGATGTTTCGATAGAGTGTAGTAAATTCAAGACACGTCAGGTATTATCAGACGCTTGTTGACCTTTAATGAAACCTACTTGATCACTGCTTATTAAAGTGGATAATATAGGAGTAAGTCTATTGACTATCAACTTTGCGTAAAGTTTGAGATCAGAGCTAAGCAGCGAGATGGGCCGAAAATTTTGAGGGGTGTCAGTGGGTTTCCCTGGTTTGGGTAGCGTAACAATCAATGCTGATTGATTTTCTCTAGGGAAAGAGCCAAGGGACATGGCTTGTTGAAAAAATGTACCCAAATAAGAAGTCAGTTGGGAGGCAATGGTTTTATAGTATAAGTTAGTAAGTCCGTCGGGACCAGGAGCCTTTCCCTGTGGAAGGGACTGTATAATTTTCTAAATTTCTGGGTCCGTGTCTGTAGTTGTTCTGGGGAGAGACTAGGTAGAGAGGCGGACTGGCGCCTTCATGTATGTCAGAAGGAATTGGCCGTTCTACAAAGGGGTCAACGTTAACATTATACAAGGAGGAGTAATATTTACGGAATTGTTCAGCTATTTCTTTAGGGTCTAAAATTTTATTTAGAGAATGAGGGTTCAGTATGTATGGTATTCTAGACCTTTGATGTTGGAGCTTGAGGCGTGCAGCCAACAGCTTCCCCGCTTTATTATTTTGGGAGTAATACTTTGCTTTAGTTGTCCTAAGAGTTTTTTCATAGTCTGAGAGAAGGCACATTCTAAGACTTTGTCTTAGAAGTAGCAGCTGTGAGGCCTGTGATTCTGTAGGAGTAGATTTGTTCTTATTATCTTATTTCATCCATCAGAGACGAAACTTTGCCAACCTCTGCTTTTTAACCATATGACCTAGTCTAATAAAGGTACCTCTGATATAAGCATTATGGGCGTTCCATAGGGATGCAATTCCGACATCCGATGTGTCATTATTTGTGAAGTAGTCCTCAAGATCTGTTTCTAAGGTACGTCTATGTGTCGGATGGGAGAGGAGAAAGGGGCTGGATCTCCACAAATATGTAGGAAGGGCGTTGTAAGTTTCCCTAAGTGTCAGTGTGATAGGAGCATGATCCGACCAGCAGACATCACCTATAGCTGTGGACTCGACTAGACAGACTCCCTGTCCACTAGGAACATATCCAGTCTGGCATAGCTATTATGTACATGAGAATGATGAGAGAAATCTCTTTCTGAGCTATGCTGCATGCGCAATATGTCATGTATTTCTTCCTTCCAAAATAAGTCACCAATAATAGAGTGTGAATAGCGGGATCGCGACGTAGAATCCAACTCCGTATCCATTTTTTAATTAAAGTCCCCACACAAGATCAATTTGCCTTGTTTGTGTTTGGAGATTAAGCGTATCATCTTGCGTAGGAACTTCAATGTCTATTGGGGGCATATAGTGTAACTATGGTATATTGGACATTGTTAATAGAACACAGTAAAATTATATATCTGCCATTAGGATCAACGATTAAATCATACATTTGGAAAACAACTGTGTTTTTCACAGCCAGCAACACCCCCCCTAGCTTTGGCGGAGTAATGAGATTGGAATATGTTGGGGAATACAGGATGTTTCAGCCGGGTGGCATCCTTCTTTAATAAATGCGTTTCCTGTACACAAAGGACATCACAGGATATTTTGAGGGCTTCTTTCCACATAGTAGAACGTTTATATGGGTTATTCAAGCCATTGACATTAAGGGAGGCAAATTTAAGAGCCATGTCTGCGAAAGGTGTGCGGCTGATTGCGAGCCCATGAAAATATTTGTATAGGATATAGGCCTATCACAGGTAAATACCAACACAATTTAGATATCATCAGGAAAGAGACATTGCAGCGAAAAATAGAGACACAATGGTATGTCTGCAGATATATACGACAAATAATAATAGAACAAAACAGAGATAGGAAGAACATTAGAAGAAATGTGTCTGAACATCGGTTATGTTCAGAAAGAGGAGGGCGGAAAACAGTCATCTTGAAGACCAGGACCGTGAACGGCAGTGCATCCAAATAATCAAGACACCTCAGCGCTGTGAACGATTGCGAGATCGAGCCATGTGCCACTCATCTGTAACAGGTGGAGGAACAGCTTTCGGCGTAGTATCCAGGAGAGTAATCTGAATGTTCCACAATTGAAGGAGAGAAATGCCATCCTTTACGGATCTGATGACATGTAAAGAGTTGTTCCTGTGGACAAGCAGACAAACAGGGAATCCCCATCTGTAGAGGATTTTGCTTTCTCCGAGTGCAGAAGTGATGGGCGAAAATTGCCTCCGGAGTTGCAGTGTAGCAGCCGAGAGATCCGCATAGACGGAGACGATCTAACACTGCGTGGGAAATGTATCTTTCTTTCTAGATGCAGACATGAATAAGTCCTTAATGTGGTAGAAGTGAAAGCGAGCTAACACATCTCGTGGGACATTATCGGACAGGTGTTTCGGCTTCGGAAGCCTGTGTGCTCTATCAATTATGAGATCGCTAGAGGAGCAATTCGGAAGCAGGGCTTTGATGAATTCTTGTATGTAAGGAGTTAAGTCCTTGGCAGCAACTTCTTCAGGAATTCCTCTGAATTTGACGCTGTTCCGACGAGATCTATCCATTTTTGCTTACATATGAGAAAGATCTATTTCAAGATCATAGCGTGCATCAATGAGGTCATTATGGGATGCAGCAAGCACCCCATCTTGGATTCCACATGCTGGACCCTGTCCTCCACTGCATTTAGAGAGTCAGACAGAGGTTTAAGCAGCTGGGCAAACCCAGAGTGGATGGACTGTTGTAGGGCTTGTAGCATATTTTTAAGTGTGAGTTCAATAATAGGTTCAGTGGAGGAGGGTAAGGAAGCAAAAATGTCCCCTGGGGAAGGAGAGTCATGTGCCATAGCACCAATGCGTCCTACCTGATCCTTGGCGAGGTAAGGGGAGGACCGGCATTGATTCCATGCTGCAGGGCTCCGGGAGCTGTGAGAAGATGGCGGTATGCAGACGCCCCGTGTATCTTCTCCAAGATGGCGGCTCTGGAGATCCAGAGGGGAGAAGGACTCCCGTAATTGCTGCTCTTGTTTCCGCAGGCTTACCGCTGATAATGTCGGCGGCAGAGCAGGCACATTGCTGCTCCTACGAGGTGGCGCAGTGTTGAGGGAAGGCGGCGAGCCCGGATCAGACGCCAGGGATCCTGCATGTGAGCTCTCCTAAGTGCCATCTTGGTCAGACGGGCGGCTGTAAGGGAAGTAAAAATCCAGGAGTTTAGCCGGTTTGGCTACTGATTCTCGCCTCCTTAGCATCCTGGATGTTTAGAACCACCACCGAGGGGACAGACCAGTGGAAATGAGGTAAGTACGAGGTGTTAGTCGCTGTGAGCCGCTGATGCAGAGAGGAGCCGAACTCTCAAGCAGCCATTCACTCCGGCAGCCAAGCCACACCCCTGTTAGCAATAATTTTGTGTGGTATAATTTCCTGTCTTACAAGCAGATACATTTAAATTTCGAAAAATGCTAATTTTTGCAATTTTTCTCTAAATTTTGGTGTTTTTCACAAATAAATACTGAATGTATCGAGCAAAAGTTTCATTAACATAAAGTCCAATGTGTCACGAGAAAACAATATCAGAATCGCTTGGATAGGTAAAAGCATTCAGAAGTTATTACCGCATAAATTGAAACATGTCAGATTTAAAAAATGAGGCTCTGTCAGGAAGGTCAAAAGTGGCCAAAGCGTGAAGGGGTTAAAAAAAGCAAATAAAGCGCAAAATCATTATAATAACGTTTATTTGCCTAAATGCAAATGCACTGGAAATACTTCACATTCAACTACAAATCAAAACAAGAACATTAATCCAGTTTGTGTTAATCCTTTACAGAAAGTAAATAAAAATTAATATTAGGCTGTTCAGAAAAAGATAGCAGTGTCAGCATTTTTCTTTACAAACTCAAAAATGTAATGTATAAACTGAAAAAATGTTTCAGATTTCACTTTACTGAATTAATATTAAGAGGCATTACCGTTGTTTCTGAGAACTGCTTGACATCTGCGTTTTATGCAGCCGACCAACTTCTGGCCCCTCTGAACAGATATTCCAGTCCAGGAAGATTGGGTGACATTCCACAGTTCTTCTGCATTTTGAGTTCTTTCCCTCAAACCTCATTTTTTTATGTCAGCCCATAAGTTCTCTGTGCGATTGAGGTCAGGGGATTGGGCTGGCCACTCCATTACCTCATTCAAGTTTGTCTGTAACCAAGATGTTCACTTACTGGTGTGTTTTGAGTCATTGTCGTGTTGAAACAACCATTTCAAGGGCATTTATTCTTCGGCATAGGGCAACATGATCCATGATCCCTTGAATGCGATAAATAGGCTCAACACCATGGTATGAGTAACCTCCCCATATCATGATTTTTGCAGCACCATGCTTTACTGTCTTCACAGTGTACTGTGGCTTGAATTCAGGGTACGGGGGTCGTCTGACATACGGTCTGCAGCTACTATACTCTAAAAGAACAATTTTGCTTTCTTCAGTCCACAAAATGTTGTGCTGTTTCTCTTTAGGCCAGTCAATGTGTTCCTTGGCAAATTTTAACCAGTTTGGCTATTCTTCGATCCATTCGAACAATAGTTCCCCGCTTCCTTCCACATCTTTCAGGTTTTGGTTGCCACTTCAAGGCCTTGGAGTTCATTTTAGCAGAGGAGCCTATAATTTGCTGAACTTCTCTATGTTTTTCCTTCTCCAATCAACTTTTTAATAAAAGTAAGTTTTTCATCAGAAAAATGTCTGGAACGACCCATTTTCCCCAGTGTTTCAGAAGGAAATACACTAAAACCAACATGTGCACATTTGCCACCCTCCTACCATAAATAAGGGCCAAAATTGACACCTGTTATTCCACAGAATGAATGACTTCACCAATTTAACTCCTCATTGCTACTATTTTGAACATGAATCCTTAATTGAAAGCGGCAATTACTCAGAATGAGCGGCATGCATGTCCTAACCCCTCATGAACGTGACTGTTGTGCCACTCTGGCCGTTTTTAACGGACCCATCCACTTTAGCGGGTGAATCAGGTCCGTGAAAACTGAACCGATTCTCCGATCCGAGGAAAGACCAATCAGCGTCATACACTTCTCTTCAATCATGCCCAGCTTTATTCACAGCACAGCGTGATCTCACGAGATCACGCTGTGACGTCGCTTACTCCCGCAGTTCCTTCACCGGAGCGAGATCACGCTGTGCTGTGAATAAAGCTGGGCATGAATGAAGAGAAGTGTATGACATTGATTGGTCAGCGTCATACACTTTTCTTTACAACTTGGTGAAATAAAAAAAAAATGCCCAGTTGGACTTTTACACAAAATTTGCACAAATGTAAAAATGATCAGAACTTTGTCAATAATAAACGTTTTTAAAAAAAACTCAAAACACTAGTTATCTACATCAAAGCGTTTATTAGATTAGGTAGGAGATAGGGAAGTATTAAACTGGTGACAGCGCCTCTTTAAAGAGGCTCTGTCACCACATTATAAGTGCCCTATCTCCTATATAAGGTGACAGTAATGCTTTTTATTTTGAAAAACAATCTATTTTAAACCACTTTATGAGCGATTTTTCGCTTTATGCTAATGAATTCTTAATGCCCAAGTGGGCGTGTTTTATTTTAGACCAAGTGGGCGTTGTACAGAGGAGTGTATGACGCTGACCAATCAGCGTCATACACTTCTCTCCATTCATTTACACTGCACTAGCGATATAGCTATATCGCTAGTGCAGTCACTTACACAAACACTAACATTACTGCAGTGTCCGGATAATGAATATACATCACTACCAGCCTGGACGTGACGTTTATTCAGAATCCTGACACTTCTGTATATTTTCTGTGAGATTCAAGCAAGACAAGCGTAATGTCGTTTGAAATGACAGGTTACATCGTAATATCGCGAGATTACGTTTGTCTTGCTGGAATCTAGCATTACTGTCACTTACATTATAGCGCCGATCTCCTTATATAGGAGATAGGGCACTTATAATGTGGTGACAGAGCCTCTTTAAATCATTATGCTGTTATACAGACACTGACAAACACATTATAAATATATATACCAATCAGCGTCATACACTTCTCTGCATTCATTTACACTGCACTAGCGATATAGCTATATCGCTAGTGCAGTCACTTACACAAACACTAACATTACTGCAGTGTCCGGATAATGAATATACATCACTACCAGCCTGGACGTGACGTTTATTCAGAATCCTGACACTTCTGTATATTTTCTGTGAGATTCAAGCAAGACAAGCGTAATGTCGTTTGAAATGACAGGTTACATCGTAATATCGCGAGATTACGTTTGTCTTGCTGGAATCTAGCATTACTGTCACTTACATTATAGCGCCGATCTCCTTATATAGGAGATAGGGCACTTATAATGTGGTGACAGAGCCTCTTTAAATCATTATGCTGTTATACAGACACTGACAAACACATTATAAATATATATACCAATCAGCGTCATACACTTCTCTGCATTCATTTACACTGCACTAGCGATATAGCTATATCGCTAGTGCAGTCACTTACACAAACACTAACATTACTGCAGTGTCCGGATAATGAATATACATCACTACCAGCCTGGACGTGACGTTTATTCAGAATCCTGACACTTCTGTATATTTTCTGTGAGATTCAAGCAAGACAAGCGTAATGTCGTTTGAAATGACAGGTTACATCGTAATCTCGCGAGATTACGTTTGTCTTGCTGGAATCTAGCATTACTGTCACTTACATTATAGCGCCGATCTCCTTATATAGGAGATAGGGCACTTATAATGTGGTGACAGAGCCTCTTTAAATCATTATGCTGTTATACAGACACTGACAAACACATTATAAATATATATACCAATCAGCGTCATACACTTCTCTCCATTCATTTACACTGCACTAGCGATATAGCTATATCGCTAGTGCAGTCACTTACACAAACACTAACATTACTGCAGTGTCCGGATAATGAATATACATCACTACCAGCCTGGACGTGACGTTTATTCAGAATCCTGACACTTCTGTATCTTTTCTGTGAGATTCAAGCAAGACAAGCGTAATGTTGTTTGAAATGACAGGTTACATCGTAATCTCGCGAGATTACGTTTGTCTTGCTGGAATCTAGCATTACTGTCACCTACATTATAGCGCCGATCTCCTTATATAGGAGATAGGGCACTTATAATGTGGTGACAGAGCCTCTTTAAATCATTATGCTGTTATACAGACACTGACAAACACATTATAAATATATATATATATATATATATATATATATATATATCCAAAAAAGAGAACGTGAAGCAGCACTCAAATAAAGTGAATTTATTCATCCAACATGGAACCACAACGTTTCACCTCCTCTATGAAGGCATTTTCAAGTAGTGTGTGTTAGGAATACATACGTATATATAAGGGGTACAACCCAAAACAATCAGTGCAATCAATCAGTATAAAATAATACAATAAAAGGATTTTTTGTCATCATACAATAATATAAAGTGACTAGTGACATAAGTATCAATGGTGCAAAAGATAAAACATGATATAACATATTGCAGAGGTACCGTCATGGGTTCAAATGTTGCACCTACTTATGCTAACATTGTCATGGCGGACCTCGAGGAGACGTCTGTCTATGTGTCCCCCCACTTCAGTCATGTGCTGAGGTGGTGGCGTTACATGGACGACGTCTTCTTAATTTGGACAGGTGACACTTCTGACTTGGATAAATTTTTTGAGACCCTTAATAAAATAGATCTGGATATTAAGTTTACCATTATGGTTTCAGATACTAACCTGACTTTTTTGGACACTATGGTCCATATTTGTGATGGGAGACTGAAGACTGACCTTTACATAAAACCAACTGATTGTAACACTCTATTGAGCTTTGACAGCCACCATCCAGGTGGAATGATTAAATCCTTGCCCTATAGTCAATTGCTTAGGGTAAAGAGGATAGTTGATGACCCAAGGGATCTTGACATTAGACTGGATCAAATGACTGAGAGATTTCTTAGTAGGGGATACCCACCAAGAATTGTAAATAAACAATTAGAGGAGGTTAAACGACTAAATAGAGATGAGTTATGTCAGAACAATAAGAGAATGACACAACCTAGGAGACTTCCAATGGTGTCTACATTTCATGTAGGGAGCTCTAATGTAGCAGGAATAATAAAAAAGCATTGGCAGGTCTTAGGCAATTATTATGACAAAGTTGTGGAATTTAATTCCCCCCCCCCTCTATTTTCATATAGAAGACCTTACAATTTAAAGAGGCTCTGTCACCAGATTTTGCAGCCCCTATCTGCTATTGCAGCAGATAGGCGCTGCAATGTAGATTACAGTAACGTTTTTATTTTTAAAAAACGAGCATTTTTGGCCATGTTATGACCATTTTCGTATTTATGCAAATGAGGCTTGCAAAAGTACAACTGGGCGTGTTGAAAAGTAAAAGTACAACTGGGCGTGTATTATGTGCGTACATCGGGGCGTGTTTACTACTATTACTAGCTGGGCGTTGTGTATAGAAGTGTCATCCACTTCTCTTCACAACGCCCAGCTTCTGGCAGTGCAGCACTGTGACGTCACTCACAGGTCCTGCATCGTGTCTCCACCAGAGGCTACACTTGATTCTGCAGCAGCATCAGCATTTGCAGGTAAGTAGCTACATCGACTTACCTGCAAACGCCGATGCTGCTGCAGAATCATCTGTAGCCTCTGGTGCCGACACGATGCAGGACCTGTGAGTGACGTCACAGATCTGCACTGCCAGAAGCTGGGCGTTGTGAAGAGAAGTGGATGATACTTCTCATCAGAACGCCCAGCTAGTAAAAGTAGTAAACACGCCCCGATGTACGCACATAATACACGCCCAGTTGTACTTTTACTTTTCAACACGCCCAGTTGTACTTTTGCAAGCCTCATTTGCATAAATACGAAAATGGTCATAACTTGGCCAAAAATGCTCGTTTTTTAAAAATAAAAACGTTACTGTAATCTACATTGCAGCGCCGATCTGCTGCAATAGCAGATAGGGGTTGCAAAATCTGGTGACAGAGCCTCTTTAAGAGTCAGATTGGTTAAAACTGATGTTAGTAAAAGTGATATAGGACGGACTACTGTAGTACGCAAAGGATGTTTTCCTTGCTTTTCTTGTGATAATTGTCCATCTATGATAAAAGGTGATACCTTTATACATCCAATTACACATAAATCCTTTAATATCAATTCCTTCTATACGTGCAAGAGTGACTTTGTGATCTATGTGCTACAATGTCCATGTAACTTGATTTACGTGGGTGAAACGACGACGGAATGTCGCATTAGACTGAATAATCACAAGTCGAGTATACGCACTAAGAAGGTGGAGTTACCAGTAGCACGACATTTTTTAGAGGCAGGACATCAGGTCCAACATCTTAAATTTACTATCATTGATAGGGTACCCCGACCAAAAAGAGGTGGTAATAGGGAGTTAATCTTGAAGCAACGTGAACTTCAGTGGATAACTCCTTAACGCCGAAGGACGGATATATCCGTCCTCAGCAGCTGCTAGTTCGCGCAGGACGACGGATATATCCGTCCTGTGATCGCGCGGGTACTGTCACTGTACCCACGAGATTAGCGGCAGGAGCACGGCTGTTATACACAGCCTGGCTCCTGCTGCAACTGCCGGAATCGAAGCGCGCTCCGATTTAATAGTGACAGCGGCATTTAATGTGTTTGACAGAGGGAGGGAGCTCCCTCTGTCACCCGATCGGCGCCCCCGCAAACAAATTGCGGGTCGCCGTCGGGTTTCCATGACAGCCGGGGGTCTAACAAAGACCCCCAGGTCTGTCTTCACCATCTGCCTGTTAGGCGATGCCAGAGGCATGACCTAATAGGTTGCCTTTCGGTTTTACACTGACAGTATACCGAAGCATTATTGCCTAAGTATACCAAAGCATTATATATGCAATCACAGTTTGTGAAAAAAAAAAAATACAGTCAAAGTCAAATAAAACTACTTTTTTGGCCCAAAAAGTGGTTTTATTTAGTAAAACTGTCAAAACAAATCACACATACACATATATGGTATCCCAGCGTTCGTAACAACTTGGCCAATAAAATGAACACATTAATTAAACCGCCGGATGAACGGCGTCCAAAGAAAACTCAAAAAACAACGACAAAATTCTCTCTTTTCTCCCCCCATAAAAAATAAAATAAAAGTTAATCTATAAGTCCTATGTACCCCAAAATAGTACTAATGAAAACTACACATTGTCCCGCAAAAATCAAGCCCACATACGACCACATCGACGGAAAAATAAAAACGTTACGGCTGTTGGAATGCGGCGATGCAAAAACAAGTAATTTTTTTCTAAAAGGGTTTTTATTGTGCAAACGTAGGAAAAACATATAAAACCTATACATATTTGGTATCCCCGTAATCGTGCCGACCCATAGAATAAAGTTAACATGTTATTTATGCTGCATAGTAAACGGCGTAAATTTATAACGTGAAAATTAATGCTGGAATAGCTGCTTATTTTCAATTCTCTCCTAAAATAAAGTTAATAAAAGTTAATCAATATGTTATAAGCATCTAAAAATGGTACAATTACAAAATACAACTCGTCCCGCAAAAAACAAGCCCTTATACGGCTATGTCGACGGAATAAAAAAAAAGTTACGACTCTTGGAATGCGACCGTGAAAAAACAAAAAATAATCCTTGGTCATTAACGTGCAAAATGGCCCGGTCATTAAGGGGTTAAATGTAGACTATCCACTGAATGTTTATAAATAATATCTGTATCAACATATCTCTACTTCCCTTATAACTATCTGATATTATATTAATCTTTGACAATCTATGCTCTTCCTGATCTTCTCTCCCGGGATCCTGTTGATATCGTGGGATGGTAGTTGAAATATTTTTTATGTGTAAACCCTGTATGAGTCTATACAGTTTTGTATAAGGGAATAACTTCCTTTTTTTGTTCTCTTCTCTTTTTAGAGTGTCAATGATATTATATGACTGGACCCACACGATCTGGAATTGGAGAGTTTGGACTCATATGTTATAATCTTCCCTCAACTATCATGCCTCCATTTCATTTCTACATATAAGAAGATCTTTGTCTCTCTGTAATAGTAAAAAATAAAAAAATTAGAATTTTTTTGAAAAAATTATTTTATTTTATTTATTTTTTTGAGAAAATTTATTACCAAAGTGATGGTCTTGACGTATAATACAACAATTTCAATGTGAATGGGATTTGATTTTGAAAAAACATCTAGAATTCTACTTTAGATTGGTCCATTTTGATATTATATGCTTTGTCCATGTTCACACTAGTGATCGGTGGCGTTTATGACCATTTTGATGAAGGTACAAAAATTTTTTTTTTTTTGGGTTTTTACAAATAATATATATGCAACTAATGGATCCCTGAATTAATTGTGTCCATCATAATCTGTCCGGGGTGGGTAACCATCACCTGACGATATGGTAGACACTTTTTGACATTTATTGTTCCCTTATGGATATGAGGGTTACAGTGCGTGTCTAGGGACAGAATGTTCTTTTGATCTGTACCTACACAAGCTATCTACATAAACGTTTTTTTGCTATATTGGCGAATTGACCGTTAATATCCCTAGGTGTGATGAGGGACTAAGCAATAAAAACTGAGCGTTTTTTCGCTTTTAAACTTGATTGTAATCTCGAATCCCATTTACCTTCTTAAAGATGGCGTCTTCACACCCGAATGGGCAGTGACGTATATACACAGTCACGTCCATTATGATGGATGACTCATGCTGTGTCGTCTGATGTTGCTTCCTTGTTCCCTTGACGACTATTGATCACATGTGCATTTTGACCCAATTGGTTAGTTAGATGCATGCTCAGTCTAAGGCTGGGTTCACACGACCTATTTTCAGGCGTAAACGAGGCGTATTATGCCTCGTTTTACGCCTGAAAATAGTGCTACAATACGTCGGCAAACATCTGCCCATTCATTTGAATGGGTTTGCCGACGTATTGTGCAGACGACCTGTCATTTACGCGTCATCGTTTGACAGCTGTCAAACGACGACGCGTAAATTAACTGCCTCGGCAAAGAAGTGCAGGGCACTTCTTTGCCACGTAATTTGAGCTGTTCTTCATTGAACTCAATGAAGCACAGCTCAAGATTTACGAGCGTCACAGACGCCTCGTAAATTACGAGGAGCATTTACGTGTGAAACGAGGCAGCTGTAAACAGTCTGTCTTTTCACACGTAAATGCCTCTCAGCGTGTGAACATACCCTAAGACTCTACATGCTGTTAATGGAGGATGTAGAATACATATGAGTCCAGCTACAATGATTCCTCTCTTTCTAGATTGGGGAGTGCCAGCTGTTGATGTTTTTAATAATTACATTGCTTATATTTAATTAACTTAACACTTTTTGTAACACGAGGATATTACACTTTATGAAAAGCAATATGTTATATCATGTTTTATCTTTTGCACCATTGATACTTATGTCACTAGTTACTTTATATCATTGTATGATGACAAAAAATCATTTTATTGTATTATTGTATACTGATTGATTGCACTGATTGTTTTAGGTTGTACCCCTTATATATACGTACAGTGAAGGAAATAAGTATTTGATCCCTTGCTGATTTTGTAAGTTTGCCCACTGTCAAAGACATGAACAGTCTAGAATTTTTAGGCTAGGTTAATTTTACCAGTGAGAGATAGATTATATTAAAAAAAAGAAAATCACATAGTCAAAATTATATATATTTATTTGCATTGTGCACAGAGAAATAAGTATTTGATCCCTTTGGCAAACAAGACTTAATACTTGGTGGCAAAACCCTTGTTGGCAAGCACAGCAGTCAGACGTTTTTTGTAGTTGATGATGAGGTTTGCACACATGTTAGATGGAATTTTGGCCCACTCCTCTTTGCAGATCATCTGTAAATCATTAAGATTTTGAGGCTGTCGCTTGGCAACTCGGATCTTCAGCTCCCTCCATAAGTTTTCAAACACGGTGAGTTGAGTTAATGCCAAAGAGCTCAATTTTAGTCTCATCTGACCACAGCACCTTCTCCCAATCACTCTCAGAATCATCCAGATGTTCATTTGCAAACTTCAGACGGGCCTGTACATGTGCCTTCTTGAGCAGGGGGACCTTGCGGGCACTGCAGGATTTTAATCCATTACGGCGTAATGTGTTGCCAATGGTTTTCTTGGTGTCTGTGGTCCCAGCTGCCTTGAGATCATTAACAAGTTCCCCCGTGTAGTTTTCGGCTGAGCTCTCACCTTCCTCAGGATCAAGAATACCCCACGAGGTGAGATTTTGCATGGAGCCCCAGATCGATGTCGATTGACAGTCATTTTGTATGTCTTATATTTTCTTACTATTGCACCAACAGTTGTCTCCTTCTCACCCAGCGTCTTACTTATGGTTTTGTAGCCCATTCCAGCCTTGTGCAGGTCTATGATCTTGTCCCTGACATCCTTAGAAAGCTCTTTGGTCTTGCCCATGTTGTAGAGGTTAGAGTCAGACTGATTAATTGAGTCTGTGGACAGGAGTCTTTTATACAGGTGACCATTTAAGACAGCTGTCTTTAATGCAGGCACCAAGTTGATTTGGAGCGTGTAACTGGTCTGTAGGAGGCTGAACTCTTAATGGTTGGTAGGGGATCAAATACTTATTTCTCTGTGCACAATGCAAATAAATATATATAATTTTGACTATGTGATTTTATTTTTTTTATTTTTATAGAATCGATCTCTCACTGGTAAAATTAACCTAGCCTAAAAATTCTAGACTGTTCATGACTTTGACAGTGGGCAAACTTACAAAATCAGCAAGGGATCAAATACTTATTTCCTTCACTGTATGTATCCCTAACACACTACTTGAAAATGCCTTCATAGAGGAGGTGAAACGTTGTGGTTCCATGTTGGATGAATAAATTCACTTTATTTGAGTGCTGCTTCACGTTCTCTTTTTTGGATATCTAACACATAAGGAGAGGTCACTCCTTTATTTTTGAAGCTTTGCACCAGCCTAGCCAGGCATTTGTTCACAGTGCTGCTCCAATCCTCTGCTTTTTTCTATATATATATATATATATATATATATATATATATATATATATATACATATATACACATACACACACACACACATACACACACCCACACATATATATGCGCACACACATACAACCAAATAGTACAACTAACAAGATATGATACAGGATTTATGATTGTTTTAGAATACTGAAGATGGCCATAAACGTGATGATTAGCACTAATGACCCAAACAATTTTATGTTCATTGTGTTCATTACTGATAATCATTCCCTTGATGCCACTTATGACCGGTTTTGACAATAGGAAGTCTGCTCCATCAGAAAACGTATGGTAAATTTATTAAAAATGGTGTCTCACACGCCAGTCTTATAAATTTGTAGCATTTTACTCCAGCTGGTCTCTTAAGAGGTGCACGCCTCTTAATACATTTGTTGCCTCTTTGGCTGTTTGTGCGCCATTTTCTGCTTAATTTACGCCAGTTTCTGTCATAAATTATAGTAAATTGGTCATGGCAGGAATGACCCTGCCAACTTTTCTGAAAAGTGTCTAGAGTGGAGGAAATGACTCGAAAGTCAGAATTTTTTCAAAAACAGAAAAGTTTATAAATTCTACCCCCATTGTCCATGCTGTAAGATCTTACTTGGTCTTAGGACTCTGGTAGGGATTTTAGACCACTCGCTGCACACTGCTGCTGTTTACAACCAACTGCCTGGTATGATTTCGATTCAGCCGTCACTATAATCAGTAGTGTCAGTACTCCTCAGATACGTGCGGTTACTCTACACACCAACCATCGGTTTGGTTTGGCTTATACATAGCTGCAATCATACCTAGCAGCACTAGTACTTCTACTTATCTGTCAGTATGCATTGTAATTTTAATTATATGTGGTATGTCCCTAATTTTTGTTAACTAATAAAGAGTTTAATTATTTATTATTCTAATGTAGTTGGGAAAATAACGGGCCTGTTTTTGCCTCAGGCAATTTTTTGTAATAACTTTTGATATCTGTATCACACGGAACCAGAATACGGTTTCGCTGCATTTCAATTGGGTTATGTATCCCAACATGGTGGTAAAAGCATGCAGAATATGCATAAAAAAAGATATGCAGCATGCAATGAACCATGCAGCTATCGATCCATGAACCAAGTGGTAGCAATATGGTTTTGTTTTCTACATATTTACAGGCCAAAATGCTAAGCCATAGTGGGAAAGTTGGCAACAGTGCAGAGGTGAAGTATAGGATGACAGGGTGGGGGATGTGTGAGGCATTGACAAAGATGGGCAAGGCAGAAAGACAGAATTTTAAAAGTTGAATTGTTTTAGTAGCAACAATCGCTCGTCATCATGCATAACCGACCATTGTAATGGAGGTGAATGATGAAGATGTATCCAGCACTCGATATAAAAGTTAAATGGTTTATTAGGTCATGTTAAAACAAAGAGGTTAAAACAAAAATCCCGGGACCACGCTTACGCGTTTCAGACCATTGAGCTATGATTAAGGACCTCAATGGTCTGAAACGCATAAGCGTGGTCCCGGGATTTTTGTTTTAACCTCATTGTTTTAACATGACCTAATAAACCATTTGGATACATCTTCATCATTCACCTCCATTACCTTGTTTACCTGCTGTCGACACAGGACCCTATTGAGAGTATCTACAAGCACCTGCAGCAATTGGATCAATTTACATATTTTTTTTTACCAACTAACGCATTGGAAACGCAGTGGAAATGTGGTGAGCAAACTTTTTGTAATACGTTTATTTTTTTATAACCGATCATTGCTCCTTGTGAAAAGAGCAAAGAAGCTGTCTCGTTTAACAGCGCTCGTTTTTTTCAGCCCATATCGGGCCGTGTAAAACGACCCTAATGCCAAAATTCTGTCTTCAGACATTGACAAAGTTATCACACCAGCTGCAACTAACAAGCTCAGCTAACCTTTTGCTGTTTGACAAATATGGAGTTTCACAATATTTTAGGACCCAGAGTTCTGCACTATTACAAGGTCACAAAATCTGGATTTTGTACTCAAATGTAATTTTCAATGAACCATATTTATGCAGTCACTTGGTAAGAGAAGAGTTAATGGTTTATATTGGATTACAAATCTGTCCTCTCGGGACTACTCACCAGGGAGTATTTCTGAAAGCAATATAATTCCTAGCTCTTTGTGATGTCATTTGGAGACCCAAGTCTCCCAGCCAATTATAACAAAATTACAGATTCCCCGACCCTGCAAAACATTGTTACGTTTCAGGGGAAAACAAAAATGTTTCCTTTTATGTAACAGCAGGATAAATATATCTAGGAATTTAGTTAAGCTTTAAACCAATGTCACATGCAGACTTACTCTAGTGTAAAACCACAACTGAGCGCACTACCAACGCAATGCTAAAAGTTGTCACATGCAAAAACATTTTATGACATTATAAAACTGGCATTCAATTGTTTATAGCTCCACCGACTACATACACACATAACTATTCTTGCATAGTTACATATATTGTTAGAGTAACCCTTGCAGGCTTAGTGGCCAACTTGTTACTGCTTCTCCGCAGCAAACGGAGATCACAATTGTTGCAGAAACACTTAGGTCCCTATATCTGGAGAAAAGGGCACCATTATGTACAATACATATAGGCATCTCACTATACAAATAAGTCCTTTTATTTCTCCACTACCGGACAGTACACATTTGAACATGAATACCCCAGAACATTCTGTTTCAGGACATAGATGAAATAATCGACCCATAGCCAGCACATACGAGCATAACATCTCATAACGGACGCTGGCAACAGGCCAAAGTGATTTTTGTTAGTGTATCCCACAGAGTTTGCCAAGATCTGCTGACAGCCCGAGTGTTCCCCAACGTCTTCCATTGGGGGATACAGGCATGGGACAAGTTGGATTTTTACTCGTCTGATCATTTATGTCATGAGCTGAATGGTGTAAATGGGAGAAGTCAGGGGATGTTAGTGGTAGCCAAACAATCCTTATGTGCAAAACTATCACTACAGCATTGGCTCCAATTGACCCCTTCCATTCCAGAATACTAGCAAATACCGCTTCTAAGTAACAAGGGCCACTGCAATACATTTTTAATCTGGTTGATTATTTGTCACCTACTAAATAAATTGCTGGAATTTCTGGATTTTTTCTTACAGGTGATATTTACAAGATACTGTAGAGCAATACATACATATATATATATATATATACATACATACATATATATTACATATATACACACACCACTGCTCATTAATTTGAATACACAACCCAAACCATCGATTTTTTTGGGGAAATAAACAAATAAAGCTAGTTTGTGATATATATGGATTTACGGTATTTAGGCAAATAAAAATGTTTTGTACTCATGAACATTATTTACAAATAAATGGTGTCTTGATTTCCTTAACCCCTTCCTGACCAGGCCCATTTTCAAGTTTTAGCCATGTGCCGATTTAAAAGCAAATAGTTCTTCTATTAGGCCCCGTTCACACAGAGTTTTTTGACTGGTTTTTTTACGCGGAAACCGCTTCGCAAAACTCATCAAAAACGGCCCGAAAATGCCTCCCATTGATTTCAATGGGAGGCGGAGGCGTCTTTTTCCCACGAGTGGTAAAACAGTCTCGCGGGAGAAAGACGGGACATGCCCTATCTTCGGTTGTTTACACCTCTGACCCCCCATTGACATCAATGGGAGGCAGGGAAAGCGTATTTCGCTGTGTTTTATGCCCGCGGCGCTCAATGGCCACGGGCGAAAAATGCAGCGAAAATCGGCGTGCAGGTAGAGGAAAATCTGCCTCAAACTTCCAAACGGAATTTTAAGGCAGAAATTCCGCCTGAAAAAACTCTGTGTGAACATAGCCTTACTCTTCCAACCTGTATTTGGACTTGTTTTTCTCAGAACATGTTGGGCTTCCATATTGTATAAAAAATAATAGATATATTTTACTTTTTAAAAAATGGAAAAGGAAAAGAGGAAAAAATAAATAAAAAATAAATGTCTCTCTCATTTCTGTCTATCTATCTCTCTCATATCTCTCGTGTAGCGTCCAAAGTCGCCGTGCAGCCCCAGCCTAAGGCTACATACACACATTGCATATTTTGCTATGGAACCGCAAGAAATTCGCAGGAAAATGACACACCAGTGCGTTATTTGATGCGATTTTTAGTTTTGCTGCGTTTTCATGCTGTGGGTTTTGCTGCATATTTCTGTTGAATTACAGGGATAGAATTCGCAAGCGGAATCACGAAATTGACATGCCGCGGTTTCGAAAATACGCACAGTGGCTCAATTCACTTCCCGAAAAATATGAGATTACCTGGAATCTCATTGTCTATGCTGGTACTGTATTACGCTGCGGTTTTGCCGAACGCAAATACACGCAGCAAAACCATACGTAATACACATCATGTGCATTGACCCTAAAACGATACTATATATCAAGATAGATGTATAGAATAGAAATAGAGGCAGCACTCCAAAAGGTAAAAAAAAGGGATTTGTATTAACCCATCTGTGCAATAGAATGCAACGTTTCAGCTGCTCAATGCAGCCTTTGTCAAGCAATGTGTGAACAGACATATCAGTGTATTTATACACCCCCATTGTGGGAGGAGTTTAACATAATATAAAAATTCCAATATTGTGAGAATTTATTTAGGTAATCAAAATCATCATATGTAGATAATCGTGACGACATCATAAATTTAATAAAATTACGCAGTGTAAATGTAATATAATGACAGATCAAATATTCACATTAGGCAGCACCTGTGATCAAAGGAGCAGGTGTATATAATCATGTAGATCGTAGAGAGAACAAACATGAGACAGAGGCACTCACCCAAAACGCTGAAGGAACACGCCATACAAGCATCACTGTACGGGTATGTTCACATGGCAGCGTCCGTAACGGTCAAAATTACGGGGCTGTTTCCAGGAGAAAACAGCTGTCAAACGACGACGCGTAAAAATACAGCCTCGTCAAAAGAAGTGCAGGACACTTCTTTGGACGTTTTTGGAGCTGTTTTCTCATAGACTCCAATGAAAACAGCTCCAAAAACGGACGTAAAAAACGCCGCGAAAACGGCGCGAAAAACGCCGCGAAAAATGCGAGTTGGTAAAAAAACGTCTGAAAAGCAGGGTCTGTTTTCCCTTGAAAACAGCTCTGGATTTTCAGACGTTTTTGTTGACTACGTGTGAACATACCCTTAGTAGCAATCACAGCAGCGCAAACGCGGGGCATTCTGTCGGTCAACTTGTCTAAAAAGTTTCAGCTCTGATTGCAGCCTACTTCTCTTGTAGCAACTCCCAAAGCGGATTTCGGCTCGTGACTTGCACATCTTTAACACACCTGTCCAGATGATCCTAAAGGAGTTCAATTGGATCGCAATCGGGACTCTGGGGTGGCCAAACCATGTTCTTTAGCACCTTTTGTCTGAACATACTTTTTTGCAAAGACAGGAGTTATGTTTTGTGTCGTTATCTTGCTGTAGTGTGAAACCACAACCAATAATACGGGTTTTGGAAGGGATGGCATGGCGCACCAGGATGTTGTGGTAACACTGCAGTCCATGATTCCATAGATTTTTAGTAAGTCACCAACTGCACTACCTCAAACAATAATAAAACCTCCCCCATGCTTGACTGTGGGCCGAATGCAAGCAAGAAGCATGCACTCACCCGTCGCACGACGAACAAACTTTCGCATCTTGGACCCAAATACCTCAAACTTCGATTAATCTGTGAAAATAACCTATTTCCACTGACTAGTGATCCAGCTCCTGTGCTTTTAGCCCACAATAGCCTCCTCTTATTATTGAGCATGAACATGACTTTCAGGCTGCAACACATCCCCTCAAGCCCCAGGCCACAAGGCGGCTTTTGACAGGCCATGATTGATACACTATTCTTCCTCGTTTCCATCAGGGCAGCATGGATCTGATGAGTGGTTTTGAATCTGCTCCATTTGGAACACACCGATAAATTTATCCTCCTGTTCTTTGGTCACTCCAAGTTGTCCAGGTCGTGGTGAATCACGTACTCTTATTTTTAGCTTTTTTTTTTTTGAGGGTACACTGTACGCCACCAAAAGAAACCTTCAGGCGAGCAATTTCCAGCAGACTATGCCCTGCATTTCTAAAAGTGACTACGGCATATCGTTTTTCGATTGATAATTCCTTCCTAAAATAGTAGACAGACTTATTTACTTAGGCAGCACACCAATGAGTTTAACCCATTGCTGTGCTGCCGTCAGACTACAGGAAATGAAACTTTAGGTAAGCAAATTTTAGCCTATTTTTGCTACCTTACGCTCAAATACCTGCACCTCCCTTTCTCCTGTCCCAGATGCCAAAGCTGCATCTCCAGATCTCCTATCCCAGGTGCCAAAGCTTCTCCTTCTATAGCATTGTCATAGGGCTACTGACTGAATCCAATATTGACCCGCATCATAACTGCTATTGAAAACATGAATGATGTTGTCATTTAGATCCCATGCCATGCCTGTGAGGGTATATTCACATGCGGCAGATTTGTTGCAAAAATTTCTGAGATTGTTCAATTCATCTGAATAGAACTTTTAGAAATCCATGTACTTGTTGCCAAAATAACCATATTCAGACAAGTAAAACAGATTTTCAGACGCAGAAATTTCTGCAAAAAAATCTGCCGTGAGTGAATGATAATGCAGAACGACCACTGAAGTACAGGGATGGAAGCAGTCAAGTAAAAGCAGAACAGTACCACGATTTACGGAATTGTGGCAAAACCACTGCATACCTCCAATTATACAGACATTATTTAGAAAAACGATTATAGTGCATTATAAGTTAAACTTTTCTAAATAACTTGTATTAGCCATTTTGCTTCTAAAAGCAGAACGGACAGTGTAAAGTCTGCGCTCCCGGCTGCTCATTGCTCTGCATTAGGAGACAGAGCGTCTACCTGGTCTCCATGGCTCCCGTATCCAGCACGTCCGCCAGTGCTATAGAATGTAATGTGATCCTACAGAGCTGGTGGCCTTTCTGGAGAATGGAGCCATGAAGACAAGGAGGACGCTCTGTCTCCTAATGCAGAGCTATGAGCAGCCGGCAGCACAGACTTTACACAGTTTGTGCTGCTTTTAGAAGAAAAATGACAAGTTATTTAGAAAAACTATTACTGTTCACACTTCTGCACCATAATTGCTTTTTAAAATAATGTCTGTATAATTGGAGGTATGCTTTAAAAAAAATAAAAAAAAAATAAAATACTAAACACACAAATTTCAAATTTTTTAATATCAAAACTGGACTTTTAATCAACAAGCTTTTTTAAATTTCCAGGGATAAAAATATTAGGACTGGAGAAGGTTCAGTCAAAAAAACAAAAACAAAAAACAGATGTAAGACAGCTCTAAAGTACTGTAACACTGGCAAGTAGTAAGTGATTATTCACATTATCCGCAGCTAATCTGATGCAAAACTAGCATGTTCTACATGCGGATTTGCAGAGAACTGCTGCGGATTTCACCCTTTGCAAAGTGAAGGGTGAAATCTGCAGTGATTTAGTTTCAAATCTGAAAGTAAAATGTGGATTTTGTGGCAGAATCCCTGCGGACAAATACGTGGCGTTAAAAGACGAATCCACCCTAACGTTCAGGTTGGAAACAGTGAATGTTCTGTGCTGTACGATACAGAAGTTCAGTTCTGCATGGCTATAAACTTCCATGTCAATATAAATAGACGACCATAACACATTTAATGCTAATTCACATAATTTATTTGAAAACCGCAAACCATGAAGATTAACCAATAAATAAACAACTTTATCCAAAAGTGACATTTGCCTCAAATCCTAGAAGAGCCAACGCATCCTTATGTTGTAACAAAAGCTCTGCAATCTAAACATCAAAGGGTTGAAACAGATCACATTTAAGTAGTAGACAAAACTATAGGAAGAAGGTGTTTTATATAAAAAGATTTATTGGTTTCATAGAAAGAGACACCACACCATGACCCTTGTCTTATAAAAACGCCACCCTGAATGTCATTTATCAGCCAGGATAATGGACCCGCTTCATAGAAGCATAAGATAATCATAATAGAATAGAATTTACACAACCAAGAATATATATAAATATATTTATATGGATGCACTGGCAAAATAGTTTGCTCTATAAAGGAGAGGCACTGAACAAGGGAAGTTCTGATCCAAGGAGAGGTAGGAAAACTCATCAATAGTAAGATCAGGAAAATATTAGAATGTGATTGACTCAGCCATTAGATGTAAGCTTTCTTAGGATCGTTCAATTACAGTGCACTAAACACAGGTCCACGATTTGCTAAGGTTTACATTGATTTCACGAGAGATACTTTAAATGGGTTGTCATGGATTACAAAAAAATAAAAATAAAAAAGTGGGGTGTCTGCATCCCCTCCCCCCCCCCACAAACAGCACCACTCTTGTAGCTGGCATTGCAGTTCATCCCTTCACGTGAATAGGGCTGAGATGCAATAACAGGTATACGGCCCATGGACAAAAGGTTACCCCGTTTCTGGTGAGAAAACCAAAACAGAAAACAAGAGACCTTTTTCTTGTACAACCCCTTTAAATGCAGTTGCCCACATGCCACTAATCCCTGCATACATCCACTAAGCTTACCGTGTAAAGTGATAGACGTAATAAAAGGCCAGAACGTTCTACAAATATAAGATTATATTATACTAATCAGCTGGCTATATCTTTAGAATATACCTGGCTTGTAGTGGCTGAACATTCACATTTGGAATCAAAGGTTTCTTTAAACTACTCTATATTCTTTTCATCATGGATGTCCCTTGGATTGCTTTTAAGACACAAAATACAATAGCAAAATACATTATTAACACGTAAAAAGGAAGAACAGCATACTTCCTACCATTCACAGCATACGAGTAAACAGATGCCACTAGCGGCCCATAACCAGGAATACAGATGTAGCTAAATAGCTGGTTTCCCTACAGGTATGAGAAGAACGCCTAAACAAAAGTGATCGTGCCAGAAAGGATGACCTACCATAGGACACCACAGTTTTGCACTTAAAGTTATATGGAGCATCATCATCATCTTCAGTCCTTATTTCTCATCAGCAATAACAAATACTTCCCGGCAATGTCTTCCAAAATCTTAAGGTTTATGATCTCCTTTTGTCATACCTATATAATATATTAGAGAATAGACTAAAAAGTAATTCCCTTATTTAATATTTGAGGAACTGCTTTTTCAAATAGTTTTCTGCCAGTAATATTTCAGGACTGTAAGCAATTTAAATTTCCTGCGGTTAGGCCACAACTTTAACAGCAGAATACAAGTGCTGTTTATGGTATCCTGTACTTTTCTATGCTGCAGACGCAAGTTGTCACTAAACAGCCTGTGTTTGCTGGTGGGCTGGCAGGAAAAGGTATGTCCAACCCTTACAACCATTTTTTTTTATTGTTCAAACACATCCAATGTGAAATAATTTAAGAAACTTAGCAAATAGCCTCGATTAAAAATATCCTACCATTTTATGTCTACAGCTCCTATCAGACCTATGTGTATCCATGGCTACAGACTACAAAACAGTGTAGTCTGATCCTGCAGTCATACTCCCTTCCATATACCCCCTATGCCTTGTTAAGCTGCTGAATATAAGTTAGCAAGAAGTAGTGAAAGATAGAAAGGGAGTATGACTGATGGATCTAACTACCATGGAGACATATCTGCACAGGAACTATAGACACAAAATCCCCAAAAACATACTGATAGGGAACTTAGATTGTGAGCCCCAATGGGGACAGTAAGTGTGGACCTTTGTACAGCGCTGCGGATTATGTTGTCGCTATATAAGTAACAGATATAAATATATAAGTAACAGAAATAAAAATAGTAGGATATTTGGCTGGTCCATTTTTTATTTTATTTATAAAGCAGTGGGTGTACCTGACCGTTAATATTTCTTGTATCAAATGGTTCTGGCTTTGAATGGGAGATCTCATAATAAGACTATATTATATTCAATGTATTCTAAAGTCCATAGAACAAAATGAAACCATAATGATGAAAAGTATACATATATATGTTTTTTTTATACAAATGGGTCAAGATTTTCTACTAAAACCATAGAATGTGCTGAAAATTGGGCTTCGAGTTTGAACAGTTTCCATCCTGCTATGATCTGCAGACATCTATGATGGCACAATTATTTAAAAAAGGACGATAAATTATATATAATTGCCTCAAGCCATAGTGGTAGGCCGGGCATTCTCTTTCTTACAATTTATTTAAACCACATACAGATGTTTATTTGTTCGTAAGCGGCAGTCGTAACGTGGCTCCATATATGCATGATGGTTCAAGCTCTGAAGTATGGTATTTCTGCCTCCCTCCACACTTAGGCGCACTTTTAAACCGCACAAGGACAAAGATATAAAAGAGTGTTGGGCAGACGATCAAAAGCGCACTATATAAATACTGCTTCACTGACAGGGACTACTTTGTTCTACAGTGAAAGTCCTAATGTGTACTTTATCATACTATAAGGTGAAGTCACAGAAACTATTACAAAAATAGATAACGCTCACTGCAAACATTTCTGGAGCGCATGAAAATCCCAGATATTATTAGTTACACCAAACGCTAAAATACAAAAAGCATCTGATGGAAACAGAAAAACACAATACACGCATAGGGGCAGTGGCAGCTGCTCACGAAAACCTATGTTCCGGTCATGACTGATACCATCATACTTTTTATTTAATTTATACTCTGTCAACTAATGCAACCGTTTTCTGGCCCAATACTATAAAAATAGAATAAATTTAGTTAATAAAAAGTGAATAATCTCCAAGCACAGATATTTGTTAAAAATGGAAACGAAAAAGTCTTAGACGACTAAGGGTATGTGCACACACACTAATTACGTCCGTAAATGACGGACGTATTTCGGCCGCAAGTCCCGGACCGAACACAGTGCAGGGAGCCGGGCTCCTAGCATCATACTTATGTACGATGCTAGGAGTCCCTGCCTCGCTGCAGGACAACTGTCCCGTACTGTAATCATGATTACAGTACGGGACAGTGGTCCTGCAGCGAGGCAGGGACTCCTAGCATCGTACATAACTATGATGCTAGGAGCCCGGCTCCCTGCACTGTGTTCGGTCCGGTACTTGCGGCCGAAATACGTCCGTCAATTACGGACGTAATTAGTGTGTGTGCACATAGCCTAACAGTCAAACTGTGAGAAATCAAAGACGACATGAGTTGACTCAATGGGAAAGTGAGTGAATTACTCAAATTATATCCGCCATGAACACATACTGGAGGCTACAGCTACTTTCTAACTAAACAGGACTAGTGAGATCAATGGAGAACAGCATTATTAGTGAACTTGATGCCTCATCAATGGCTTAGCAGGATAACGGCTATTGACCAACCTATATCAACCATACGAGCCTAAGTCGTTTACTGTGAAGATGCTGTTTCCATAGGCATTAGACAAACCAAAGACCATGGTAGATAACATTATAGATATACAGAAATAATGTCTCACTTACAATGCAGCACTCAGCCGTATAAAAATCCCGCAGCACTGAAAATACAGGGTATATTTAGAAGGCAGCAGTCTATATAAAAGGGAAGATTTGGTGAAGGAGCATTACTTGGACGGGTTTCATTTTAATACCCACAGAAAGGACCATTTTGTAGACACAATCAAACGCATTTACTTGCTACACCGTACTCAATCCTAGTATATACAGGCCTGGAGGAAAATAAACTAGAACCTTTAGTAGGATTAATAAATAAGAAAAACTTTAGGGTTCTTTTTCAATGATTCAGGTACAAAGTTCATGTTATGCACTTTTTACAAAATCATGTACAAGGCAGGTTTGGACTACGACATTAAACAGAATTATTTAAAGCGGAAGCCCATGCAGAAGAGGGAAATGGACCCAATATACTTTATATGTAGTGTAACCATGGAAGCAAACAAAAAAAAACAAAACACTGGGCCAATAGTATTGTTTGACTTCTAGAAGAACTCATTTACTAACAGCTTATATAATGACAACCTGAAAGGTCATTAGAACTAGGCATCGAGAGAGATGAAACAAGGATGTCTTATATTTGTGTTAGTACATAATCGAGATTAAAAGTGTACCTCCGGTGGAAAATAAAAATAAAAAAAAATCTCAGTGCCCTTAGAGCCTCATGTACAATACCTATGTAGTGCAGACCTCCCCTTCCTAATTCACTAGCAGAAAGATACCATTGCTTACACATACAGTGGAATGGCTTTCCGGTCTTGGTCACTTCTACAAACCTACTAGCTCTCATTACACTTTCAACTACTCCTCTTTTTCTATACTCCTGTATTCACACCCTTCTCACATTGCAGACTGCTGCTTCAATCATTGCTGATGCTGCTGTGATCACAGGACTCTACATTTTTTTTTATATCTTTCTCATGCTCCCATCAGGAAGAAAGTACAGCGCTGCAATAATTCATGTCTTCACTTACGCTGCCTCATATTGAAACGAATAGAGTGTGCAGCCTGCATATGTACAGACTAGAGCACTCAATTTTCTAATCCAGATTAAAAACTTTAATTTACACACGGAGGTGCATATCCAAAAGGAACACTGGAGGTATACTTTAAAAATTAGCAATACGTAGAGCAAACTGTTTGCTGCTGGTTGAGAATGATCGAACAAACAAAAAGCACGCTTACAGAATAGTTTCCTCGGAAGGTAAATGCCTTAAAACATTCTGCAGAAATCAGCTCTTTGATAATTATGGGTTTAAAATGAATAAATTATCAATATTTTAAAACCTAACCTCATATTACAAATCTTGTACACAAAATTCTGACTGGCTCAGTGAAGCAACCATCCTATAAGCGTCTTGTCCCTGTCTGTCAGCTTTAAGTACCTTATGCAAACAAACAAAGCGTATCCGCTGACCTAACCCATATGAAATACTTTACAGAGAAATATATTTATTAAGAAAAAAATATTAATGTGTTGAACTGCCGCTTTAAATAATCCACCTAAAAAAAAAACAATAACATAACTATATATATTATATACACACACTCAGAAACACACAAGAACATGTCCATTCACAACATATTACATAAGCATGGGCATATCATAACAAGGTTTACAGCATGGAGACTTATGATCTAGTAGAGTTCCTGGTGTCATGGGCAGAGGCCACGTTAGCTCATGTGTTCTCCCAAAAAATAAAAAACATTCATTCCAACTGCATGGCCCAACTGTTTGGTGGAGAATCAGATCTGTTATGTACTTCGACGCTAAGTCTAACGACTTCAAAAAATGACATCAGAGTCCCAGTTTGTTTTTCCTGTATCTTGTAGAAACATTTTGATATTGGGGATATTCAAGCTTTTCCATTGATCCCAGGTCTTGTTGCAGACAGGCTCTCAGTCCAATCTACTGCAGCAAGGTCTAGAAGTAACTGTTTGTTCCAAAGAAAAAAAAAAAAAGAGAAGAAAAAAAAAACTAGAGGGTTAGGTTGGTATTGTAGAAAGGCTGCCAGGCTTCATTTCCTCCCATACATCCTCTCAATATCTTCCTGGTAATGACTCTTAAGCTCCTTGCGTTTCAGCTTGAAGGCATCTGTCACCAATCCTGTCTCAGGAGTCCAAGGCTCAGAAACCAGGCGGATCTTAGCAGGGACCTCAAACTTTTCAAGGGTGGCTGTAAAAAAAAATGGTAAAGCCGTCAGATTTGATTTCACTATAACAATGACTAGCTAAAACATTAAACCTCCAATAACTTCCGAAAATTTACTTTCAACCTGGGGCTGTACAGCAACTTTATATAGTGGGACAGTTGGGATAGCAACAATTGCACAACACTTACAGTCTATACGAATGCTTTGTGTTAGATGTACATGCAACTTTTATGAGATATCTTTGCAGTTTTTGTGTGACCATATCAAGAAAAAAAGTACACAAAAACATTACAACTTTATGTTAGATTCACGGAAACAAGTGACTGTGCGGTTCACAAATGCATATTCTAGAGAAATCTTTATATGCATAAACATGGCACTTGGACGATTTCACCTGATATCAAGTAGTCAGATGGACCACATGGATTTCTTAACCATGAGTAAATACTGGTCAGCCACATACCTGCAGCAGGAGATTCTGCCAAAACTCTCAGAACTTCCCGCTCCATTACTGGATTATTGCACAGAGACTCGACACTTCCTTGCACCCCTTTCTTCTCTGCAAGCTTCAATAGCTCTTTTTGGTTTGGCACTACAAAGCCAATGACATATGACTGATCGCTGGAATAGAGGGCAAGCATAAAGAGTTGGTAAGGGTACAGTATTTTTACATTTGTATAGGACGAATCAATGCTTATTTCCTAGTTACTTTAACGCTGTGCAGTGACAGAAGCCGGGCTGGAACAATGAGAAGTGTATGACGCTGATTGGTCACTGATTGGTCAGCGTCATACACTCCTCTGTACAACGCCCAGTTGGTAAAAATTAAAAACACGGCCAGTTGTCTATTAAGAAACTACTTAGCATAAATCTAAAATTGCTCATAACTTGCTCGTTTTTCAAAATAAAAACCACTGCTGTTATCTACATTATAGCGCCGATCACATTATGTAGGAGATCGGGCACTTATAATCTGGTGACAGTGCCTCTAAGTTCACTGTCGCTCTCAAAACGTGGTGTTTATAATTATTTTACAAAAAAAAAAGCATTGTAACTTGATCAAATTCATTACAGCTCCATGTAGGTTCAGCATCATTCAGCAAGTTATGGCAACAATGTCAACCGAGAGCCTGTGTGGCTGTTAGGTTATCAAACCATTTTAGGAAGCTTTTAAACCATGGCTCCATATCTTGCACTATGAGGGCTAATAAGCCTTACGTAGTTGGTTGCAAGTTGGAGTGACAGTATGTACAATACACCACTGGTTCTAGATGCAAAGATAGCCACTAGGGGAAAATAATAAGTTCTGTATTGCTCAAACTATCCTGGAACAAGGAATAAACCAATTGTTTTTTTGATGCTTGATCAAAAACCTTTCAGGAAAAGTAATCTGGCTACAAACTACAGTTCTTATTTTAATTCGAGATACTAAAAATATAAGGTTGAAGCCCTACCGGGCGGCATTCATGTGGCCAAAGATAGTGCCGACACGTTGTTTGGCATGGTTGTCAAATTGCTTGTTAATGGCCGCATAATATTGTGGGTAATACTGCTGGTTACCTGCAAAATTGTGTAGCCATAAGGGTCTATTTATTAATGGCCACAGAATTTCACTGGTAACCAGCAGTTCTACCTGCAAAACCGCACAGCGATTAGCAAGCAATTTGACAACCACACCACTGGCGCGATTTTCATCCGCACAGTGGCCTCCCATAGGGCCTTACCCTAAAGCTCAGAGTGAGAATGCAAAAAAAGCACAACTCAGAATATTGCATTGTATAGTCATTTATCACATAAAGCTCTTTACTGGCATACAGCATAGATTTCTGTAGACATTAATACCATGTAATAAGTTTGTTCTATTGGAAAGAAATTACTCATCTGTATGAAAGGGAAGAGAACTATGACGCAATACTAGCACAAGGACAACATTCACAACCATTCTAGATCATTACTACTTAGAAACATTTCAGACATTATTAAATCAATGGAAAGGATGACTGTTCCTCCAGGAAGGATGGTGAGGAGGAGAATACAGACCATGAGTCAGAGAAGCGTGCAGCCTAAGAGCTACACTTTCTAAATAGTAAATCCATATACACTATATATGACCTTGCTAGAAATTGGTCCCAACCAGGACTAGGGTTAGCTCAGAACAGTTATGAGCCAGCATTGACGACCTGAATACACCGAAAAAATGTCACACCAACCCCTTGCGGAATAGAGGCAGGGGCCCAAAAAGTTATTAGGTTTATAGTATTTACTACCCGCCATGATCATGTATCCCCTAAAAACTACTGCTACAAAATACGTTGGTATCAGGCCCGATCGTCAGTCAATGCTAGTAATATACTGCTATAATATCTATGGACATGGTGCCAGATCTAGCCGGTGCCTCCTTCGCCTAGTAGCTCTAAAAATCACAATGTAGTCAATGCAGAGGAACACTCACCTGCTGGCATATGCACAAATGTTGTCCACAATGGGAAGATTCTTTAGAGCGGCCTCCACTTTACCAAGGGATACATATTCTCCGGCTTGAAGCTTTACCAGGTCTTTTTTCCGGTCTGCAAAACATATTGCAGAATATTAGAGCTCTCTCTACCAGTTGTGTTCCTGAAGCAGTTACGTAAGTAATAATAACCATGTGACAAGTTATGAGCGCCATTCTGAAACACATAGACCCCAGCATTGTCCCTAAAGCGACAAAACATTTGAAAATGGAAAATATTGCGAAAATTAATTGGAATCTGAGAAGAAAGTCCATCGATTTATAAAGAACTAGTGTCCCATGGAAATCACTAGTTCCTATAGAAATGACAGCAGCCTCTACATGTGACATAGTGTACAGTCACAGCGCCCTCTCTGGCGGCACAGGACAGGACGCACAAGTGTTCAGTTATTCTGGGTCAGTGTGTTTAATGGACAACTCTGTAAGTAGTGACGGGTCAATTTATGAATTACAGAGCCGCAACAAGTAAAAGAGTGCTACTAGGAGATTACAGGAAATCTAGGATTGGCCTCTTTAGTAGTACACAGACTACTGGAAAACTTAGGAGTTGTTAAAAGGCACTGCAGAGTAATGATGAAATCGGTACCTTCAAAGCTTCACCGTATATGTGAATACTTATTTGGGTTTAACATTTCATGCTAAAAACAAGAGAGAATTACCTTATTGCGTAAACTTCATTGTGAATTATTAGATTATACATTGGGTAGCACTTGCAACACACAACCTGTATTTAGCATTTAAAGGGTTTGTCTGGAGTCTTAAAAAAAAAAAGTCTCTGCTTTCATTTTCCTCCTAGGACCAGTGTCATTTTTGCCCATGACGTCTGTCTGTTAATGCGACACGGCCTCCTTCACTTGAGTAGTGCCGAGCTGAGAAAACACCTTTAATAATTTTAAGATGGAGTAAAGAAAGAAAAAAAAGCTCTTATGTGGGGCGCTCCCGTTGGTGATGTGTGCTCAATTTACGATAATGGAGAGTTGGTTTCTTTTTTCTTATTTATTCCAAATTAAAGGGATCCTGTCATCAACATCTTAGCCTGTTAAACTCGCCTGACCCCTCAATGGCCGCAGCTGTCCAGAGTTCGTTCCTGTTCTCTTCTTTCCTGAAGTCCTCCTCTGTCTGTAAATATCGTCGTTTAAACTCTTCCCGCCTTTTATGGTAATTATTTTTCCTTCTGGGATGCAGCTTCTTAACCCCGCCCACCGTTGCCACCTGTCTGGCCCTGACTGGCTAAGGAGCTGTCAATCAAAAAGAAGGAGGTGGAGTCCACTCTGAGACGCTGGAGGAATGAAAATCTGACTCTTTTCAGATGAAGATTTGACTCTTTTCTGCTCATTTGCATACGGTGCGGGACCACTGAAAAACGGAATACTAAAGCTACAGAGCTTACTTAGAACATATTTATAGCTTAGATGACAATGATTTTTCACCCACTTTCACCAAGTATTGCTGGCTTTATAGCTAAAATGCTGGTGACAGGTTCCCTTTAACTTTAAAACGTAACAAACACTAGTAAAAAGAAATGCTACGCGTTTCAACCTAGGTCTTCATTAGGCTTTAAAGTTCATTTGGAATTAATAAGAAAAAAGAAACCTACTCTCCATCATCGTAAATTGAGCACACATCACCAACAGAAGCACCCCACATAGGCGCTTTTTTGATTTCTTTACTCTATTTTACATTCATTGGACGCTGGGAGGATCCCTATCTCCAGGGAACAGATACCCAGAGTCAGCTCCGGAGGCCAGCAAACCACAGTGTACAGAGGTCCCCTGAGACCCAATATGCGAAAAAGTTGAGTTGTGCCGACCACCCAGCACAACCCCATCAGTTGAGCCTTCATGTTTCACCATTTAACTACTATACCTAGGTTCAAAACGCTATCACCCCAGGGGTGTATGTGTTTTATTTTTTGTTTTCACTAGGTACCTTTAATAATTTTATTAAAAGACAAGATGCCTGTATAAAAAAAGTCTTAAAAGGGGTTGTCTCATCACAACAAAACCTTTCTATATTGAAGCCGACCCGGCAATCAACTGATCGCCACAGGTCCGAATTTTAGAAATCCCCAACATTGTTCTTGCAACCGTCCATATATTTCCCCAATTGGCTGAGGCTGCCATACCCGCTATTTTCAGCAGGTCTCCGTTCTGTTAAATAGAGGGTAATTCCGAGCAGGAGACCCCCCTCTATGGTGTACATATGCACCAATAGGGATAATGAAACAGGTTGCCTTGAAGAGACAACCCCTTTAAATAACTAGTAATGGACAAATAAAACCATACAAAATGCAAGTTACATTGACTGTGCCTATAATTACCAGGTAATGAATAGTTAAATAGTAATAGGCATAGATATTGGTATTGATTGCACCTCCAATACTCTTAGGCCCGGGTGACTCGTTCAGTCTATAGGGATAAAGGCAGAATTTTTTATTCAAATAATTTTTCTTTGTATGGCCTAGCGAGGAGAATGTACAGGAATTCTCTGCCAGAGTTGGTTGCAGTCTGTATATACAGTAGCTCACTACAGTACGATGCTATATTGTCACCTTGTAAAATACCTAAAGTGAGTGACTCCCTTCAGTCCGTACTAGAAATACGATTCACCGCTGACTGAACAGAAATCAGCATACGTGTAACAATGCACAAATTCATTTCCATCCTTGTAGATATCTTTCTATGTATGCCTCACTGACCAACGTCCCAATAGTGACAAATATTGTAATCGCCAGTAAAAAAAAAAAAAAAAAGGGAGGGAAAAATCCTCCCATTTGTGGACAGCTTTAATAAAAGGTGCAAAACAATGTTATGAGGAGGAAAGTGCTTATGATGAAGGTGAATAAAAAATAAAAAGAATTGGACACTGAAATCGGTTTTTTTGTGTTTTTCATTGGGCGAAATCATAGGAAATATCTACACCCAGTCTATACAGAATCTGAAAAGTGATTGGAAATTCTAGATATAAACATAAGAGCAAATAAACAGATACTCGTGATAAGCTAGTTTTTGTGGCAGCTTTAGGCTGGGTTCACACGACCTATTTTCAGACGTAAACGAGGCGTATCATTTGAATGGGTTTGCCGACGTACTGTGCAGACGACCTGTTATTTACGCGTCGTCGTTTGACAGCTGTCAAACGACGACGCGTAAAAATACAGCCTCGTCAAAAGAAGTGCAGGACACTTCTTTGGACGTTTTTGGAGCCGTTTTCTCATAGACTCCAATGAAAACAGCTCCAAAAACGGACGTAAAAAACGCCGCGAAAAACGCGAGTTGGTCAAAAAACGTCTGAAAAGCAGGGTCTGTTTGCCCTTGAAAACAGCTCTGGATTTTCAGACGTTTTTGGTCACTACGTGTGCACATACCCTTAGATTTTCAGTTTTTGTGGCAGCTTTTGATGCAGTTTTTTGACCCAAACATAGGCGTGAGTACAAAAGACAGGAAACATATTAGTCTCTCCTTCATACTTATCCTTCTTTTTGGATCCACTCCTGTGTTCAGCTCAAGAAACTGCATCAAAAACGGAAAGTGTGATTTCAGCCTTAACCCCTTCCCGCTGCAGCCAGTTTTGACCTGCGTGACATAGCTTCATTTTTCCAATCTGACATGTCAGATTATGTGGTTATAACTTTGGGATGCTTTTACTTATGTAAGCGATTCTGAGAATGTTTTCTCATGACACACTGTACTTTAGGTTAGTGGTAAAATTTGGTCAATACATTCAGTGTTTATTTGTGAAAAATAAAATTAAATGTATCTGCTTGTAGGACAAATAGTTATTCCACATATAATAGTAACTAGTTAACATTTTCCATATGTCTCCTTTATGTTGTCATCGTTTTTTCAACATCCTTTTATTTTTCTAGGACGTTACAAAGGCTTATATGTTTAGCAGTAATTTCTCATATTTTCATGAAAGTTTCAAGCGCCTATTTTTTTAGCGACCAGTTCAGTTCTGAAGTTGTTTTGAAGGGCCTATATATTAGAAACCCCCATAAAGTCACCTAATTTTAAAAACTGCACCCCTCATAGTATTCAAGCATTTAGAAAGTTTCTTAACTCTTTAGGCGTTTCATAGGAATTAAAGCAAAATAAAAAGGTGAAATGTCAAAATTTAATTTTTAAAAAAATCTTTATGGCAAATACTCAATTTTAATCCTTCTTTTCTGTAACAAAGCAAGTGTTAACAGAAAAACACAACTCAATATTTATTACCCCGATTCTGAAGTTTTTAGAAATCTACAGAGCCCCTGTAGTGCTAGTACAGTGAAAACTCCCCCAAAAGGGACTCCATTTGGGAAACTACACCCCTTGAGGAATTTTACCCCTAAAGGTTTTTTGCTGAATTATCTAGAATTAAGTCGTGAAAATATTTTTTCCCCCAACAAGATGTCGTTTAAGATCAACATATTTCATTTTCAGAAGAAATAAAGAAAAAGCGCCCTAATATTTCTAAAGCAACATCTCTCGAGTATGGTAATACCCCAAATGTGGTTATAAACTGCTGTTTGGACATGGGGGGTTCAGAAGGGATGGAGTGGCATTTGACTTTTGGAGCGTAATTTTGCTGGAATGGTTTGCGGACACCATGTCGCATTTGCAAAACTCCTGATGTAACAAAAAAAGTTACCCCATTTTAGAAACTATACCCCTAAAGGCATATATCAAGGGGAGTAGTGAGCATTTAGACCCCACAGGTTTATTTCAGAAATTAATACGCCGTGTATGATGCAAAGTGAAAATTGCTAATTTTTCACTGATATGTTGTTTTACCGCTCAATATGTTGTGCCCAGCTTGTGCCCCTGGAGAATCTTACCCCATAAATTGTTAAGCGGGTTCTCCCGGGTATGGCAATGCCATACATGGATATTAACTGCTGTTTGGGCACACTGTAGGGCTTAGAGGGGAAGGACTGCCATCAGGAGTGTAGATTTTGCTTGGTAGCAGTTTTGTTTGAGTATTGAGTATAAACTGGTATTTCAGTTTATATTGTGGGGGCACATGTAATCTGTGCGGAGTACATCAGGGTACAATAAAAGGGTATAATAATGGGGTAAATAATATAATTTTTCATAGATGTGTGGTACACTGTGAAGCGATCCGTTATGAACAGGCCGATGTCACGCTGATAAACGTTGTCCTTTCTTATCCCTCTTTTGTAACACTCTGCACCTTTTTTGGACTTTTCCTCCTTTGTAAATTCGGAAACTTTGATGGGAAAGTGTTGCCATGGCATAATACGGGCGCCCTTGCTTCCAGCAGACGTGCTATGCCCCTTCCCTTCCTTGTTCCTAAATACTAAAAGGTCTTGATAACTACTTTTTGAATCTGAATGAATGTTCCCCTCTGGCCTGCACGCCAGGCTGTCTTTTCATCACAATGCCATAACTTTTATATTTTTCGGTTGATGGAGCTGTATGAGGGCTTGTTTTTTTGCAAGACAAGCTGTAGATTTTATTGGTACCAATTTGGGAGACATACGACTTTTTGATCACTTTCGATTTAATTTTTTGGAAGAGGAAATGACCAAAGACAAGTAATTCTGGATTCTTTTTTTTTCCGGCATTCACCAATGGCTATAAATTACATTTTAACTTTATTCAGCGGGTCGATACCATTACGGTGATATCAAATTTTTTCATGTATTGCAGCTTTTGCACAAAAAATTACTTTTAAAAAAAAATAATTATTTGTTTACTGCGGCGCCGTATTCTAAGACCCATGTCTTTTTATTTTTGCGTCTACAAAGTTGCGTTAAGGATTTCTATTTGCAGGGTAGGCTGTCGTTTTCATTGATACTATTTTGGGGTAAACGTGACTTTTTTGATCACTTTTCTTCCATTTTTTTTGGCGAAAATGTCACCTATAAACAGCTATTCTGACGTTGTTTTTCACCCCTTTTTTTCGGCCCTTTACCGTGCTGAGTACAGTTTCATAGTTTGGGTTGTTACGGATGCGACAACACCAATTATGTATAGTTGTTTTTTTTCCAATAATAAAAAACTTAAAACGGGAAAAAAGGCAATTTGGGGTTTTTAATTTGAAACTTTAATTTTTTTACAACATTTTTATTAACTTGACTTGAAGACCAGGAACACGGATTGCTTTACTAATACACTGCACTGCCTACGTAGTACAATATATTAGAGCTGTCAGTGTGACACTGTCAGCAAGGCAATTAGGCCTGCCTTAAGCCGGTCCTAACAGGCTTCTGGACTTGGCAGACCAGGAGGCATTGTTAGGCCTCTGGTTGCCATACCAACCATCGGCACCCCGCGATCGCGTTGCGGGGGTGCCGATCGGCTAACAACCCCTCAGATGCTGTGGTCGCTATTCACTGCGGCCTTTGAGGGGTTAATTTGCCTGATTGGAGACAAGCTCCGGTCCTGGCCGTTACAGCAGCTTGTCAGCTGCTGACACCCAGCGGTAATTGCGCAGGCTCAGCTTCTGAGTCCACACCATCACCGCGACGTAACTGTACTGCAGTTTGCGGGCACCACCTCCCGACTGCACCATATATATATACAGTGAATGCCGGGAAGTGGTTAAACTAGCATGTTAAAGAGAAGTTGCATACATTCCAGTGGTTCCTGTGCTGCATATATTTGGGGTTTTCTCTTCCAGCTCCCCCTTGTGTATGCCTTCCTGGCAGCACTTGAGCTGCCCACGTATAAAGCAGAGACAGAAAGGAGAGAGACCACGAAAATCTCTGCATCACAGGAAACGAGAGGAAGTCAGATTTAGGAAGATGGGAAAGTTGACAAACTTTGACTTTCATGTTGAATGTTTTGCTCATCAGTTAACACTTACCAATTATTTTTAAACAGCCGTCAGAGTGAAATTCTCCAATATCCCCAGTACAGAACCAGCGTTGGCCATTTTTATCCACTAGAAAGTCCTCCTTGGTCTTCCGCTCATTTTTGTAGTACCCCATGGTCACATTGGGGCCACCAATCAGAATCTCTCCTCTGGGGAAAGGCTTGTCAGTGATGAAGTAGCCACCTAAGTGATGAGTTGAGTTATACATTGGGATGGCAAATAAAGCAGAAACTAATTATCAGTATGGACTTTGACCTCAATAAATAGCGGAGTAAGAAAACAAGAGAAATGACGGCACTGGGAATAAGGCATGTAATAGTCCAACAGAGTTCAATCATTTTAAGCTTAACCTTTACAGATTCCTTAATGGGAAACTGCATTAAACACATAAAAAGTATTATAGGATGTATCTCTCTCTATAGATACATATATAATATTTAGTGATTGAGCCATACCTATAGAAATACTATGCGCAAAACTACTACACTGTGTTATGCCTATTGCAATGCCTTTGAATGCCTGTCATGCACAGCCCCTTCAGGCCCTGCACTAAACAGAGCACAGTGTATTCGTATTGCTGCAGAGTTTCTTTAGAGTACTGGAAGGAAGTGTCTTCTAAAACAATGAGGACCTAAATCCAGTCCTTAAGTACCCCCAACAGGTCATGTCTCTGGAATTGCACAGGTGATATATTTGTTGTTAGGAACTGCCACAGGTGTTCATTGTTTAGGATATCCCCAAATCATGGCCTGTTAGGGTTTTGTGGCGCTTCTTTCCCAATTTTGGGATAATCACGGTAAAGAAAACGCTCCCTGCCATCTGCTGGCAGTAAAAAGGAAGATTGGGCATGTCAAAAATCCCAAAAATTCCCGATCCTTTTTCCCATGAAAGATAAGCAGCTCTCAGGGGTGTCTGGACAGAAATGATTCCTCTATTCCTTCCGAAATAAACATGCACACTCAGACGATCCAATCATGCAAGTATATGTAGCAGTCATGTGGTCAGCCTAACTTCATATCTGAGCCCCGACAAAACAGAATTGTAAGTTTAGCTTTAAAAATAAAAAAACACAATTCAAAATCATTACAAGAATTAACAAATTTACTCAACATTTTATGTAGACTAACCGATGTCGTAAACAGTTTAAAAGCAGAGTTTTCCTTTAAGGGCCTGGTCTAAAGTAGAACTCTACACAATGACATTCATACATAACGGCTAAGGCGTCATGCCAACGACCGTTTCAATTTTGCAGAACGCAAAACACGGATCCTAGTGGCTTCCATGTGCGATCCGTTTTTTTTTTGCGGAACTTGCACATGGATCTGCAAAAAACAACGGATAGAACATTTAAAAGAACAACGGTCATGTGAATGCACCTTAAGTGTTGCCTGTATCAACCAGATGGCAACTTTCATTTTTCTATATCAGGATTAGTAGGCATCAAACTGGTTGAGGGCATAAGGCCCACTATCTTTCTCTGTTGCCCAGTTGGCAAAGTACTTTGAGAAATCCTCCATGTAGTAACCGTAGAGGGCAGGGGAGTCATTATTTTTAAGATCATTACATTTAATCAAAAACATTTTGGGTGGAGGCCCCTTCAATGCTTGACAGAGATCATAGTTTTTACATGGGGAGAAAATTTTAATCGTTTAGGTTATTTGTCATTTACACATTTCTACAAATTCTCATTGACTGCAATGTGGCTTAAATTACCTTCTTGCCAGTTCTTAAGTTTCATCTCACAACAGACCAAAGGTGCGCCCACTCTGCCCGTGCTGAAGTCCCACACTGAAAAACAAGCAATATTTAAGTCGGTCACAGGACTAATACGTTTTTGTACTATACAACCAAAATGAACCACACAAATTAAAGTAACAAACATGCTCCAAAATGTTCCCGTGATGATATACTGAGGACAGGGTGTACCAAAGCTGGGACTGCCAACGATCTGCTAAAAACAGTGTAGAAACCAGGGAGCAAGTGTTTACTTCTCTTGCAGTGCCACTATAAGGGAAATTCAACTCAATGGGCGGTCTCTGTAATGTCCGTATGTGCTGGATCCCCCAAAGTGAGAGACGCTTATGGTAGCCGCTCTAGGTAATAATGAGTGTCTTGACTGCCTCTATTAACTCAGAATTCCCAAATAGGCAAAATACGTTTTCTAAACCAATAATATCTTTAATAATAACGGTAATGAACAGGTAAATAATGTAATCGCTACATCAGTTGGACACTGCTCTCTTATCCTTCACGCACGGATTATTGCCACAGATGTTTAGTAGCTCATGTGCAAATTTATGCCGCAGTGCGTTGCTAATACAATAAAGAAGGCCTTCTAGGCTGTGCTATCAATTCAGAATGTACAAGTAAACCTGTAGGAAAAGCCGAAACTTGATGACTTTCGACTTACTTTCAGTGATTGTGCCAGCCCCGCATGTTTCGGTAAGACCATACCCTTGCCCGACTGGACAGCAGAAGCAGATGTTCATGAAGCGTTGGGTGGCAGCTGAAAGTGGTGCCCCGCCGGAAAGCAGGACTCTCATCTTCCCCCCTAGTAACTTTCTCACTTTCCAAAACACAATCCTGCAAAGACAGGAAATTTAGAAACGGTTAGAGAATAGAAGAGGATAACTCAAGGTCTTCTTTATTATAGGGGCAAACCCTCTTTAAATGCAATTTACTAGTACTAAATTACACAAAGTAGTATGGATTTAAAAGAGGACTTCTTGTTGGGTTAAAATTCCTGATCATTTGCTTCATAAGAGGCAGGCAAACAAGTATATAAATGATACACCACTGGAAGTGACTAACATGTTTGCCTTTACGTAGAGATTTGATAAGAAATAACATAGGATTTAGCAGACCCCGATCCTGGAAAAGGTTCATTTACCCGGCGAGGCCACTCTTTCTCTGAACAATTATATCCTACCAGACAACAGCTGGAAGAGGACACAGTACAGTAGATTCTTAGAGGAAAACACACAAGGACATGCAGATGACTCTACACGCTCCATCTTGTGAACTCTAGACTCATCACTAAGCCATTAGGAGATCCAGGCTGAGACAACCCACTTCCCTCGAATGCAATGATGACTTTTAGGCTGAGAGTTTTGCTTACAATTCAGTCACGCCATACTGTACCTTCCGGTGGCCTCATTTTTCCTGGCTTAGCTAGACCGGCCTTACCAACGCCGTAACATTTATCCTGTTTGTACAAAATATTTTTTTAAATAACTTCCCTATTCAAATCAGAGAAAATATTAGCTACTGATTTTATCAAACCAGGTAATGAGAAGGCCCCCATAAATATCTGGACTAGAATCCAGATGGGCTGTATTGCCACGCAAAGTGGATGTGAGTGGGTGAGGAAGTTGCCCCGAGATCCTGCCAGCTTGACAAGGCAGATGTGGGAAATGCCAACTCTTTTTGACTGCCCGGCTTTATATTTGGATTGATTTCCAAAGAAAATCCAGAAATATCAATTCACTGAGGAACTTCTTCTAATGCAATGACCCAATATTTTACTAATAATAATATTCCATTAGAGGGGTGAGTTCCCACCTCGGACATTTGTGGAATATTAAAAGGATATGCCATAAATGTCTGACAGATGCAAGTCCCACCTCTGGAACCTGCACCTATCTCCAGCACAGGCCCCCTGACCCCCGTGCTACATTCAGTCACTGGATTGTGGCTAATGATTGCCGAAGTAGCCAAGATTTCCGGAAACGGGAGAGCGCCTTCTATGGGAGTTCCGGAAACGACGTAGCAAAACGCACTTGTCTGTCTGTAAAATCCTGCCACCCCTGTAAGCTAGTGCCTGGAGCTCAGTGACAGCGGCAGTAGGTAGGACGGGTGGTCAGGGGGCCCTATTCTAGAGATAGGTGCGGGTTCCAGAGATGGGATCCGCTTCTGTGAATATGCTATCCGTCCAAGATGGGAAAACCCCTTTACTAAGGACTTGAACTGCTAACTGTTAACCAGGTGTCCTCCTTCCTTTTGCCATTTCCACATGGATCCCATAACAAAACAAGGAAGCCGAGGAATGGGGTACTGTTAAATAATACGAAATGCACTTACAATGAGTACATTCTAGAGGCATCCACAAAACAGCAGAACGAGTTTTACCTGTCACACAATGGTGTGCTGTAACCTCTTGAGATCTGCTTCATTTTGTAGTTGTATGCAAGGGAGAAGAGACCTTTCTGAACAGGACTCATAGAGGCTACTTTACTCATGACGTTCTTATAAATGCGGTCCATGATCTCCTAAAAAAGACACAGCGTGTTATTCGATTATATCAAAAACTTTCATAATCATAAAGCAGGTAAAGAGTTTGCCCGAGACAGGAAATTTTATAAAATAAAAAGTCATATAATACTCACCCGGTTAAAACTCCCGCCACTCAACGCCGATGCTCAGGTGGTTAACGCCTTACTTTGTTTACTTTCTTCGAGCGATGAGGTGCCGTGCATCCACGTAAGTCACTGGCCTCAGTAGTCACATACTGTTCATGCTAGCATCACCACTCAGGCCAGTGATTGGCTGCAGCGCTCATGTGGATGTACGGCACGTCATCGCTCCAAGAAAGTATACAAAGACCGTCAAGAGCCACCGAAGCTGGTGCAGTAGGGTAGTTCATAGTTTTTTTGTTTTTTTTTTATTGTAGAACACATCCTGCAGTCGATTTGTCTCGGACAACCCCATTAAACCAAACGGTAAGACCTGTACCACACGTATAAATAATGATAGATGGCACAGATCAAGTGGTCAAATTTAGGTTGTTTTTTTTTATATTAATAATCAGCATCTTTATCTTAAAAGCACACTGCAGAAAACCTGCAGCAAAGCCTAAAGGCCAACGTTGGGGCTCTTTGAATCTCTGAATGCACCTCCCCCTCCAGTCCCACACTAGGCATCACATCAGTGCATCAGGTTATTTCTTTTGAGTGTTCCTTTAAGAAATAATGGTGACTATAAAAGGGCCAGTTTTAATGTGACTATTTCTTCTTCACTCATAACTTAGTATATCAATGTCGTTTCTGAAATAGTTAATGTCTTAGACCTGGTGTCAGTTTGGTACCCTGTTTTTGCTCATCCTATCAGTCATCAATGCCTTTTAGCATAACAATAAATAAAAAGAATAGACAAAATAGAGAAAAGAAAAGCCATCGAAGGAAAAAAAACATGGGTGTTTAGAAATTGAAGAATGAATTATTCAGAAAGTAAATGAGAAGAAGAGCAGGGATTGCAGAGCAATGTGTCACGATTTCATGTATTGTGGTAACGGAGTACATAACATTTCGTATTGTACTCCAGGTGATGATACACCCTCCATGTTCTCGTGTGACGTGGAAGGGGTCACAGGACACATCCGATGCACTCGCTCCAGTCCTGTAACTCATCTCAGAAGCTCGCAGAAAATCTCAGTAAATATTTGTACCTGGACCTCCTCACACAATGTCCTACAACGTCAGGGCGGCTGCTTTGCTTACAGTAATAGAGGGGACACGTTTTTTGAAGTAACTTACAGGAACAGCGGCCATTAAAGTTGGCTGAAGTTCTGATGCATCACCCTTGCTTCCTTTCTTGATTTTGGTGGACTGGAAGATATAAAAAGAAAGTTATATTTTTCTTGTTCGAGTTTACTGCATTACAAATTCAGATGTATAGAAAGGGATGACAGGTGCCGAGGATAAAGAATATACACACAATATAGTAGTACATGGTTTGCGTCACTGCAATGTTCTCTTCATTCTAATGATAAATTCCATACATATTACTTATGTCAATATACCCCCCCCCCCCCCCCCCCACATGTGCTGCAGCAGATTTACTCCATTGTACATTTTGTTCATTGGCAGATTCTTGGATTATCGTATTGTTATGACACGCTCTCTGGGTAGGAATACATAATACTATCTAAATGTACAAAAACATAGAACACATTAGGAACGAACAATGGACTATGGCCAGACAAAAATACTTAGTAATGCAACTAAAGCCAAGTAGAATGAAAATATATACATTTTAGATCCAGAGTACTGTATCTAAGGCTCAGTTCACATCTGCGTTGGGGTCCCGTTCTGACGTTCTGTCGGAGCTTTACGTCAGAACGGGACCCTGAACAGACACAAACGGAAACCAGAGGTTTCCGTTTCCATCACCATTGATTTCAATGGTGACGGATCCGGTGCCCATGGTTTCCGTTTGTCTCTGTTGTGCACCGGATCCGTCGTTTTGCCGTTTCCGTATCAAGAAACTCTGTGTGAACTGGGCCTTCCAGCCTGTATTATAGTCCAGAGCTGCATTTACAATTCTGCTGTTACTGGAAACAGTCCACATGCTTGAAGTGGGTGAGATTAAAGCTGTTCATACACAATATAGCAAGTATTTAGCAGACCACTATCTTCCTCTACTCTCCAATAAATACGCAAATTCAGATCAGGAGAGTGGGCATCTTTAATAAAAACATTATAAGCCACAGCTACACATCTCTAATGCTACTTTCCTCTCGAGAGAACAATGGATCGGGCATGTTGAAATCCAGCATGCCGATCCTTCTTGACAGCAAAGTTGAGTTGCGCCCAAACACGCAAGATTGTCAGTGGATACATAATGTGTAACACCAGCTTCCGTTTTTTTCTACAGCAGGTAAGAAATACACTTCCCAGAATTCTAGAGTTTAGCTCTGAAGCCAGAACTATGAACGCAACTCTAGACAATAATACAGGGTGTAATTCAACACCAGTTCAGATCAGTAATGGAATATATTTACATAGGTACATTCATTTTATGGGGGGGAATTTATTCAAAACTAATAGGGAAAAATAAAGCCATTGTCCACATCAACCAACCAGATTTCAGCTCTCACTTTAGAGGCCTTGGGAAAAGGAAAGAAGCAATCAAATCGGTTGCTAATGGGCAACTGCTTCATGTTTCCCGTGCATTAGTTTTGTTAAAAAGCCCCAAATATGTAAACTGTAAAATAGTGTTCAAAGGTGAACGGGTGCTTTAACACCCTAATGGGTTCTAAAGAGTCATGAACTGGGAAAACATCAAGACAACTCCTTTCGATACCCCCTAGTAGAGCACCCCCTCACATGGTGACATGAATAGTCACCATGCAATACTACATTTCCACCTGCAGCGTCCGCCAAAATGTACAGCTGCCTGCAGCTTCCCTCAATGATCACAGCCGATTGCCAAGGATTTTAGCGACTGGACCCGTACCAATTAGATGACCGCTGGGGTTACTTCCTCTAGAGAAGTGGTTAGTAGTCCAGTCAGGATACCCCTTTAAGTCTAGCAATTAAGCAGTGTTTTAAGAACTCAAAATGAAGCCCACACTTCTCACCTGATCAGAAAGGGTCTGTGGTGAAGAATAGCCGACGCCGCAGCCACGTGACAAACAAACCAACTCTGCACTGAGCTCCAACACATGGGCCAGAGGTAGGTAGCCGATGTATGTATCAGTCTCTCTGCAAAAGAGGATATTGGATTCAATACACAAATACAAAGCTTCTCTGGAAAACTACATCAAGTAAAATCAGTGAAATAAGTGAAAACAAAGAGCCACGTAAGTGTCCTATTTGTGTCACAGTCTAAAGGGAAGGAAGATCAGCATTGGCCTGGAAAATGCCACAAATTAGATTTATAATGAAATGCTACAGCGTGCGCAGCTCCATGCTAATCAGCAGCGGCAAGTCTGTTTACCACGGCATGTACAAGTGTTACCATCAATAGAACGTACCCCAGATTGGTTATCCTCTGTGCCATCCCAGTTATGCCAGCTATTATGTTACTGTGAGAGATCATCACTCCTTTGGGCAGTCCGGTGGATCCGCTTGTGTACATGATGACTGCAATATCATGCGATAGCGGAGACGGTTGTTGTTTGTTTGCTGTGGAACAATATATTGTCACTTATGTGAACATCATAACATTGCCATCATAATATTGCCCTAGACTGCAGCATTAGGGGTAGTTCAAATAGCGGTTTTTTTTGGGCGCTGATTTTGATGCGGAAACATCATTAGAATTAGCGACCAGAAACGGCCCAAATTGCGCCCCCCCCCCCCTAATGATTTCAATGGGAGGCAGAGGTTTTTTCCCCCCTGGGCAGCTTTTGGCCGCTGGCTGAAAAAAAGAGGCATGCTCTTTCTTTAAGTGGTTTCCACCTCTGACCTCCCATTGAAATCAATGGGAGAAAGAGAAAACCCACAGCGCTCGTTTGGCGTGTTTCTTTTTTTTTTGTGGTGGCTTTCATCTGCTGCTTTTGCATTCAATTGTTAAATAAAAATGCGGGCAAAAACCGCCACAAAAAAGCGTTTCTGCCTGACGAGAAACGCTGTGTGAACTCTCCCTTTATATGCCAAACTCTGTTCAAAATATTCTTCGGGGGTAGTTACGAGCAACAGTTAAAATGACTAAAAGCCACTATGAAGTGTATATAGTGTGGAGAGAAAAATAACAATGTGACATGCTGCCGGACTCTATAATGGAGGCACTTATGGAGAAAATAGCCATGGTTTTCTACTCCTGTACAAACCTCTTAAGGGCTGGGCCAATTTGGGCTTGTAGGACCAGTCAGACTTTTATTTATTTATTTAAAAAGCTAAGTAGCTATTTGAGGACAGTTGTTTTGCGGGATAACGTAGATTTTTAAGGCATCATTTTTAGGTATATATCTGCTAGCTTTTAAACATATATGAATATTTTTAGCCATGGCGGACTTCATGAAAAATCAATTGTCTTTTTTAGATACCATAACCTTATTGTAGAGGTCAGTACGAGCACGGAGCTATCTAATATGTATGGTATATGTTGTTACCCGTTACAATATATATATATATATATATATTTCCATATATGTGGGGTTAGTGACTGCCTCCACTTGTTGTTCTTGCACTCCTCCCATTCTGCCCTGGGTGATTTTAATCAGTTCAATGCTGGATCCTACCATCCCCAGGTATATATGTAGGCTTAGTCCCAGTTCTGGGTGTATGTGCAGCGTAGGTTCCCACCTTACAGAGGTCGCCTTGTCGTGGCAGGTGGGCTAACACTTTTTGATCAAAATGTGCACTAAGAACCTCCCTATTTGTAAGTAGATTTAGCTTTAGTGCATATTTATTTATATTTAGTGGTTTAGGTGGCATTAGTGTCGCAGGGTGCTGTCGCCATTCTATGTTTGCTATATATACACACATACATACACACACACACACACACACACACATTATCGTGTTGCCACATAATTTTATCAATTTTTACCTTATTTTGCCCCATTAGGAGATGTTTAAGTTTAAACATTCTTTTTCAACCATATATTAGATGTATGTCAGTCAAACCCGCCAATTACCATCTGATGTGTATGTCGGCATCCTGACTTTTCCCTGACGGCAGATGTCGGGGGAAAGAACGGTCGGGCATGTTGACTTTCAACATGCCTGATCTTTTTTTCATTTTGAGGTAGGGCACCGCCAGAGGAGACTGGCAGCGGCCTTCTCTCTGAGAACACATGCATGTTTGGCTGAGCCACATGTGTATGGGGTAGGCTTTAATCCCAATGCCTGGGCTGACAGGGATAAGACAAAGGGAGTCTGCGATGCAAGTGAATTACCTCCTGCTGACGACGTACATGTAAGGCTACATTCACACGAGCGTGTCCTATTTGCGCTTCCAAAAACGGACCGTATTTCCTGCATTTTATGTCCGTGTGCCATCAGTGTGCATTGCGTATGGCATCTGTTTTTCACATCCATGATTACCCTCTGCAAGCACTTCCTCACTCATACTGATCAGTGACTTCTGGAACCAAATCATCACAGAACAAAACTACCTCCCTGGTACTATGAACTGATATCATGTTCTTGAGCATTGTTTGTCCTGAAATTCTCGGATACATTCTATAACGACAAAGCCCATTGCCTGCCGACGATCAGTGGTGATTGTAATACCAGTACAGCGTGCCACCAAGTGAACATGTGTTGTGTGTCAGGCACCAGTTGGCGCTGGGAACGAAAGCCATAAAAGACTTGATCATGTTTATATAATCTGCACCAGATGTTTAGGTCCTGACTGCAGCATCTGTTCACATGGAAAGAGAATCCTCCATCACCATAATATGGTGGGGGATGGGTGGGATGTACCCAGTTCATCATACATCCGAGGATCCTCGATTTCCTGCTGTGCGTGAGGAAGCCTAGTATTGGGATGTCCTAAAGTTTAACGCTTCGGAGTTAACTATTATTGACAGCAAACACAAAAAGGACTGCACGTTGCTAAGACAGCACATAAAGAGCGGCATATACATACAAATAAAAGACCGGAAACAAAAATGTCTGTGTAATCTTTAGGGTATGTGCACACACACACTAATTAATTACGTCCGTAATTGACGGACGTATTTCGGCCGCAAGTCCCGGACCGAACACAGTGCAGGGAGCCGGGCTCCTAGCATCATACTTATGTACGATGCTAGAAGTCCCTGCCTCACTGCAGGACAACTGTCCCATACTGAAAACATTATTACAGTACGGGAGAGTTGTCCTGCAGCGAGGCAGGGACTCCTAGCATCGTACATAAGTATGATGCTAGGAGCCCGGCTCCCTGCAGTGTGTTCGGTCCGGTACTTGCGGCCGAAATACGTCCGTCAATTACGGACGTAATTAGTGTGTGTGCACATACCCTTAGGCCCCATGCACACGACCGTAGATTTCGGCCGGAATTGCCGAATGTAATGCAATTACGGACCCATTGATTTCTAGTGACCACGGACACCTTTCCGTATATTTGTGGGAAGCTACCCGGCCGTAGAAAGCCTCCGCAAAAGAAAGCATATATCCTATCTTTTGCTTTTTATGGACCGTGCTCCCATACTTTATATGGGAGCAGGGGCCAAAAATGCGGGTGGCTGTCCGCGGCCACCAGCGGCCGGCCTTGCCCATGAGTCCTTACATAGTAAATAACAGATGAGGACTAGAGGATAGTGGCAAAAAAAACAAAAACATTAATGGGGCAGCACCAAGGCCTTGTTCACACAGTAGACGTGTTGCAGAAAATTGTATATTTTACTTAACTGCCGTATATTATACTTGGAATTCAATACTGCCTTTTTTTTGCCTTTGAAGTTAATGGTGTGTGAAAACAAGTAAAACTGTTTTGAAGACAGTTACAGGGGTATTTCTGCAGCTTAAGGGCCAGTTCACACGTTGCGTAAATACGTTGCGGAAAATCCGCAGCAAATACAGTAGCAGTAAAGTGGATGAGGTAAAACAAATCTCATCCACACGCTGCATAAATATATACTGAGCGGAAATACCACTCAGAAACTGACCAGCGGTGCGGAAAGTGGGATTTCTCCGTTGAATTCAATGGGGATGTAAAAGCAGTTCCGTTTTTTGCGGCGGATTCACAGCGATTCTGCCACAAAACAACTCAGAAACTTAGTACTGCAGTTTCTCGCAGTGGACATTCCGGGTGAAAAGCTGCACCAGTTTGGTGTGCTTTTTTGCCCAGAATTGCCTGCGGCAGACAGGGCGGATATGCTGCGTGCTGTTACGCAGTGTATCCGCCCTGTGTGAACTCAGCCTAAGACTTCTCCGATAACGTATCAAAGACTCGTGATGAATAACAAAATTACCTTACAACCAGTAATATTTTATATATAGATCACGGACAACTTACACGAGCAATAGAAATGATTGGAAACAATGGAAAACTACCAATCTATCGCCACAACAAAAAAAATTATATAAAAAATGTTCAGCGATGACATTAAAATCACCTGCCTAACATTCTTAGGTCCCTCACGCCGCCAGAACAGCTCTGAGCCACCGAGGCACGGACTCCAGAAGACCTCGGAAGGTGTCCTGTGTTATCTGGCACCAGGGTGTTAGCGGCAGATCCTCTAGGTCAGGGGTCAGGAACCTTTTTGGCTAAGAGAGCCGTAAACGCCACATATTTTGAAATATAATTCCGCGAGAGCCGTACAATATGTTTAAAGGGCCATTGACAGATCAATCGCTCCAATGTTCACTTAGTACAGCAAGGAATGCTCCTCCCTGCTGTATAAAGCCACAACTGGACTGAAACAATGGTAATTAGCAGTAAAAAAATTAAATAAATAACTTACATTGTGAGCTTGCGATGCATGACATCAGTCCAGCAGTCTGGCTTCTTCTTTTTCCTGCGCATGACTGGAAGCTGGCATTCTTCCCACCTGATGTTGAGAGAATGCCAGCTTTGAGGCATTCGCAGAAGAAAGAAGCTGGAATGTTGGACATGTCACACAACGCATTGTCAGTTATGTCAATTATCTATTTTATTATTTTACAGCGAATTATTGTTTAGGTCCAGCGGTGGCTTAGTGCAGCAGAGAGGAACACTCCTTTGTGTACTAAGTGACCGCTGGAGCAATTGTATCTGTCAGTGGCCCTTTTAAAAGTGTTGGTCTTACAGAAAATGAACAAAAAAGAGAGGCTCAGACCCATAGGGAACTAAAGCATTTACTACTTAAAGTGGTACATACAAGCAGGCACACCCAGCGTAATAAATAATTGAACTTTATTAAATAGTCTCACTGTACATAAAGTGCACACATTGACTTGTATTTAATTTTAAAGAACAACAAATCTCCGAACTCTTTTTTTTATAACATAATAACGTTTTAATGCTGTTGCTAACCAACGACGAATAGAATACTTCCTACCGTTAACGTCCAAGGGAGACACAAGGGAGGAGGCAGATGCCGCTTCACTAGGGGACGCAGGTGCGTGCTTGCAGACGGCGCGGCTATGCAGGGAGTTATGGGAAATGTAGTCCATGCTCCCTGCCGCTCACCACTGCCGCCAATGCTTATCAGGCCATCAAAGAACTACCAATATCAGCGTGCACCGCGGCCTGATGGAGCGCGGTGCACGGGCTGATGGAGCGCGGTGCATGCATCCTTCCCATAGACAGGTAGGAGCCCTGTCTGCGAGCCAGATACGGCCATCAAAAGAGCCATATCTGGCTCGCGAGCCATAGGTTCCCGACCCCTGCTCTAGGTCCTGTAAGTTGTGAGGTGCGGCCTCCAAGGATCAGACTTGTTTTCCATCACATCCCACAGATGCTCGATCAGATTGAGATCGGGGGAACTTGGAGGCCTTCAACACTTTGAACTCTTTGTCATGTTCCTCAAACCATTCCTGGACCATTTTTGCAGTGTGGCAGGACGCATTATTCTGGTGATACAGGCCACTGCCATTAGAGAATAGAGTTGCCAGGAAGCGGTGTACTTGTTTAGGTAGGTGGTATGTATTAATGAAACATCCACATGAAGGCCAGGACCCAAAGTTGCCCAGCAGAACATTTCCCCGAGAATCACACGGCCTAGTTTATTTCCAAGAGTCACACCATCACTGTATTTTTCACAGGCATACCAATATCATCCACTTACCCGGTCTGGCTCCCAGAGCTTGTACGGATGCCATACTGTGCACGGTGATATTGTTGGGGTAAGCAGTCTGCTGTGTGTTACCGCCATCCACCAGGATAATATGCCTTAACAAAGGGACTTGAGGAAGGATATTCTTTAAGAGAAAAAAAAAATATCCCAGTATGGTTATTGCATTAGTAGTTACAGTCAATACATCAGCTCTTATCCAATAACATCCTCTTAGTCTGGTGCCCAGTAGTCAGATAGGCCTCATTTACATATTGCAGATATGTCAAAGCCAAAACTCCGAAGTATAAATCTTTCTATTATATTTCCCCTGTGTATAGGATCCCCTCCTGATTTCGGCTTACAATACTGATCTAAAATACTGACCAAATCTACACTGTGTGAATGAGGCCTAAATGGTTAAGGGTCAGTTCACACCTGCACTTAACATTCCATTGTTCTGCTCCATCAGAGGAGAAGAAAAAGGGAATAAACTGGTAGCGTCGGTTCCATTGCACCACGGACACCACTAGCGGCCGACAGGACCCTTGATTTTAATGGGTTTCGTCGGGGTGTCCGTGGTTTTACCGGAAACAATAGCGCAGCATGCTGTGCTACGGTTTCCGATATTTTCGTCCGGATTTGCGAGGGAGGCCCCTAACGGAGCATCCAACACAGATATGAACCAGCCCTAACTCAGAACAGATTAAAAAAAGTTTTAGAGTGGCCAAATGTTACATTAAAGTGTACAGTTAAATATAAAAAGCTACTAAAGCGAAAATACAACTGTGATATTGTTTGTGGTGATTTTAAGGGCAATTTCTTCCATGTTTTTCACATAGGCTTCTCTAGACTCCAAAAACGCCATTAAAAAGCATGTGCAAATCGACACAAAATGAAAAAACATCACTACAAACGCCATAAAAACCGCAAGGGGTAAGTTTTTATTGGTAAAATTTTGGGCTACTTGAGACTTTTTGATCACTTTTTATTTCATTTTCGAGGGATATGAAGTGACCAGAAAATAGCGATGCTGGCGTTTTTTTTTACGGCGTTCACCGTGCGGGTTAAATAATGGTATATTTGTAATAGTTTGGACTTTTATATGGATGCGACGATACCAATTTTGGTTTATTTTTTATATTACTTTAGAGGAAAAATGGGAAAGGTTTTTTCTTTAACTTTAACTTTTTTTTACACTGCTAAAAACTTTATTCAACTTTTTTTTTTTTTTACACATTTCATTGAACCAGCAATCGTTAGAGCGCTGGTACAATACACTGCCATACTAATATATTGCAGTATATTGTCATTTTTACAGGTTTCTGTTAACCCCTATCCGCACGAGGACGTAACTGTCCGTCGTTGCGGGAGGTTACTTCCCGCACAAGGACGTATAGTTACTGAGTTTTTCCCGGTGCACACTGTCGGCGACAGTGTGCACCGGGAACCGGAAGGTCTGCTGTCGCCGACAGCGGACACTCCCCTCTTGCCGGCCAGCGGTCCTTTGCCGCTGATTTCGGCGAATTAACCCCTTAAATTCGGCGATCGGTTTCTAGCATATCGGCAGACCCCGGTCCGAAATCGCGGGGTCTGTCGATATTTAGTATGGAAACCGGAAGCCAAACAATGGCTTCCGGGTCTGCCATGGACGGTAGCCCATCAGGACCAACCTTCGGCTGGAAGTCACTGTGTCGTTCCCGATGCGCACTGTCGGCGACAAGGTGTGCATCGGGAACTTGGAGATCAGCTGTCCCCGCTCATCGCCGCTGATTTCGGCAATTAACCCGTTACATGCGGGGCTCGATTGCGATCTCTGCATGTACAGGGTTTGTACCACATCAGCAGCCCCCATGAAATCGTGGGGGCTGCCGATGCTTGTAATGGCATCCGGAGGCCAGGCAACGGCCTCCGGGTCTGCCATGTATGGAAGCCTATGAGGATCAGCCTTTGCTGATCCTCGTAGACCAACTGTCAGAGTGACTGTGACATCACACTGACAGTTGGAGTACATTACACTACCTAGGTAGTGTAATGTATTCTAGCAGCGATCAGGGCTGCAGGTCAAAAAGATAAAGTGTAAAAAGTAAAAAAAAAGTAATAAAAATGTTTTATAAAAGTGTAAAAATAAAAGGTTTTGTTTTCCTATAATAAGTCATTTATTATAGGGAAAAAATGAAAACGTTAAAAAAAAGTACACATATTTGGTATCACCGTGTTCGTAACGACCCAAACTATGAAACTATAATGTTCATTTTTCCGCACGGTGAACGCCGCAAACAAAATAAACGGAAAACTGTCAGCATCGCTATTTTTTGGTCACCACACCTCCCAAGATATAGAACAAAAAGTGATCAAAAAGTCGCATTTACCCCAAAATGGTACCAATAAAAACTACAACCTGTCCCGCAAAAAACAAGACCTCCCACAGCTATTTTGACGGAAAAATAAAAAAAGTTACGGCTCAGAATAGCGTGTCCCAGAAAATAAATTATTTTATAGAAACGTAATTTTATTGTGCAAACGCTGCAAAACGTAAAAAAACTATACACATATGGTATCGGCGTAATCGTACCGACCGGCAGAATAAATTTAAACTTAATTTATTGCGCACGGTGAACGCTGTAATAAATAAAGAATTTAAAGCACCAAAATCGCTGTTTTTTTGGTCACCTTAGCTCTAAAAAAGATCCTGAGGGGCCAAAATGCTCACTATACCCCTAGAAAAATTCCTTGAGGGATGTAGATTCTAAAATAGGGTCACTTTTGGGGGGGGGGGGTTTCCACTGTTTTGGTCCCTCCGGGGCGTTGCAAACCCGACATGGCACTGAAAACCAATCCAGCAAAATCTGCGCTCCAAAATCCAAAAGGCTCTCCTTCCCTTCTGAGCCCTGCTGTGGGTCCAAACATCAGTTTACGACCACATATGGGGTATTGCTGTAATCGGGAGAAATTGCTTTACAAATGTTGGGCGGCTTTTTCTCCTTTATTCCTTGTATATATGAAAAAATTCTGTTTCCACAGAAAAATAGGTGATTTTCATCTTCACAGACTAATTACACTAAATTCTGCAAAAAAAACTGTGGGGTCAAAATGCTAACTATACCCCTCGAAAAATGCCTTGAGAGGTGTAGTTTCAAAAATGGGGTCACTTTTTGGGGGTTTCGACTGTTTAGGTACCACAAGACCTCCTCAAACCTGACATGGTGCCTAAAATATATTCCTAAAAAAAGGAGGCCCCAAAATCCACTAGGTGCTCCTTTGCTTCTGCGGCCTGTGTTTCAGTCCATTAGGACACTAGGGCCACATGTGGGATATTTCTAAAATCTGCAGAATCCGGGCAATAAATATTGAGTTGCGTTTCTCTGGTAAAATGACGAATCAGCATCATTCACTTCTCATCGTTACCACCCAGCTTCTGGCAGTGCACAGACACACAGCGTGATCTCGCGAGATCACGCTGTGACGTCACTTCCTCCCACAGGAACTTCATCGCGTCGGACGAGCGAGGACACGCTGTGTATCTGTGCACTGCCAGAAGGTGGTAACGATGAGAAGTGAATGATGCTGATTCGTCAGCATCATATTCTTCTATTCACAACGCCCAGCTAGTAAAACAAGTAAACACGCCCAGATGTTACAAACACAATACACGCCCAGTTGGAAATAAGAGAAAACACGCCCAGTTGTCCATTAGAAAGGCTCATTTGCATAAATATAAAATTGCTCATAACTTGGCCAAAAATGATCGTTTTTAAAAAAAAAAAAAACACGTTACTGTTCTCTACATTGCAGCGCCGATCACATGCAATAGGAGATAGGGATTTGATCATCTGGTGACAGAGCCTCTTTAAGCCCTGCCACATGCAGAGTGAAAGAAGTCATGGGGGCCTTCATTAGGCCCCTGGGCAGTCATGACAACAATCAGAACCCCCCGATCGCGCTGTGGGGGCGCCGATGAGCTGTCGGAGGGGGACGCCCCCTCTAACGACTCAGATGCTGCGATCGTGATTAATCGCAGCATTTAAGGTGTTAAAAGGGCAGAGAACAGCGCGATCGCTGTTCCTGGCCGTTAGTCCCGGGTGTCAGCTGTAACATACAGCTGACACCGGCTGCGTACGGAGCTGGCTTCACTAGATGAGCCTGCTCCAGACACCACAGCCAACATCACAACGTGCTACTACGTCGTGGTGCGGGAACAGGTTGAATTGCCTGAAAAATTCTGTGTGTGAAGGAGGCCTTAAATGGCTCTCATGCAGCTCTTCATGTCAGTTTTGATAAATATTTGTATTTCCCATAGAATAACTGCTGTGGAACATATTTTCTTAGTACTGCGTTGTGCTGTTCCTCTTGGAAATGTATAAGTAAATTTACAACTTGGTGTTAAAATTCCTCTAGTCGATAGGAAGTATATCTCTACACAGCGTTACACTATCAACACCGATTGGCCAATATCAGACTGTGCAGGTACACGCCCCAACGAAAGTCGCTCCAGAATTGTTATTTTATGGGGAAAGCATTTAATAAAACAGACATGTCAGGATGGAGAACACTTCAAGCCTTTATCTAGTTGTTTTTACACAAAATTATGTTGCTTGCACTGGTAAGCTGCCAAAATATACATACAATATACAAAGCAGGAGGCTGAGAATATCCTGGCCAGAGAAAGAACATCAGTGGAAGATAGGATTTGTATATAAGGCTTGCCAGAACTGGCAAACATTCAGCTTAACAGGACAAGGATACACAAAGCAGGCAGCACCTTCAGGTCTGGACACTCCGGGTACAGATAATGCTTATGTTTACTTGAACTAAAATACGGCCATACTGAGCGTATACTAAATATGGATAATTGCATTATCATGAAGGAGTTGGAAAATAATTACATCAATATCAAACAGAAAAATCAGACGCTGCAATTTATTTGGTCCTTTTTGATCATTGTTGTAAATGCTTAAAACGTAATGGTAGAAGAAGAGTTTTATTTAGGTGCCCCCTACCGAGCCCGCTACTTGCAGGAAGGATTAGTCTAAAAGGACAATGCAAAACGTACGTTTTCAGTGATTCCCCTTGAATCCCACACAGCCACTGTAAGGCTACATTCACTCGAGCGTATCAGAGTAACGCGTGTGAAATACGTGAGTACATCTGGTCCGCGTGCGTTGCGTTATTGCACCTCTGCTTTGCGAGTGCCATGTGTTTTTCACACACTCGCAAAGTATTTTTTTATTTTTCAATGGAATTGATGCGCAAATCACGCACAGCACACGGTGAAAAACGCACCAATATAGGACATGCAGTGAGGTTCACGCAACGGACACGCTGCGTGAGAAGCCCTGCATGTGACAATGGCTCCATTGAAATCAACGGTTCAGTGTGCTGTGCGTGATTTTCACGCACAGAACACAGACGAGTTTTACGCTGAATGAGCCCCAAAGCACCCATGTGTTATATGTTCATGTTCAAGCAAGCTAAAGGTGCACATTTATAGGGGCAAACAGCCATATCAAAGTGAATGCTCCACTTTTGTTCGTCTATGACAAAACACAGTTGGAAAATCTTATCAGTGAGGATCCGTGAGCCGGAAATGAGATCTATGGGACACTGAGTGAAGACAACGTAGCTCAAAGATACTGAAATCCCAGAGCTAAAAGATAAATGATTACAGTACAGTGACGTTGATTTCTATTAACCAGTTGAGGACCACCCACTGTATATATACGGCGAGGGTTTAATCTTGCTGCCCGATTGACAGTTGAATGTCAGGTGCCCGGCAGTCAGAGACTGTCAGGGACCCTGAAGAGAAGACAGAAAACACTCTGTATAGAATACAAGCAGCTGCAGCAGTGTGTCAGTGGTGATATAACTGGTCACATGTTTGTCGGTATACAGAGATGGAATACGGCACATACAACCCCATAGAGAATGCAAACGGGAGCCGTTCCATTCTCAGAAGCGTACGCCGTCTGAGTGGGAACGGCGCATGCACTGCTCCCACACAGACCAAAACAAAGCTCGTTCGTAGAGCGAAATCCGGCGCCATTTTCATGTGGACCGCAAGCCACTGCTGGACAGTAAGATGACAACTTTTGGCCACGGCTTCGGGCCATATGTTCAACGAAGCGAAGGCGCAAAGGAAGAGGAGCGTAGACCAGCGGAGGCGGCGGCAGGAGCAGGTAATTTATGTTCGTGTATGTGCTGTGTGAATTATGTTTGTGTGATACTGTCTGCTGAGCCCTGTATCTAATCCTCCTACACTGTGCAGTCGCTCAGAAAATGGCGGCACACAGTGTAGGAGGTTTGAAGACATTGAAAACCTTCCCTCTCCTGGGACTAGCCAGAAGAAGAGAGGGGGTATTGTGTGAGGACACTAGAGAAGAGTGTGTCCACCCCAAGTTTGCAGCATAAATCAATGAGGTTGCTTTACCACAGTGACCATGCTGCAATTTTGAGAACTGCTCCCTCTAGTGGCCAGCACATGGAAATGTTATAAATTAGAATCTAATTTATATTTCCTGACTTGTGAAAAAATAAAAAATGTGTATTCACTTAAATACTAATTGTTTAACTGAAAAAAATAAAAAATATTTCGTTTTAAATGACAGGTTACATCGTAATCTCGCGAGATTACGCTTGCCTTGCTGTAAATATCACACAGACGCTACAGAAATGTCAGGATCCTAAATACACATCACGTCCTGGCTGGAGGTGATGTATATTCATTGTCAGGACACTGCAGTAATGTTATAGTGTTTATGTGGCTGCACATAACGATATAACTATATCGCTATCTGCTGTGTAAATGAATGGGGAGAAGTGTATGACGCTGATTGGTCACTGATTGGTCAGCGTCATACACTCCTCTGTACAACGCCCACTTGGCCAAAAAGTAAAACACGCCCAGTTGTCCATTAAGAAACTCATTAGCATAAAGCTAAAATAGGTCATAACCGTCAAAAATGATCGTTTGCAGCGCCGATCACATCATGTACAAGATAGGCCACTTATAATGTGGGGACAGAGCCTCTTTAACACAGGGAGATGTGCTGCAGACAGCGATAATGGTTTTGGCATTTAAAACAATGCAATCAGCTGATGAATTAGCGTTTGCTCCTTATTTGGCTGATCGTTGCGCTCGTTTGCCCGATAATTGGCCAGTGTCAGAGCATTAACTATGATCATTAGTAGTGCAACAAAATCAATACCTTCAATTTGGATTGCAGGAGTTCCTTGCTGGTGATTATGTGGGTGACTTCAGTTTCGTAAAGTCCATGGGCGATTGCAGGACCACCAAGAGTGGCATATAATGTTACAACTGAAAATAAACACAAAGCAAAACAAGTCATTTCTGTACAAGTAGGGAACGCGTTGCTCAAAGGCAGATATCTCTTAGGCCTTGTTCACATTTGATCTAAAATAGTACACTCTTGCAGCTCAACAAGGTGCACTTCTTTCCAAACGAAAAAAATTCATGAAAAGGTGTCATTTTAGTGAATGTGTGAACAAGGTATTACATGTTATACAGAAAAACTAAATTCTCACCAGGTTTATTATAATCTGAAATAAGATTAATCCATAATCTTATTTAGTGTCAAAACCTCCCACAGAGTTGAACACAAAAGGGCCTCATTTATGAAAACTCCTGCCCTTAGCAACCAATCAGAGCTGAGCTTTCATTAAAACAAAACACCCAAAGCTGCATGGTGATTGGTTGCTATATGCGACAAGGCCTTTTATGATAAATTATACATTTTATTTACTCACATCAATCCCACTTTTCAATGGTCTTAAAATCTAATTTCTGACACACACGCACGCACTGTTTTAGTGCCAACTTCTTAGGAAGTCACTTGATGTATCACCTTGGCTTGATTAAAAATGGAAACGAGGCAGTGCAGACCACAGAGCCAACATAGTGCCCAGTTAGGGTTGCCACTAGGCCAGTAAACCACCAGCCCAGTCGGTACTTACACTGGGAGGCCGGTAAAACGAAATATTTTTAATAACAAAATAATGCGTGCGCAGTCAAGGTACTTTCTATTTGGATCGAATACTCCACATTTGCTAGGCCACCCAGCCATGGGAATGTCAGCAGCATCAGGACTAGATGAAAGGTGGAATTGGTGCCGGCAGGATATTGTAACGGGTAAGGCAGAAGGAAGCCAGAGACACGGACATTCAGCAGCCGGACATGTGATCACTGCCTGCGCAGCCCTGAGTCAGGAGCGGAGGAGGAGATCGCCGGAGTTAGGACCCTTTCTTGTCACGTTTGAGAATCCTGCTTAAATGTCATTTTGTGGTTATTTTTTTCCTCTTTTCAAATGGATCCACAGCTTCTCAATGGGGCTTTAGACATGGTTAAAAGGATCTGTTTGTCTCAATTTTGCAAGTTATCCTGACGGATCTGTTTTTCTGTACAATGCAAGTCTATAGCAACAGGATCGGCATATTTTTGTACCATCCTGTTTGACATCCGTTGTTTTCTTTATTATTTATATTTTCATCACTAAAAAAAATAAAAAACCGTGATGTGAACCTAACCTTACAGGGAGTCATTGTCTGTCTGGGGCTCCCAGGAACTATGTGGTATATCACCGGTTTTGTGGAGTTTTTTTTGCCATAATGTATGTTAAATCATGGGGAAAAAACGCCACAAAGCCGACATGTGTAACATGGAAACCACAGTCGTGTGCATGGGCCCATAGGAATGAATGGGGCCGCAATTCTCCCGTGGATTTTCGGGGGAATTGCGGCTGCAAAAGCACGCTTGTGTGCATGGGGCCTTAGATATATACATTTAGAGAAAATATCTTTCCAGCATCCATAAAAACACAAAATATATGGTAAAGGAACAACGTGCACATCATCTCTTTATATGTCTGTGTATCATAGCGAGAAGTGGTAGACACTACAGGCCTCCTGTATAAAAACTGCTCTATACAAAAAAGTGTGTCAGTGTTGCCCATAGCAACCAATCAGATCACTGTTACAAATAAACTCCAGGAAAAAGTTTTTATTAGAAATATTTTTATCCACGAGATCCATCATGACACAATAATGGGCCGTAAATGTCCAGCTGAAGTAAAGCCCACTTGGATCTTTTCTTTATGAGCTATTTTACAAATAACCACATAGACATTACGGACTATGATAGGCTCTGTATAGATGGAAGGTGGGCCGCCAGGAGCACTAAAGCCCACCAGTCCAATGTCAGGGATGGCTTATAAGGTAATTTTGCTGATTTATGGGATTAATTTTTACGCCTTACGGTTCATGGTAGTGTTAACTGAATGCAGTGGTTTGGGCAAATTTTGTGTATTATAAAAGTGTTGGTTTATTGAGTTGTCATATGTCGAGCTTTTCTTTAGGTCTAAGAAGCGTAATACCAAAAGGTAAAATACAAGCTGATCATCGGTTGACTAGAAAGCCGCATGATTCTTGTGGTTAACAGATTTTCGAACCCTTCAAGTCCATAGATAAGTCTTCTATTTTAACCTTTTCTTGTAAATCCTTGGGAATGGAGCGTCAGGCCATGGTCTAAGCACTGTGCTGGAACATATTTAAGCTAATGTGGACCAGCTGCTTGAATTTCCAAGCATGGAGGAAAAATGGAAGGCCTTCTCAGCGCCCTTTCTCCAATTGAACGCAGAGCTGTTCTGAATATGTTCTCTCTCCCCCACAGAGAGGAAGACACAAGGGGACAGCAGCTGCACTTCTGCCTGGGAGCTATAGATTGGTGTGGGAGAGAATGAAAAAGCAGAAGTACACACAGTCCCTTTCCTGGTGTTACACTGCTGGAAGTGATAGAGTAAGGGTATGTTCACACGTAGAGTCAAAAACGTCTCAAAATACGGAGCTGCTTTCAAGGGAAAATAGCCTCTGATTTTCAGAAGTTTTTTGAGCAACTCGCGTTTTTCACGGCCGTTTTTGGAGCGGTTTTCATTGGAGTCTATGAGAAAACGGCTCCAAAAACGTCCCAAGAAGTGTCCTGCACTTCTTTTGACGAGGCTGTAATTTTCCGAGCCGTCTTTTGACAGCGACGCGTAAAATGACAGGTCGTCGGCACAGTACATCGTAAGACCCATTGAAAGTAATGGGCAGATGTTTGCAGACGTATTGGAGGCGTTTTTTCAGACGTAATTCGAGGCGTAAAACACCTCCAATACGTCTGAAAATAGGTCGTGTGAACTCAGCCTAAGCCCCCATCTCCCCCCAGCAACAGGTATTTAATGGAAAAACAAATGTACAAGCTCTGGATGGGACACCTGCCTTGACGTCTGCATGTGTGACAAGTCCTATGGATGATCACATGCATCTTGGTGTTTACCAGTGCTCTGAAACCTTAAAGGGGCTTTCCCATAATCAATCATTGCTTATCACCTATCCACAGGATAGGTGATAAATATATGATCGGTGGGGGTCCGACCGCTGAGACCCCTACCAATCATGAGAATGGACTTAACTTGCCGTTTCTGGGAGTCACATAGGAATGGAGCGGCAGTACGCATGCTCCGCCACTGCTCCATGTGCTATCTTCAGCAGCCCCATAGAAATGAAAGGAGCGGTGGTCGTGCATGCGCACTACCGTTCCATTCCTATGGGGCTCCTATAAACTGCAAGGTAAGTCTGTTCTCATGATTAGTAGGGGTCCTAACGGTTAGACACCCACTGATCAGATATTTAGCGCCTATCTTGTGGATAGGCGATAAATAATGATTATGGGAGAATCCCTTTAAAGGGGAAAACTTGAAACTTACAAAAACCATTCAATTAACTCCATAGACAACAGCTTGGGCCCGACTGGTGTTAAGAACTGAATTGGTGTGTCTGAATGGCCTTATAACCTCTTGGGTGTATAGAGGAGCAGTTCTGAATAAGGTGAAAAGTTCCGTCTCATCTCAGCCGTGCTCGCTCTTACTACTTTTCGCCATAGCCACCATGTTTTAAACCATATGGTTCATTGAGATAAAGCTGGCATAAGTTTCAGGCAAAGGGGAAATGTACTGTAAACCCACATCTAAAGCTAAATGATTAATATTATTAGACGAGTGATTGAGTTGGTTATGACTTTCAAGTCTCCAAGCAACTAATGATGAGCCATGGGAAAATAAATTATTGGATGACCTTATGCCCTTTTATTTTTTTTTCCTTCAATATTTCATGAGCACTTATTAATAAAAGCTTTCCAACGTTATGAGATGTGCCATTATTTAATCAGAAGAAAAAGATTAAAAGGAAAACATTTTACAGACTCAAAATACATAAGGTTGATGTTTCCAGTGATATTTTATTGGACTCTTGCTATACAGTATGCCAACCGTGCGGATAAAAACAAGAAACCTAAACCACCACATTGACTGGAGGCCACAACTAATAGAGTCGTTTTTCATTGAAATTCACAGAGGTCGTTTGCCCACCCTTTGAAAATACCACCAATTATTTTTTTTTCGCCCGATATCAAATTCATCATAAATGGTTTCATGATGTTGCACATAGAAATACTTCCATAAGTTCTAGATAAAAGAGTTAGCCATCAGTTATATGGAGCGGTAGAGAAAATTTCCTACACTAAGCTGGGATTTAAAAAAGGCCCAAAAATTCCCGAAATTAATGACATCACCAAACCAGGAAAACCCATCAATATTTGAAGAGCCTAAGAAGATAGAAGTTTTCAAGGTTATGAATTGCTTTTACAATAATCTGATGAAAGTGGAGGATGTGGAGTATTGTGCTTATAAATACAAGACAAAATAGTAGAGTCCGAGTCCAGTAGAGTGGAATATATTTCACATAACATTTCACGCATGCTCCTTGTTTAAAGCTGCAAGCCCATAAGTACCATCTAAAAACATAAATGACTCCTATAGCCCATACATACACTTCACTTCTCTTTATTTTCATGCCAATTACAAGTATAATGAGATGAGAACCGAAGGCGAGCCTACATGTATGGAGTTTTCCTGCCTCTTCCTTCTGAATAGTGGGACAAAGCAAAAAACTAGAACGTGGCTGAGATGGTTCCCACAAGCTGTCTTACTTAACTCTCTCCAGTGACCCCAGTCACATAAACAATGAATGGCAGAGAAAGCCTACATCTATGGTTAAGCGAATGTGCGCTGTGCATGTCATGCACCCTTTACACTCCGGACTGTCATCAAACACTTGTAAAGGTTTTTCCCATAAAGAAGCAGTCAACTGAAGCCACATGCTGGTACTTCTAGTTCTCCAGTAGTAAAGACTAGACAGCTTGCAAGAAAACCACAGACTCCATTTAACTAAAGAAAGCATAGGCTTCGTTCACATCTGTGTCAGGGCTCTGTTCGTGGGATCCGTCTGAGCTTTCCGTCAGGGGAACCCAAACTAAAACAAACGGAAACCCATAGGTTTTCGTTTGCATCACCATTGATTTCAATGGTGGAGGATCCGGTGCAAATGGTTTCCGTTTGACATCATTGTTTAACCCCCTTCCCGACATTTGTCGTAAGTAAACGTCATGGAAAGCCAGTGCTTCTCGCAAAATGTCGTATACTTACGACAAATGTTTGGCACCGGCTCAGAAGCTGAGTCGGTGTCATAATCGCCGGATCTCAGCTGTATCTGACAGCTGACATCCGGCTGTAATGGCGGGGACCGAAATTAGCTTCGATCCCCGCCATTAACCCCTTAAGTGCAGCGCTCAAACGCGAGTGCTGCACTTAAGGTGTTAGCAGCTCATCGGAACCCCAGCAATGAAATTGCCGGGGTTCTGGTGGCTGCAATGGCAACCGGAGGCCTAAGGCTGGGTTCACACGTGGCGGAATTTCACTTGAATTCCGCTGCGGACACTCCGCAGCGTTAATCCGCAGCGGAGCCGTTTCTCCATTGACTTCCACTTCTATTTAGAAGTGTTCGTTTAGACGAGGCGTAAAATTCCGCTGCGGAGCATAGGCTGCGGAGCGGAATTTGGTGTCCGCAGCATGCTCTGTCTGTTGCGGACCAGTGGCGGACTGGTTGCGGAATTTCTCCATTGACTTCAATGGAGATTCTAAATTCCGCAATGAAGTCCGCAGCTGTCATGCACATGTTATGTGTGCTGCGGATGCGTCTTGCTTTTTTGACATGACATTTCTTCATTCTGGCTGGACCTATGTATTTCTAGGTCTACAGCCAGACTGAGGAAGTCAATGGGGCTCCCGGAGTTACGGGAGCGTTGCTAGGAGACGTCAGTAAATAGTCACTGTCCAGGGTGCTGAAAGAGTTAAGCGATCAGCAGTAACTGTCTCAGCACCCTGGACAGTGACTACCGATCCCAATATACAGCAACCTGTAAAAAAATAGAAGTTCATACTTACCGAGAACTCCCTGCTTCTGTCTCCAGTCCGGCTTCCCAGGATGACGTTTCAGTCTTAGTGACGGCTGCAGCCAATCACAGGCTGCAGCGGTCACATGGACTGCCGCGTCATCCAGGGAGGTCGGGCTGGATGCCGAAAGAGGGACGCGTCACTAAGACAACGGCCGGTAAGTATGAAAGTCGTTTACTTTCACTAGGGAAAGTGCTGGTCCTTCTCTCTATCCTGCACTGATAGAGAGAAGGGAAGCACTTTTACCGCAGTCCGCAGCAGCTAGTCCGCATCAATTTACTGCACATTTTGGGCAGATCCGCCGCAGAATCTGCAACGCGGATTCTGTGCGGCATTGATGCGGACAGTTGCGGAGGAAATACGCCACGTGTGGGCATGCCCTAATACTGGACACCCGGTCTGCCTAGCACCGAAGCCTAGCACCGTAGCCGCCGGAAAGATGGCGCCGGCTCAGGAGCTGATCCGGCGTCATCAGCGGTGGAAGTCAGCTGTGCTGTAAAGCTGACATCCACCTGTAACGGCAGGAACCGGAGCTAGCTCCGATCCCTGCCATTAAACCCTTCGATGCAGCAATCGAAAGCGATTGCTGCATCGTAGCGGTTACTAGCAGATCGCCAGCCCTGACAGGCAATCAGGACTGGCGACTGCTGCTATGGCAACAGGAGACACAATGGTCTCCTGCTCTGCCATTACGGAAGCCGAATTAGGCCCCGTCGGGTGGTGAAGCCTAATCGGCTTGCTGTCAGTGAATGACTGACAGATCTAATACATTGCACTACGTAGGTAGTGCAATGTATTAGAATTTTAAAAAAAACTGACCGTTGGACCTTCAAGTCCCCTAGTGGGACTTGAGAAAAAGTGTAAAAAAAAAAAAAGTATAAAAAAGTGTAAAAAAAAGTGCAAAAAATAAAAGTTTGAAAACAATAAAAGTTTCAAGTAATAAAATAAAACACAATCCCCCTTTTACTCTTATCAAGTCCTTTATTTATTGAAAAATAATAATAAACCATACGTATTTGGTATCGCCGCGACCGTAACGACCTGAGGTATTAAAATATTATATTATTTGTTGCACGCGGTGAACAGTGTAAAAAAAACTTTACTAGAGTTTCTGTTTTTTGGTCACTTTTCCCTACAAATATTGGAAGAAAAAGTGAACAAAAAGTCGCACGTATCTAAAAAATGGTACCTATAAAAACTATAGCTCGTCCCGCAAAAAACAAGCCCTCAAACAGCTCCGTCGACAAAAAAATTAAAAAGTTATGGTTCTCACAACGACAGAAAAAAATACATTCCTTTTACAAAAGTAATTTTATTGTGCAAAAAGTTGTAAAACATAAAAAAGTGCTATAAATTAGGTATCGCCGGTATCGGACTGACCCGCAGAATAAAGTTAACATGTAATTTATAACGCATGGTGAACGCTGTATAAAAAAAAACTAAATAAAACTATGCCAGAATTGCTATTTTTTGATTACCTGGCATCCCAAAAAATAGGATAAAAGGTGATCAAAAAGTTGCATGTGCCCCAAAATGGTACCAATACTAACTACAGCTCGTCCCACAACAAACCAGTCCTCATACCACTACGTCTATGAAAAATAAAATTAGTTATGGCTCCAATAAGTCAGGAAATAAAAAAATATGCAGTTGTGCAGGTCCGAGGGGAACATTTCTTGTGTTTCAAGAGGCGATTTATCAAGGACCTAAAATTAGGGAACCAGGAAGGGGAGAACCCAAAACATATCTGCTGGAAGCGAGGGTGCCCGTATTATACCAGGACAACACTTTCCCAGCAAAATTCCCCAAACTGCAAAGGTGCGAAGTGTGGACCAAAAGGGGGATAAGAAAGGACGCCATATATCAGTGTGACACCGGCCTTTGCAGAAAGGATTGCTTCACAGCATCCACACATCTATGGATTATTTTATTATTTTTTTTACCCCATTATTATACCACCTGACTATGCCCCTTATATACTCCGCCCCGCTTACATGTACCCCCACATTATAAATGGAAACACCAGCAATACTCAAACAAATCTACTACCAAGCAAAATCCGCTCTCCAAAAGGCAAATGGTGCTCACTCCGCTCTGAACCCTACAATGTGCCCAAACAGCAGTTTCCTTCCACATATATGGCATCGTCATACCCGGGAGAACCCTTTTAACAATTTTTGGGGTATGTGTCTCCAGTGGCATAAGCTGGGCATGACATATTTGCCACTGAATGGCATATCTAGGGAAAAATATTAATTTTTAATTTGCACTATCTGCAGTGCAATCATTTATGGAAAAGACCTGTGGGGTGACAATGCTCACTACACCCCTTAATAAATGCCTTGAGGGGTGCAGTTTCCATAATGGGGTCACTTCTCACGGGTTTCTTTTTATTATTTCACATGTGAGCCTCTGCAGTTGTGAACCAATACTTTGTAAATCGCCAAATTAGGCCTCAATTTGACTCCTGAGCCTGGTCGAATGTCCAGGCAAAAGATTAGTGCCCCATGTAGGGTGTTTCTAAAACCAGGAAACCCAGCATAATAATTAGAGAGTTGTCTTGTTATGGTGGCACAAGCTGGGCAGCACATATTGGCATATATATGGGAAAAAATCCCATTTTCACTCTGCAACATCGAGTGCACACTAATTTCTACAAAACACCTGCAGGGTTAAAATGCTTACTACACCCCTAGGTAAATGCATTGAGGGGTGTAGTTTCCAAAATTGGGTCACTTCTGGGGGTTTTCCACTGTTTTGGGCCCACAGGCGCCCAGAAACCAATCCAGCAACATCTGCACTCCAAATGGCGGTCCTTCCCTTCTGAGCCCTGCCGTTTGCCCAAACAGCAGTTTATGACCACATATGGGGTATTGCCGTACTCGGGAGAAATTGCTTTACAAATGTTGAGTTCTTTTTTTTCCTTTATTTGCTGAGAAAATGAAAAAATTTGCGCTAAAGCTACGTCTTATTGAAGAAAAAGGATCGTTTTTATTTTCACTGCCCAATTCCAATAAATACTATGAAACATCTGTGGGGTCAAAACGCTCACTACACCCCTAGATGAATTCCTCAAGAGGTGTAGTTTCCTAAATGGAGTCACTTTTTTGGCGTTTTCATTGTTTTGTCCCCTCAGGGGCTTTGCAAACCATTCCTGCTAAATGTGATCTCCAAAAGCCAAATAGTGCTCTTTCCCTTCTAAGCCCCGCCGTGTGTTCAAACAGCCGGTTATTACCACATGTGGGGTATTGTTTTACTCGGGAGAAATTGCTTTACAAATTTTGTGGTGCTTTTTCTCCTTTAGTCCTTGTGGAAAGGATTGTAGATTTTCATTTTCACGGCCTACTTCCAATAATTTCGATAAAAAACCATGCTCACTATACCCCTAGATAATTTCCTTGAGGTGTGTAGTTTCCCAGATGGGGTCACTTTTGGGGGATTTTCACTGTTTTGGCACCGTAAGAGTCCTTCAAACCTGACATGGTGCCTAAAATATATTCTAACAAAAATAAGGCCCCAAAATCCACTAGGTACTCCTTTGATGTTGAAGCCGGTGCTTCAGTCCAGTAGCACGCTACGTCCACATGTGAGATATTTCCTAAAACTGCAGAAAATGAGCAACAAATATTGAGTTGCATTTCTCTGGTAAAACCTTCAGTGTTATAAAAAAAATTGTATTAAACATTTCTGCAAAAAAATATGAAATTTGTAAATTTCACCTCTACATTGCTTTAATTCCTGTGAAATGTGTAAAGGGTTAAGACATTTTCTAAATGCTGTTTTGAAAACTTTGAGGGGTGAAGTTTTTAAAATGGGGTGACTTTTTGGGGGTTTCTAATATATAAGGCCCTCAAAGCCACTTCACAACTGAACTGGCCCCTGTAAAAATAGCCTTTTGACATTTTCTTGAAATTGTGGCTAAAGTTCTAAACCTTGTGATGTCATAGAAAAATAAAAGGATGTTCAAAAAACGATGCCAATCTAAAATAGACACATGGGGGATGTTAATTAGCAACAATGTTGTGTGTTATAACTGCCTGTCTTACAAGCAGATACATTTAAATTGAGAAAAATGCAAAATTTTGCAATTTTTCGCTAAATTTTGGTGTTTTTCACAATTAAATACTGAACATAATCGAGCAAATTTTGCCAGTAACTTAAAGTGCAATGTGTCACGAGAAAACAATCTCAGAATCGCTTGAATAGGTGAAAGCATTCCGACGTTATTACCACATAAAGTGAAACATGTCAGATTTGAAAAATGAGGCTCTGTCAGGAAGGTCAACAGTGGCTAAAGAGGGAAGGGGTTAAGGATCCCATCGTTTTGACCGAATCAATACTGTAGTCGACTGCGCTATTCATTCCGTCAAAACAACGGATCCCTTGCACAACCGGGACAAATGGAAAGCATCTGCACCGGATCAGTCACCCCCGAAATCAATGGTGATGCAAATGGAAACCTAGGGTTTCCGTTTGAATTCCAGTCATGGGTTCCCCTGACAGAAAGCTCCGATGGAACCCACGAACGGAGTCCCGACGCAGATAAGAACAAAGCCATACCTGGGCATTTCAGACAGAGAAAATTAAAAGGATCAGAAAAACATGGTTGCTTTCTTCCAGAAACAGCGCCATTGGAGTGAATGGGGCTGGGCTGCAATATTGCACACAACCTGTGGACAGGTGTTGCATTTGAGACCATCCATGTTAACGACCCCTTTATAATAGGAATCTTTATTTACAGCCACTTTAAATAGAATTTCACGCCCCCCCCCAAACAAAAAATAATAAATCACCAATTAAGATGTCAATCAGCTACAGACAGTGTCAGGGCGGCTTGTGCCGTTTGATCTCTCTCGCGAGATCACACAGTCTTGTCGTTCTGCAGAAAGCGTGCACACGCTCTCTGCAGAACGACAAGACTGTGTGATCTCGCGAGAGAGATCAAACAGCACAAGCCGCCCTGACACTGTCTGTAGCTGATTGGACAGTGTCAGATCGATAAGTAACACGCCCCCATGCCATTTAGAAATAAAGAAACGCCCCATTGACCGTTCAGGGAGTTACTTACATATCAGGCACCAAATATAACGCACCGATATCTAAATAACGGAGGAGGATAGGATTATTTTTTTTAAAGTGAGACAAGGTTTGTGCAGCCCTGCCTATTACATGGTGAACTCAGCTGCACATGTATGGGCAGGTGAAAAGATCTCTTTAACAAAGTCAATGAAAATAGGACTTCTGCGGCAGCCTGACGATTTCAGGACTGGAGAAATGGCTGGAAGACATATCATTAGATAAATACTTAAAGAACTAAAGCTGCAAACCTAAAATTGGCCAGGAGACCTACTTCTGACTGACTAGAGAAGTCTGTCCTGGCCCGATGAGGTGAAGTCATATGAGAATTCTGTAACTTGCCAAAACCCAAAACCCCACACTGACGTCAGGAGGAAAGAAGAGGAAGCAGCTGGAAGAAGCCAGAGCTGCACTCTGTAGAGCCCTCACTTCTCAGCCCAAGTGCAGGCAGCTTTCATGTACTCAACGATGACCGTCCTACTGGAGTTCATGGAGACTGCGTGATACACAGATAACAGCACTTTACTCCAATGCTCAACACAAAAAGTCAGGATTACTCATGAACAGAACAGGCTCCCTTTGTCCGGCTGCTTGTTCAGATGCACCAGGATAGAAGATAAAAAAGTGATAATGCCACAATGGCACATGTGCGACTCTACACGTTGCTGCTGGACTGTTCGGACAGGGATGTATATGGCAGATATAAACAATTAACACAATGTTCTTTTCTAAAGAATGTGTGTGATTAGCAAACAGCCTCAATTTTCTCATAATCGGCTAAGATTCAGAAACAAAACAAAGTAAACAAGCGCAAAAAAGTGCTTACAATTAAAGTAATACTCTGACCAATAACGGATCATAAGCTAAATTGCCAGTAGTGGAGGGGCCCATCTCAGCCCCTATTGATCGGGGGGGATCCACCCTAAAAATAATCTCTCATGCAATCATATGACCGCCATACACTGAAAATAAACGGAGATCAATAATGGGCAATTTGTATAATGCAATCACGTAGTAGAAATTGCCCTGCGAAAAGCCAAAATAAGCTTTTACTTGTATGCCCCATGCACACGACCATAGTTTTTATCCATAACGACGGATTCATAATTACAGATGAAATTGCCGGCCCATTCATTTCTATTAGCCTTGGACACCTTTCTGTATATTTACGGATGTGTGTCCGTGCCGCAGAAATGATCTGCAAAATATAGAACATGTCCTATTCTTGTTCGCGGCACGGACACACCTCTTTCTTTCTTTTTTTTTTTGCGGATCTGTAAATACGGATGCACTATGGACCGTAGTTGCGGACAGCGGGCTAGATATTCGGATGACTTGAAGATGACTACAGATTCGTATTTGCGGACAGTAAAAACCCATAGGCCCCATGCACACGAACGTGTTTTTGCGGCCGAAATTCACCCGCAACTCTGCGGGCGAGTTGCGGTCCCATTCATTTCTATGGGCCCATGCACATGGTTTCCACAGTCCGTGCATTGCCCGGGAGCATGGACTGCAAAAAGCTAGGACATGTCTTATTACAGCCATATTTTGCGGTTTAGGCTCATAGAAAAGAATACACATGGCCCGCAGGCGACACTCCGCGGCCGCCCTAGCCACTACGGTCGTGTGCTTGAGCCCTTATGGTCGTGAGCCTGAGGTCAACTTTGTATGTTGTTTTATTTGATCCAGAAAGCAACAAATGGATTTCATATGAAATACAAATAGATATTTCATAGGATATTCGCTCGTTAACTTCTACGTTCCAGGTTCCATTGTTCTGCTCCGTCATAGAGTAGAATACCGGAAGCTCTGAATCCGTAGAATTTCGGAAACCAACTGCGTCTGACGGAACCCATTGACTATAATGGGTTCCGTCGGTCTCTCATGGTTCACACCTTTTTACCGGACATAAAAGCGCAGCACGCTGCGCAATTTTGTTGTGCAACAACGGCATCTCTAAAGGAAGCCGCTAACGTAGTCTACGACGCAGATGTGAACAGCCCCTTAGTTAAAGGAAAACATAAAAGGTTGAGCAACTGTGTAGACTATTACATGATGTATTATTGGCAGCTCATATAAAAAGGTAAATTCTGATTTTTGCTGGAATCAGATAATTGTTACACAGATAACACGTCAGGAGGTGAATGGCGCTAAACCGCTGTCTGATCCAAACGAAAAGCAGACTATTTTTGAATGAGTATTAAAAGCAAATATGTATGTGAACGGGGAAGACAACACGAAATATTAACATAATGAACGTTTTATTTACCTCTATACTGTGAAAGGTAAAAGTGCACTATTGCTTTGATATAACATTTATTTCTTTATACTTTAGCTGATAAAAGGAACTCCAGAATACACGTGCGCACCTCAGACACGTTATTATAGAATCGCAGCTTTAAACCATGTTTTATGTGCAGACAGTTGCCGTGTTAAGGGAAGAGGTCGGGAGTGAGAGAGAGCACGTTTCAAGAATTCAGTGCAGGCTCAAAGACCTTCTGCCCCGAACACTGCGCGCTCCCCCTCACATCCTGCTGCAAGCCCTTGTAATACTGTCCAACATGGTGGGAAAGCTTGAGCTGGGGTGACAAGGGGACTAAGGTTATTTATGTTATACGAAAATCCGTCATGTCACAGGCGAGAGGGGGAAGGGATATTCCGGGTATCTTTAGCATGACTTAAGTTATATAGTAATTATTAAGACGCTGAAAGCAGAAGGTTGGAAACTGTATGATGAGTGACTATATGATAAGGAAACTCATGACATCCACTGAACGTGACACCCGATCATCATCAACCACATGTCTGTTTAGTGTACATGACATCCACATCGAGGGAAAGTACTGAATTGCATGGATTTGGGGAAAAAGATCTTACCCAACAGAGATTACGGGCTATAAAAATGGTTTAAAAAAAAAAAAATAATAATTCTATGAAGTCGATTTGTGGAAAATCATAAAACAGATCGGAAAGTGCAAGAACAGGCCAAAACTTTTCCGAAGCTTACTGTAAATGACAGCATGACACAGCCGGTCTTGCCTCACTAACTAGGTAATGCGGCGTGGAAAAATGAATTCTTATCTCTGTATTGTCTTAACATCAACAACGAGAACCGCAGCGCAAAACAAAGTGCTGTGTTATGTACCATGTGAAAAATGACAGAAACCACCTGACATCTGGGGTCAGTTCCAAGCACTTTGCCACCAGTCTATAGAAGGTACCGGCTTGGAAACCTGGAGACTTCAAGCTCCAGTACAGAATAGAACAACTTCCAGGGATCTGCAACGTTTCCCAAATGTCAGTAACAGATTCCATAATCGTGTCCGCTTCTGTCTAAATGACTGACGTAGGCTCCTTACGTCAGTAGGCAAGTAACAGTCAGTAGCTACGGACGCGTCTGCTCTGGTTTTTTGCGGCAGATGTAGACAACATGAGGTCTAGGAAAGCGGTCCTTCGGGAGGTCACATACATAGGGGTCTGCTCTCTTGATGGAAAAATAGCGCAACTGGCTGCACTAAAGAACACTGTGTAGGTGCCACATTCTGCGTTCATGAGGCATCAGGTCAGAGGTCAATGGCCTCTCACAGGGCAGCGTTCCCTTGCTGCATGTTGTCTGCTACCGCCAGAAATATTGTGTAAAGTGGAGAAGACCAGGCATAGTAATGCAAGTCTGCGTATAGGTAAAGTTTACCATGGAGAGTTTTAGGTGAGGTCTGACCCTTCGAAGCACACAGTCTCTTTGTTTTCAAGTCTTCAGCAGGATACTCAGGAAAGCTAAAACGTTTTATGGTCTGAGGACCATATACTCAAATTGCACTACGTGAATGGGGCGCAATAAAACGTTGTACTATATAATATAAACTTAGAGCTCATTTAAAGGGGTTCTCCGGTTTCAGCAAATTAATGTTATCTTTTTGTATAATTAAAAGTCATAACATTCTTTTTTAAATTAGTTCCTGTATTACTTCCTCATGGTTTTCAAGATCTCTGCTTGCTGTTATTAGGCAGGAACATTCATGGTTTACTTCCAGTGGATATAATTCTGTCCATGGTCATGTGATGGACACACAGGGGCTGGGATCATTAGAAGACACAGCTCTGATACACATACTATAACTGTAATAGTCCGAGCTCCGCCGCACCAGTCAAAAGGTAGTCGGGTGACCCTGGTTTTCGATATAGGGACTTGCATCTATTAGACATTTCTGGCATATCCTGTGAATATGTCATAAACGTCTAAGTTGGGAATACCCCTTTAAGATGGGATTCGTACATCTGCCCCATGTGGCCATTGTAGACCTGCTTCAAAGCACAAGAACAACAATAAGGGTATGTGCACACACACTAATTATGTCCGTAATTGACGGACGTATTTCGGCCGCAAGTACCGGACCGAACACAGTGCAGGGAGCCGGGCTCCTAGCATCATACTTATGTACGATGCTAGGAGTCCCTGCCTCGCTGCAGGACAACTGTCCTGTACTGAAAACATGATTACAGTACGGGACAGTTGTCCTGCAGAGAGGCAGGGACTCCTAGCATCGTACATAAGTATGATGCTAGGAGCCCGGCTCCCTGCACTGTGTTCGGTCCGGTACTTGCGGCCGAAATACGTCCGTCAATTACGGACGTAATTAGTGTGTGTGCACATACCCTAAGGGTATGTTCCCACAAGCAGGATATGCTGCAGCAGAATCTCCAAAAACCACTGGTAAATAAGTCCCAGAAATCTTCACCAAATAGGGCGTTTTTGTAGCGCATATTGCAGCAGAAACACTGCAGTTTTTCCGTAGCGGTTTTATCTGTGGATTTAGTGTCAAGCGTTGATTATAGAAAACTATGTGCACCTGTGGATTTCCAGCGTTTTTTTACTGTGTTTGTGATGCGTAAACGCTGTTCAAAAACTCAACTTGCACATTTCAGTGCGGAATTTCTTCTCCCCTCCTCACAGAACCCGCGGCATAAATTGACCTGCTGCCAAATTGTAAGTCGCACCGCAGAACACTTTCCACGCAACATTTCTGCGTTTCTTTCCTGAGATTTACTAAACCTCCCTCACTTTGATGATGCTGTAAATGGTGCGGAACTTCCACACAGGATTTAGTTGTGGAAATTTGGCAGTGTTTACGCTACGGGGGAACCCGACCTAAGAAGTCTGTCCAACTGAGCGGAGAGTATGATATGCTGGAGGTAAATCACCAAGTAGCCAGAACACTATTCTCTGCTAAATCTTGTCACATCGGCCCCATTCGTGAATATACTTGTGTCCGATTCCCTCGCATCCATTGCATTAAACATGAAATTTACATGGAGCAGTTGCCCAATCATGTTGTAGCTTTCATTTAAAAAAAATAATAAAAAGGGACCCTTAAAAATAAGTGGTGGAAGCGGATTGGTTGCTATGGGTAACTGCTTCACTTTTGCACCAGTTTTGATAAATCTATTCCGTATGGTCTTTAAATTGCTGAGCATTGAATTACAATACTAGAGACACTCTTTTTGGGTGGAATTCATTATAGGCTGTACGCCAGTATCCAGGCCTAAAAAAGCTGCAAATTATGCAGCACGCCATATTTATGCAATACTTTGCACATTTTTGACATTTTACACCTTTTAAAAAGTGGGTTGGGCCGGCGAATAAGGGGCGTGGTCATTCACTAAAGTTTACGCCATTGGCTTGTGAATCCTCACTTGCGACATTTATGAAACACAAGCCCCCTACTGCTGCTCTATGGGGACCACTGTTCAATCTGTAGTGTTACATGTAGTCAAATAAAGATTATAATATAAAGCAGATGTATCAAAGGCCGAGGAGAATTACAAATAAAATAGTGCAGTTTGTTCATGTTACAGGACAAGGATTACATTCCCAGACAAGCAGCCAATTCCCCCAAGAGTGCAGAGTATTACTCACGTGGGAAATTGTACATGAAGCATGCCTGCGCTGAGATGATCCACTCCGCTCGTGTCTCGCAAAATATGGCGATATTAGACCTTGGTTTTTGGCCAAGTGCTGAAAGTCCACCTCCGAAGTGAGCGGCTGCCAAATAGGCCTCTTCATAAGACATCCAGTTGTACTTTCCCAAGATTACCTGGTCACAATATAAAAGCACAAAGCATGTAGCGTATCAGAGAAATGGTGAAGACAAGCAGGGTAGACACCGGTATATCTCCCACAGGGTGAATCAATGGTTTCCGTCAGGCGCCGTTGGTGTCCATCATGTGACAGATCCAGTGGCTGCAGTTTTTCGTTATTCTGCTCCTATGATGGAGCAGAGCAACAGAAAGCCATAACGCAGATGTGAACCTCCATATACCTCCGATTTCATACGGCTGTTGCAAATAGTGGCATGCTCCATAGGATGCTATATTATAGAGGTGTTCTCCTATAGAAGCATAGGCCTAAGAGGAGATGGGGTGAATGACTCAAAAGGTAAGAAGCACTGTGGGCCAGCCAGATGTAAGTACAATATGGAGGAAGAAAAACGATGAATGAGCCGGTCATCCAGCCCCCATCTATGTCAGCGCAGACATAATATATATTACGATGACAGGGGTGTGAGTGATGCGGGAGGTTTTTTAATGGACTGTTCTTTTTATCAAAGATTATGACAGCTCATTCTGAGTAAGGGTTTGCGAAGATCAACAGAAATAGGAATCAAGTTTGGTAATGCAAAATGTCTAAAAACATACAGATTTTAAATAAGGTGCTTTTATAAAACATTTAGGGCTTTCCTCTTAAAGGCTATGTAAACCTTTGAATTTTTTTCAACTAAAAAGGTTAATCAGTGTGATTGGTGCAACTTTATAATTAGTTTTTATTAGAAATGTTTACTATTTGAGATACAGCTGCTCTGTATTCTGTATAGAGAGCAGCTGTATCGTTCGCTGAATCCTGTACCCGTCAGGTCAGCAGGACTGATGGGTTCAGTGAAAGAAGGTCCTGCGTCTCTGACACGCAAGATCCACCTGTTATCCATCTCGGTAATCCACCTGGTAACATCTCGATCCTGCCTGTCAGACACGCAGGACCCACTGACCTGGAGCCGGTCAGTCCCGCTGACCTGACGGGTACAGGATTCAGTGCAAGATACAGCTGCTCTGCATGAATGCATGAATGACACAAAGCAGCTGTATCTCAAAAAGTGAAAATTATTTTTAATAAAATGTAATTAAAAAAGGTTAATCTGTGTGATTGGTGCAACTTTGTATCAAAAATAAAAAAATCCCTTTCAAAAGTTTACGTTGCCTTTAAAGAGAACCTTTCACCTGCCCATACATGTGCAGCGGAATGCAGCATGTAATGGACAGGGCTGCACAAACCCTGGGGTACTTTAAAAAAATGTTATACCCTCCTCCGTTATTTAGATATTGGTGCCGTTATATTTGGCGCCCAATATTTAAATAACCCCCTGAACTGTCAGTGGGGCGTGTAATGGCAAGGGGGCGTATAACATCGCTGTGACACTGTCCAATCAGCTACGAACAGTGTCAGAGCAGGAGAGAGAAGAGCGTGTGCGCGCGCACGCTCTCACTCTTCAGCTCTCGGCAGACAAGGACAAGCCTGATCTCTCGCGAGAGATCACACAGTCTTGTACTTCTCTGCCGAACTGGCAAGAGGACGTGTCAATGCTGCGGACAGTGCAAGAGAGCTGGAGAGAGGAGAGCGCTCACACGCTCTCTTCTCTCCAGCTCTTGCTGTAGCACTGTCGTCCGTAGCCGATTGGACAGTGTCACAGCGATGTTACACGCCCCCTTGCCATTACACGCCCCATTGACAGTTCAGGGGGTTATTTAAATATCGGGCGCCAAATATAACGGCACCGATATCTAAATAACGGAGGAGGGCAAAATTTTTTAAAGTGCCCCAGGATTTGTGCAGTCCTGCCCATTACATGCTGCATGTGTATGGGGAGGTGAAAGGTTCTCTTGAAGGCCTCTTGCACACTTCCATCACCGTTTTCACGCCCGTTTTTGACGGGTCCGTGAGCCCGTTTTAGCGGCCGTGTGATTTCCGTGTGCACTCCGCGTTTCCCTTTCCGAGCGCCGAGCATGGTACTGTCCAGGGTGCTGAAAGAGCAGGGCTGTTCAGCGCTAGTCACTGTACAGGGTGCTGAAAGAGTTAATGGGCTGCACTGATCGGCGGTAACTCTTTCAGCACCCTGGACAGAGACTAGCGCTGAAGAATGACCATGCTCGGTGCTCGCAAAACACAATTTATTAAATAAAAATTAAAAAATCAGTTCATACTTACCCAGAACTCCATGCATTTTCCTCCTGTCCGGCCTCCTGGAATGACGTTTCATCCCATGTCACCGCTGCAGCCAATCACAAGCTGTAGTGGCGGTCACGCAAGTCTGGATGACGTCAGAAGGCCGGCCTCCAGGGATGACGCTTCATCCCACGTGACCGCCTCTGCAGCCAATCACAGGCTGCAGCGGCCACATGGACTGCCGCTTCATACAGAAAGGTCGGACTGGAGGAAGAAGAGGGACTAGTCACCAAGACAAGTACCATGGTACGTATGAACTGCTTTTTATTTTATTTTTATCAGCAGCCTCTTCTCTCTATCAGTGCTGGATAGAGATAAGTGGCTGCCCATTAGTGTAATATATCTGTAATGTTTTTCTGCCAGCCCGGCCGTTGCTAGGCAACGACTCCGTCACACACGGACGGCACACGGATGCCTTCTGTGTGTCTTCAATTTTTTTTGACGGACTCATTGACTTGCATGGGCCTCACAGTCACGGAATCTCGGACCAAAGTAGGACATGCTCTACTTTTGTCGGAATGGAGCAACGGGACCGTCAAAAAAACTGAAGTGTGCATGGCCCCATTGAACTGAACAGGTCAGGGTGCTAGCAGTCAGAAAAACGGCTAGCACCCTGAAGAAAAAGACTGAAGTGTGCACTAGGCCTTAGTCTCTGATAATCTTCCACACTCCAAAATCATACTGGCAGGTTATTTGTCTTCCTAGGACATTGGTCCTTGTCCCTAAAATAGGAAAATTAAACTGGACAGGGACGGACGTGAAGGATGACAATCTTGCTACATTGCTACAGAATATGTTGCTGGAATATTAGTAATACATTTAACACTGACATTATTACAGTACGGATCTAGCGCTGGAAGAATTGCAGCAGGCAACGAGTCCGCACTATGATTTACAGTGGTACTGCTCCTTGACTAACCTTTCCAAAAAAACTTTCCATGTGCACAATAACAAAATGTGACGTTTGTGGTGTAAGTAAGCAGCACGTGCGCAGAATTCCACATCTATGATTCTTTATTTAGTGAACGCGTCTGTCGATCAGTGCACTGGAACGCACATAGCAGGAGGTCCCCTAATGACCGGAGCAGTGGATGAGCTCAGTCTCTATTCTCTAAAGAGCTGTCCTAGCGAACGTCAACAGTGGTTACATGGCAGAGAGTCCTGTACTTTATCAGGAGGGCCACAATAGTGGTCTTCAGGCTGTGGAAATAGAAGTCCAAGTATTCCTGCACAGCCTGTGGCTGGATCCTTATTACAGATAAAAAGTGCAACTGTTCAATATACAATTACCGGCTTCTATGGCAGATCTATATACCTTTCTCAGTGCACATGAATATAAAAAGGGCCAGTCATTTGCCTATAACATGAAATACTGTAATGTGCTTTTACAATGTATTATTACAGAATTTAAAATGCTGCCTTATCCTAGGGGGCAGTAACCAATAACTAAACTTTACTAGAGCTTAGCTCAATACAATCTACAGTCATCTTATAATATAAATTGATCAGTAAGGGCCAGTCGACTGCGCTATTGATTTCGTAAAAAAAAAAAAAAGAAACCTGACGGAATAGTGACAAACGGAAACCATTAGCAATGTTTCCGTCACCATTGATATCAATGGTGATGGAAACGGAAGCAAAGGTTTCCGTTTGCCTTTCCGTTGAGGGGTTCTCCAAACGGAACCCCTCAACGGAAAGCCAACGCTGATGTGAACAGGCCCTAAGTGTTAAAAGGATACAACTTTTTTTTTTTTACATTATGACCTATCAAAATGGAAACACTGCCATCTGGGGGATACACATAAGAACAGCTACAAAGAAACACTTAGGCCAGGATGACATATACAGTTTTGATGCCGTTTTTGGCTCAGTTTTTTGAGCCAAAGCCAGAAGTGTATCCAAAAGGAGGGATAGGTATAAAGAAAAAAGACCGACGCATTTCTTTTCTTTTATGTCCACTCCAGGGTTTGAATAAAAAAATGGAGCCAAAAACTTCACTAAAAAACTGCACCAAAGCGGTGTGTGAGATCCTGGTCTAAGGGGGGAATTTATCAACTTTTTATGGCAATTTTCTGGTATAGAAAAGTTGCGCGAGTTACTATTTGTGCAAAAATGTTAAACGTTTGATGCATTTACACTGCACGCGTCAATATTTAAAAAGTTGGTGGATCCACCACTCTGATACATTTACAGAAATAGAAATTATAGGGGAAAGGTACACCATCTCATAGCTGGCGTTGATTTTACTTTCTGGCGCACAGCGAACCTATCATGTGATTGATGCTGTCCTATCAGAGAGCAGCATGATAGAGAGTGAAGCTGAGCTCTGTGACAGACAGGTCTATAGATTTCTGAGTAAATAGAGAAAATCCTGACAGCACTCCTAGGGGAGACAACTTGTCCTGTTTTTCTGTGCTTTTTACAAAGAAATCTGTATTCAAAATCATATAAATATGTATAACACAGAGCTCCACTTCTATCCCTCTATTATATGCTGCTGTCAGACAGCGCTGCATAAATCACCCAACAGTCTTAGTAAATCTGCTCTTAAAGGGAGCCGGTCACCAGCATTTCTCCTATTAAACCAGCAATACCTGGTGGTAGTGGGTGAAAAATCATTTTTATGTTCTCTATAATTATCTTCTAAGTAGCTCCGTATCTTTAGTATTCGGTTTTTAGTGTTCCTGCGCCGTATGCTAATGAGCTTATATAAGAGTCATATCTTCATTCCTCAAGTCTTTCTGAGTTTATCCCGCCTCCTTACTTTTGATTAACGGCTCCTCGCCTTCCCCCAGCACATACAAAATCCTGTGCTTGCGCATCTATGTCCTGTTCCGATGCGTGCGCACAACGGGACACCTTAGTGGCGCATTCTCAGTAACTAGATTTGAGGCAAGGGTGTCGGACTATACATGACGGGGCATTTCGTCAGGAATTTTGAGGCAGATTTTGACCTGCCTGCCCTCTCTTTGCTGCGTGTTTTGCAGCGTTTTTCAGCAGCGGGTATAAAACCCAGTGAAAACCGTTTTCTCTGCCTCCCATTGATGTCAATGGGAGGTCAGAGATGGAAAAGCCTGAAGAAAGGGCATTGCACAAGAGTTACAGCAGCAGAAAAATAAGCAAAAACTAGGAGTGCAAAGCCCAATAGGACTGGATCCAACCGTTCAACACAATGGCAACAAGAGAGGGATTTAGGCAGCACATCCAGTAATGCAGCATGAGTGAATGAAGGTTCCATTACTGGATGTTCTGCCCGAATCCCTCTTTTGACGCCTCTCTTTCCCTTGAGCATTTTTTTCCGCTCGCGGGAAAAACGCCTCCGTCCTCTATTAAAATCAATGGGAAGCGAATTTGGCCATTATTTAGCGCGGTTTCCGTGTCAAAAACCGCACCAGAAAACTGTGTGAGCTAGGCCTTACAATCCCAAGCTTACAGTAATAGGGTTTTTTATTGGGCAATTATCGGGCAGACAAGCGTTTATAAAACGCTCGTTCCCGAAAATTGTCCTGTTTAAACGCTCGTTCATCTGCTGGTCGCATCGTTTTAAAAAACTGAAATATTATTGTTGTCAGCTCCCTGCCGACATGATAATAATGTATGGGGACGAGCGTTTGGAGTAACGAGCGCTTAAACCCATACATAGCTCCTTGTAACAGGAGCAAACGAGCGCCGATCAATGAGCTGTCACGACGATCAGCGCTCTCTGAACCGGCTAAAAATGGGCCTGTGTAATAGGGCCTTAACTCTCCTGCACTGTGAATACAGAGTGATGCTGCCCTCTGCTGGCAGCAGCTTGTAAAGCTACTAATATATGATTGACCTTACTATTTCAGAGCCCCAAAGCTCCTGCCAGCATCAGTTCACAGTAGGACCCACATGACACTCCGCTGGGCTCGCTCAAGCCCCAGTTCTTGCAGCCGCTGCGATATCAATTGTTATGGCCCAGGCCGCTTCCTAGTGTTTCATATATACACTTGAACAGAATATTGTGGCAAACATTCACCATACAAGATGTATGCTACCAATAATATAATGATTATAACAATTGTTACTCACCTTCTTAAAGACCTTTCCATTGGGTTGGATTTCATCTTCCTCACTAAGCACTTCTCTAGTCCCCAGGCAACCCTTGGTTTTAAATAGTTCTGCAGCGTGCTTAAAGACCTTGTCCAGGGTATCGCAGCCAGGGTACAGAGAGGATGCCAGGCTGCCCGAGCTGTCCACCGAACGAAATGGGCTACTTGGATCATCGTTCAGAGCCCTGGCTTTTACCCGCGTTGCTCTGCTCTGCCTTTCTCGTGCACCAGACAGTAAGAACCACGGCACAAATGTGATCACGCCATAGAGCCACATAAAAAAATGCAGGACATACCGCAGCACTGGATTTATGTCCTCTTTTATCTGCATTCTTAAATCAAAGGTGGGGACCTGCTCGGGAAAAAAAAAATATTTACCTGCAAAACAAATCAAATGCATACAATTAGAAATAGAAATGTAGAGTACACATGACAAACATTGTAAGACAATAAACCTTAGGCACCGCAGACATAGACACACTACCGGAGAACAAAAATATGTAAAATACAGCAAATATAACACAAAGACGTCCACGCGCCTGTGTAACTACTAATGATGTCCATATCCTGTCAATATAGTAATATATCCATAGCATGGCATTCTGGGACTTGTGGTTTCACAACAGCTGGGGAGCCAAAGGTGGCAGACCCCCGGCATGAAGTGAACATTAAGCCATAAACACTTGTGATGAAACTATCCAGGCGCCACAAACATGGCGTGCCCCTTTACGACTCTCTCCCGCTCTCCACAAGTATATACTCCATTGTGGCACAATGCTGATCTCCCGAGTTCTGTAGTGTCCCAGAGACACAACCCTGCATTAATGAAAAGATCCTCTATCTGGAAAATACGTACTTACAGACAAGACTAAAATGACCATGAAAACCTCTCGTGACGTTTTTTTTTAAGTAATGTATACTGTTTTTGCATAAGCAGCATTTTTCGAATATAATTCTATTAAAAAAATGGATTTTGTTTTTAGCGCTGCAGCTTCTTTGTATCTACTTTACATAGAAGTGGCATGACGCCGCTGTGAGGCCCCCTTCACATTGAGATAGTTCCTTCCGTCAGAGCTATATGTCAATAGAACGCCCAACGTAATACCTCAGATGGAAGGAAGACTGCAGCATATCCTACTGTATAAGTATGCAGTGGGATACATCGCCCAAATTCCCCCGGGCAGAGCGCTACCCGAGTCAGGTATAGCTCCTGATGTCACTGTGCATGTATAGACAGTGATGTAAGGAGCTCTGCAATGCCGGAGTCCCCAGTCAGACAGTTACGTCACCGGAGTTACCCCACACATACCTTTAGGCCTGTGTTGGATACATCAGTATACATTTAAAAAAAAAAACACTGGCTGGATAAAAAAGAAGGGAGGGGGGTTGGTTTCATAAGGACCTTTTATTACCCATACATCCCTGGTGTCTAGGGTAGTTAAAGGGTTAATACTAACATCCCTAGCGGTCTAGGAAAGTTAAGGGGTTAATGCCAACACCCTTGGAGGTCTACTGTGTTGAGGTGTTCAATGTCAGCGTCCCTGGAAGTCTAGGGCAGGGAAGCGGTTAATCATACTTGGTAGCCAGTGGAGAATCTCCAGGCATGTCGCCTCTCACATGGAGCTGGACACACGTGCTGTATATGTCCAGCTTACCGGTTACTTCCCTGCACTGATAACAGAGAAGTGAAGGAAAGCGAGGAATCTGCAGCGGTGACGGAACAGTTTACGGGTTCCCTCGGTGTTCGGCACATCATCTGATCACAGCGCGGGGAGATCTCCCGGATCAGGAGAAGACAAGTGCCGGCACCGGCCTCCTGGTATTAATTATTGGGGTTACTGGTTGGGTGGTAACCCTATCTGCAGGCAACAGCTCTAGTAACTACATTGTCCAGGCATTACATAGGAAGGTCCATGTAAACATGGCAGCCATCAGCCGATGAATGATTGGATCTTTTATACTGCCCAAAAAATATATGGGCCGAACAATCGTATTAACGATCATTCGTCCCCATATAGCCACGATAAAAAGTATATGGAGTATACGAGTGATGATCAATACGTCAGTATCGTCAACCGACGCTAGTCATCGAGAAGGGATCTGCCCGTGTAAAAGAGCCTTAAGATTGTTGCAGGTCAATAGCGACATTTTACAAGAGACACTAGTGACACCAGGACTACAGGGGAGGATTCACTTGAAGAAGTCCGCACATACTCAGAAGCTTTCTTTTGTCCCGATCTCGGGAAATTCACTAAAGGAAGTACAGAAGTTGTGACTGGGTGAATAAGGAATCGGACACATTACAGCTTCTCACATCAACCATTTATTAAGTACCGAGAACGGGATCGAATCCTGTCCTGTTAGATCAGGAAAGCCTATTCTAAAAACTTGCTTTGGGAAAGCCTTTCCTGATCTTGTCCTTGGCACTAAACAGATGTATGGAGCCGTTATACAGCCATGTGCAGGAGTCCTGAGGGAGGAGACTTGTCGCACAGCAATTCTCATGTCACAGCGATACAACTGGTTTGTAGATGAAATTTCACACAACTCTTAGCCCCATAGAGTAATGTACAAATCACCAGTAAATATGTCTGACCCTTTTATGGCAAGTTGTAACAAATATATATTAAGATCTATCTTAGTTATACAGTATATGTTTCTGTGGAATATAGCGCACAGCCAGTATAGTCCCCATTACTGTTACCGCAGGGGTTGTCAACCCAATTATCAGTGTGCAAAATAGTGATTCTAAAGTAATCCATCCCTTTATCATTCATCTTGCGGTTCGCCATTCAGGAATCTGAAAAATGAGTTGACCACTCTTTAGTGAGCAGTAATGGCCGCCATCCATTACAGATACAACTGGATGAATGGATTTGAAGTCAAAATCTTTCATTACACAAGGTGCAAACTCCAATGCCTCAAACTTCTCTTTGATGCATTTTGAATATCAACCATGAGGTGGCAGTAAAGTAACAGATAAAATGGATGATTTGGCTCCCACTTTGGAGGACTTGGAGCAGGTCATTCATGTAATAGTAAGACTCCGCAGGTTAAATGTATGGCTATATACCACTTCCCCCAGCACCATTAGCTGATCACTGGAGGATGGGGGGGTGGGGCATTATTTTAGGATATGGTCCCATGCAGATAATACCCAGGCCAAATCGTGACGCCATTGGTCACCGCAAGTAAGCAGGGTTGCGGCTGCATGCGGATGCCGCCACGTGAAACCGTCCCCTTAAAGAGATGTTCTGTAAACCTATCAAGCAAAGCCTTTGTGTACATAATGTATATATCCGACAGTCCCTGTTCACACTGTTGTTTGGCCTGACGCCAGTCAAACCTGATCTTTTTAGTGTGCTCGTCAGGATCCCTTTATGTGAACGGTTGTCGAGAGTTCATTTGTGTAGTAGTTCAGCTATGTTACATAGTCAGTACGGTTGAAAAAAGACACGTCGATCAAGTTCACAATACATTTGCACGATGCTAATCCTTCTGATGTACACACTTAACATATCCATATACTTTCATAGACCTAACATATGGCAAAACATCGGGGCGTTATGTGTATGCAAGGTTTTTAACTGTATTTATAGCGGACTTTTTCAATACAAAAATATCTCACAAAAAGACGTATTCTATGTAAATGTATGGTATACGGGTCATGTTTACGACACAATAGGGAGTACAACTTTTATGATGCATATCCCTTACACTAAGGATTGTAATGTCCCATATAGAATGTATTAGAAATAACCTATCCCCAAACTAAACTGGAGACTTCCAAAGTTTTCTAACTTTTGTCAAGCAGTGCATATAGATGAGGAAGCAATGTCACCGGAGTACGACAAAGTGTGAACATTCAGCCAGGAAGCAGCAACACTTGTGTATATAAAGAGTATATAGAACCCAATATGGGAACATTCAGCCAGGAAGCAGCAACACTTGTGTATATAAAGAGTATATAGAACCCAATATGGGAACATTCAGCCAGGAAGCAGCAACACTTGTGTATATAAAGAGTATATAGAACCCAATATGGGAACATTCAGCCAGGAAGCAGCAACACTTGTGTGTATATAAAGAGTATATAGAACCCAATACGGGAACATTCAGCCAGGAAGCAGCAACACTTGTGTATATAAAGAGTATATAGAACCCAATACGGGAACATTCAGCCAGGAAGCAGCAACACTTGTGTATATAAAGAGTATATAGAACCCAATACGGGAACATTCAGCCAGGAAGCAGCAACACTTGTGTATATAAAGAGTATATAGAACCCAATATGGGAACATTCAGCCAGGAAGCAGGAACACTTGTGTATATAAAGAGTATATAGAACCCAATATGGGAACATTCAGCCAGGAAGCAGCAACACTTGTGTATATAAAGAGTATATAGAACCCAATATGGGAACATTCAGCCAGGAAGCAGCAACACTTGTGTATATAAAGAGTATATAGAACCCAATACGGGAACATTCAGCCAGGAAGCAGCAACACTTGTGTATATAAAGAGTATATAGAACCCAATATGGGAACATTCAGACAGGAAGCAGCAACACTTGTGTATATAAAGAGTATATAGAACCCAATATGGGAACATTCAGCCAGGAAGCAGCAACACTTGTGTATATAAAGAGTATATAGAACCCAATATGGGAACATTCAGCCAGGAAGCAGCAACACTTGTGTATATAAAGAGTATATAGAACCCAATACGGGAACATTCAGCCAGGAAGCAGCAACACTTGTGTATATAAAGAGTATATAGAACCCAATACGGGAACATTCAGCCAGGAAGCAGGAACACTTGTGTATATAAAGAGTATATAGAACCCAATACGGGAACATTCAGCCAGGAAGCAGCAACACTTGTGTATATAAAGAGTATATAGAACCCAATACGGGAACATTCAGCCAGGAAGCAGGAACACTTGTGTATATAAAGAGTATATAGAACCCAATATGGGAACATTCAGCCAGGAAGCAGCAACACTTGTGTATATAAAGAGTATATAGAACCCAATATGGGAACATTCAGCCAGGAAGCAGCAACACTTGTGTATATAAAGAGTATATAGAACCCAATATGGGAACATTCAGCCAGGAAGCAGTAACACTTGTGTATATATAAAGAGTATATAGAACCCAATATGGGAACATTCAGCCAGGAAGCAGGAACACTTGTGTATATAAAGAGTATATAGAACCCAATACGGGAACATTCAGCCAGGAAGCAGCAACACTTGTGTATATAAAGAGTATATAGAACCCAATATGGGAACATTCAGCCAGGAAGCAGCAACACTTGTGTATATAAAGAGTATATAGAACCCAATATGGGAACATTCAGCCAGGAAGCAGTAACACTTGTGTATATATAAAGAGTATATAGAACCCAATATGGGAACATTCAGCCAGGAAGCAGCAACACTTGTGTATATAAAGAGTATATAGAACCCAATACGGGAACATTCAGCCAGGAAGCAGCAACACTTGTGTATATAAAGAGTATATAGAACCCAATACGGGAACATTCAGCCAGGAAGCAGTAACACTTGTGTGTATATAAAGAGTATATAGAACCCAATATGGGAACATTCAGCCAGGAAGCAGGAACACTTGTGTATATAAAGAGTATATAGAACCCAATACGGGAACATTCGTTTCTGCAGACTGGTGGGCGAGGACTTTATAAAGCAGACGGGCTCCTAGCAGAACAGACAGCAGCTTGGAAGGACTGCAGTGGTTTGCGGTGCTGCATACGTGGCAGACTATTAACCCAAAAAGCAGACTAAAAAAATAATGATGATATGCTGCAATAATGGAAGAGAAAACAACTATTATATGCACTAAAACATAAGATGAACATAAAAGGGGGGCACAGGCTAGTGAACACAAGGGACCCGAAACCTGGATCAGAACCAAACGGATAAGCAATAAATGTCTGACCGGTAGGTGACCGACTGCTGGGACCCCCACCGATCATAAAAACGAGCGCCCCCAAGTCCCATATGTGAAAGGAGTAGTACTGCACATGCTCGGCCACCGCATCATTCACGGTGTATTGGACTGCTGGAGAAGTGATAAATGATGTTTATGGAAAAACTTTAACAATAATGAATACAGAATGACACCGGTAATAATGCATATGACAGTGATCTATCAAGTAAAAATAAATAAAAGTGTTGATAGAAATTTGCATAACATTAATGTGTACAGGATTTCAGACCCAATCTTGAAAAGTAACCACAATGGACTCACGCAGCCAGTCTGTGCACCCTCCCCATCTATCGATCACCCACAGACCTCAGAACGTCCTTCAAATACATAGCGCGGTGTATAGCAGTGACCTGAAGTGAACCCAAGCAGATTACACAGTTATATGCCGTATGTGCTGGTGTCACTTTCCTGCCTACGCTGCCAGACACGGCACTGTCTAAATATCAGCTACAGAACCAACATCATACATACATATATATATATATATATATATATATATATATATATATATATATATATGTGTATCCCAGCCATCAATCATCACTCCGCTAAACCTACCAGGAGAGTAAACTACTGCATAAAGAACGCTGCTAGAAATGCTTTTATGGGGAACCCATCGGAGTACCCCATCCTAGCTTTACTTGCATGCAGCATATAAATAAATAACTCCATATAAATGAAAGGGATAGCGCTCACAACATGTCCTTGACAATAGACTAGACTGTGTAGACGTTAAATATCCCGCTAACATAAAACACTGTCATAAAATACCTCAAGAAATGCCACTTGTTGTTACAGATGAGGTCATGGTGATATACGTCAACATCAATTAGTGGCCTTATCTGAGAGAGACGCCCAGGTACTACTTCCCCGCTAAATATCCCACCCAACCCCCCTAAACCGTCATTACAAAAGAGCATTTTATGTTGATTGGCACAGCTCTCTTGGATCACATGGAAATATCCACAGCATCTTTCTTGCTAAAAAATAAAGCACACGATTCTGATGCATTTGGGCTGTTCAGCAGGTTCTATATATATATATATATTTTTTTTTTTTTTTTAAATAGGGCATCTAATAATAAATGCCCTTATCTAAAGTGGTTTGTCACCATGACAGATCTGCTTTAATGAGCCGAGCTGCAGGAGGTGTTAAAAGGGGTTTTCAGATCTTATAAAATATACAGAAAAGTGTCAGTAGCAAATCTTTTTTATTTTCATTAGGTTTCCCAGCTCTGTCAAGCAAGGGCTTGCTGTGGGCGGGATTACCATGTGAAGAACTACAGTTCCCATGATTCCTCTCTCCACTCACAGACGTTGCCTATATTTACAGCTGCCTGCATGCCACAATGTGTAAGGTAGTGCTGCAATTGCTCACTGTCTGCTATTGAGACACAGCTGTGTTCTGCTGCTAGACTCTGCACTATCTGCTGCCCAGCATGTGAAACACATTCCTTGCAGACGGGCGGGAGGGAGCAGCAGGGAAAATCAGAGGCATATAATGTGTGACAACCTGTACTACAGAGGGAGATAATCATGTGCTCAGTGTACAAAATGTCACACAAGCAGGAGATAAAATACCAGGAGCATGGAGATGTGACTGCACATGACACTGGCTAAGGCTTCAGTCACATCTGGGTCAGGGCTGCGTTCCGACGTTCCGTCTGAGCGGAGCCCTGACTGGCACAAATGGAAACCACAGGTTTCCGTTTCCACTACCATTGATTTCAATGGTGACAGATGCGGTGCCCATGGTTTCCGTTTGTCTCCGTTGTGCAAGGGTTCCATCGTTTTGACGGAATCAATAGTGTAGTCGACTACGGTATTGATTCTGTCAAAACGACGGAACCCTTGCACAACGGAGACAAACGGAACAACATTGGCACCGGCTCCGTCACCATTGAAATCAATGGTGATGGAAACGGGAACCTATGGTTTCCGTTTGTGTCAGTCAGGGCTCCGTTCCGCCGGAAAGCAGATGTGAACGAAGCCTTACAGAGACATTTCAGCTACTGACAGCACATTAGTAAGTCACTTATCTTACCAGTGAAAACATCTTGGAGAGGACCTTGGTAAGCGCCTTTTATTCATTAATTTAATAATTCAGTCATTCACACGTTTAAATAATATTTTATGGTAGTACAAACACTCTTTTTCAATACAATATAGGAGTGTTTGGCAGACCTGGGGCCTTCAGGCTGCCATGACAACTATTGAGACCCCATTTCATGGGGAGGGGGGTTGGGCTGTCAGAGAGGGTCATCCCCTCTTTCTAATGATTTAGATGCCGCGATTGCTATGGACTTATCTCCGATCCCTGCCATTGCAGTGAATGTCGGCTGTATGTTACCGCAGACACTCACCGAATATGGGGCAGGGCTCAACGTCGTCGTCAGAGCCCTCACTGCCCTGGCACTATCTCGCATCTATACGCTTGCTTTTCCCAAACACAGTCTAGCCGCAAGTTTCCATATGTACGTAAGTGAGATGCCAACTTGGGCGCGGAAGTATTTGAAGCCGAGCGGTCACAAATTCTGTCTTCCAGCACTAGAGGACTACTGACCACTCTGATGCTTGAACCCAATATCAAGGTTCAAAGGTGGTACTTGACTCTTGTCCCTATAGCCAAGGTGGTACCGAGGTACTCTGCATGCTGCTTTCGAAGATGCCGGGAACCAGGGGATAGGTTTCATAAATGGTGGCACTGTCCTAGAGTGCTGAAGAATTGGGTGCAGGCATATTTCCTTATCCTGAACTTTATCAATAAAAACATAGTTAAAAACCCCTGGGAGGCCCAACGTCAGTGAGAAAATTCCCAATATTCCTCAACATTTTCGGGTTTTCATTTATTTTGTCTTCTTGGCCGTGTAGCAAACAATGGCAATGTAATGAAAGAAGTCATCTCTTGACTTGGCTTAAGTTAAGAAACGGATGTCTTGGCAAGTGACTAATGAGAAACTGACAGTAATACTCCTAAATAGGGTAGAACATTTTCAACAGATATGTTCCCCTTGGGCAGACTATGTCAGCAATAACCCTTTGGGTATGTGCACACACACTATTTACGTCCGTAATTGACGGACGTATTTCGGCCGCAAGTCCCGGACCGAACACACTGCAGGGAGCCGGGCTCCTAGCATCATAGTTATGTACGACGCTAGGAGTCCCTGCCTCGCTGCCGGACAACTGTCCCGTACTGTAATCATGTTTTCAGTACGGGACAGTAGTTCCACGGAGAGGCAGGGACTCCTAGCGTCGTACATAACTATGATGCTAGGAGCCCGGCTCCCTGCACTGTGTTCAGTCCAGGACTTGCGGCCGAAATACGTCCGTATATTACGGACGTAATTAGTGTGTGTGCACATACCCTTTTACTCAACATGCTCTTTCGCCCATTTCTCAGAGGTGTTGTCATCCTTACTAGTTGACAGTGTAGGCTCGGTGCTGGTGGGTTTTCGCTCTTCCCCCTATCCCATCCTACTCACGCTAGTTCCTCTCTCTCTTCTTGCCTTTCTCCCGTGTACTTGACCGCAGCTCCCTGTGGCCCCCTATGTAACACCTGGTCCACAAGTGCCCTAGTTTTTCATTGACTGGCAGCCGTTTTATGTTCATATAGTTGAGCGATGGCTGAGTAAAATGGTATGTTACGAATTGCTACTCTGCATTAGTCAATTGTTCTGACTTCTGCTCCGTTACCAATCAAGTCATTATTTTGCATTATTACAATGATTTATATATTACCAATTTCTTATAATTTGGCACTAATTTGTGACTTTTCTATTCTCTGATGTTTCCCTACTCTTCATTGGAAAATGTTAATAAAATGCAAGGTTTAAAAAAAAAAAAAAAAAAAAGGAAATCTGCGACAGAGCCTCCAAAGTAAATGTGAACAGAGCCTACCAGTCGGTCTTCTCTAGTCCTGTGTGTAGACACGTATAAGAAAATAGTGACAGCTGCATGTAAAGAAGTTCATAAGCAAAACGGAACTCGTGTTACATTCCTTTCTGTGTTGAGTGCATGGCAGGTTTCATGCATCTACTATACAACGAACGACAACATCAGTCAATGGAAACTTTCACCGGTGCCAGCAGCAAAATCGGAACGGTTTATTAACACTGGGCTCACGTTTTCTGCAGCTTTGTAAATGCAGAGCAGAATTGAATTAATCTGAATGAATAGGTAAACGCCTGCCCCTGCCCACATGACACGTGCACCCGAGGAGTAAAGATTTTTTTCTTCCCTTCTTCTTCTCAGTCTACCAACTCACTTCTATGGTTATAATCACATGCAACAGATTTTTCGCAGAACATTCTGCGACTTAAAAATCCATTCCATACTACGGAACGGGGGTTGTTTTGCAGCAAGCGCATGGATTTCTGCAAACACCATTCAGATGAACGTGACGGACACCGACAAATCTGCTGCGTGTGAACATAGACCACAGCACACCAGACCTGAAATTGAAGACGTTAAATGATGAAGCTTTAGGACTATATAAGCAGCCTATAGGTTGAGTATGGGACATAGTGTCTGTTGATTCAAGTTGTCCGGTTTGTGTCACTACCAAGATTTTGGCAGCTGCAGCTTGGCGCTCGCGCGGAGGCCGCTCTATGTGACATTAGTTATACGACACTCAGTCCAAAGATCGGAACGTCACTAGGTGGCCACATAAAGACATGCACACAAAGCTGTAATCTAACTTCAGCCGGTGATGTATTAGTTTAGTGCCAACACATACATTACCAAACTCCATAATTCTCCTTTACCCAAACTACACCTCATACATGTGAAAATCTCCTGCTACACGGCAGCCCGACCGACGTCTGTGAAGGGAGAAAGTGCTGCTGTGCGCATTATTTCTTATATTACTCTCTATTATACTTTACAGTAATTGAATAGAAAAAGGGAGTGCCTGACATCACAGAGATTATGCAATACCTCAAATATTCTGTGCAGAACGCACGTGCTTGTATAAACTGTTCACTGGGATTTTACAACAATCTCCACCAAGATAAGCCTGGAGGCCGCACACCCAGCTCATAAAGCATACATGTGTCGGGTGGAGCACAAAAAAAAAAAAAAAACACTAAAGGGCCTGTTCACATCAGCATTCAGTTTCCGTTGATGGGTTCCGTCAGACCTTTCCATCGGAGGAACCCATCAACGGAAACCATAGCTTCCCTTTCTAATGGTTTCCGTTTGTCTCCTTTCTGTTAGGGTTAAGTTTTTTTGACGGAATCAATAGCGCAGTCAACTGCGCTATTGTTTTCGCAGAAAAACCTGAATCTTTTCACAATGGTGGCAAACGGAAACCATTAGCGGTGGAAGTATTACCATTGAAATCAATAGTAATGCAAAGGGAAGCTATGGTTTCCGTTTGCCTTTCTGTCGATGGGTTCCTCCGATGGAAAGGTCTGACGGAACCTATCAACGGAAACCGAATGCTGATGTGAACAGGCCCTAAAGCTGCGCGGGAAAAAATACCCATCAGAGGCTGCCGACTTAGAGAGCTAATGAAGAAGATGTGTAGTAGCCATCTATATAATCTGGATATGGCAGCATAGATATTATCTATTCATATGCTCAGTCACTGAAATCCTGCCAATGTTACCCATTTTCCAGTTATATTCCTATGTGTCTGCACCAGGGCTGGACAATATATAGGATACTGCTACTTATGTTCTTAATGAGCCAATTTAATATTTTGCTTAACCAGACAATGAGTGGAATAAATGCCCCAATTTACCATTGATTTACCCCTGTGATGCAGCAGATTGCGGCAGGTTCCAACAAAGGGAACGCTGAAGAACCTGTCGCCAGAGAACCGGCAATTTGAAAACCCGACAAATTTTAATCTAGTGAAGGTTCATTATTTAAACTCTATAAAAACAGGTCAAAGTAAAGAGAAAAAATCAGCACTTGGGGGACATTTTTCATACCTATTTATTAATCCCTTTGGCATACATGACTTTTCAGAATGAATAGGATCCTATACCCTTATAATGTACAGGGAGGGAAAGTAGGACTGAACGCAAGCAATTGTAGGAAGAAAAGCGGCACTATTTTTAGTCTCTTGTAATCCCTGCTTCATGTACAAGCGGGCTGAAATTTGGGACAGATGGCAACTTAAAACCCATTTAATCATTCAGAAACCAGCAGAAAATGTGGACAATTATTTGCAGGCTAGTAACTGTTTTTACATGTGTACTGCAGGCGAGCCCTTCACTGGCCAGAAGATGCAGGTTCATGTGGCAAGCTGACACTTCTAATTCTGAGAACTCGTATGTGTACCAGCGTGACAAATGAAAAACTAAAAAAAAGAGAACTAAGGCCTTATTCACACGAACGTGTCCGCTTTGCGTGCGTAAAATACTCACCGTTTTTCTTGCGTTGCAGTTCCGTCTGACATCCGTGTACGGTGCGTGCCTGCGTTTTTTACGTCAGCAAAAAAAACTGAAGGTGTTTTATTTTTCCCCCCTCATTTCTTTAGCAACTGTTGTGTGAATCACGCACAGCACACGTATGAAGTCCGTGTGCTGTGTTTTTCTCACGCACCCATAGACTTCAATGGGTGCGTGATGCGCAAAAAACGCACACGAATAGGACATGCAGTGAGTTTCAGGCAGCGGACACACGCTGCGTGAAAAACACAATGTCTGAATGGCCCCATTGAATTGCATAGGTCCGTGTGACGTCGGTTGTTTTAACGCGCATAACACGGACGCGAAATACACGTGTGAATAAGGCCTAAAAGTGTAATGTGTGTCTACACTGCATTCTTTTAGCGCTCCAATTACCCAAATTACATAGACCCGCTTAGAATATTGTGCCAGAGTCCAGTAAGAAAGATTTTCAGAATGATGTACGAGCCATCAGCACACCCAGTTAGGTTTGTAAAGCCGAGCAGAGCAGTACAAGCAGTGACAGGAATGAAGGGGAAGCAGCGCTCATGAGTGCCGCGGCCCCTTCAATACAGCCGATTGGTGGGGTTGCTGGGAGTTGGACCCCCACCGATCAGATATTGATGGCCTATCCCGAGGATAGACCATCAATTTATTTTATGACTGGACAACCACTTTAAGCTGGCTATACACATAGGATTTTGATTATTCAGAATGCGTCCGATCAATGGTTTGTAAAAATGATCCCACTAGCAATATGCCAGACAAAACTGGCAAACCAGTGAGAACAAAAACAAAAACACACCACAAACAAGGCTTGTGCCAAATGGCAAGTGATCGACCAAAGGCCAAAAAAAAAAGTCGACCGATCGCGTTTTTATCCTGACAGAAGTCTGCGGTTGGCCATCGCGAATGATCATTCACGTCTAATATTTAAATGATGGTTTGCCGAAATGGCCAAATTCATCCGACAATTCTCATGTGTACAAGGAGAGCTTTAGTTTATGAAAAGTCAAATATTTCTATGCAGGTGGATTTTATTTTCTGAATTACTGAGCAACCAATTAGAGAATACTATAAGGCCACGTTCACACAGGTCGGATACGTTGTATAAAAACTGTGCAGCGTATCCGACCTGGAACCCGCAGCACTTTTCGTCCGTGTTGCGGTTTTTCAAACAGAATTTTTACTGCGGAATGCAGCGCTGGGGTACAAAGAGAGCATACTTACCCCCTACCTTTTTTCTGAACGTAGTCCGGCCTCCCAAGATGACGTTGCAGGCCATGTGTCTGCAGTGGTCACATGGGATGAATCGTCATCCCAGGAGGCCAGTCTGCAGAAAGGAGAGCATTCTGGGTAAGTATGAATTATTTTATTTTTTCCGGAGATGGGATTTTTGCGGCGGAATCATTGCGATTCCGCCGCAAAAGTCGCAACACTTGGCTTTCTGTTGTGGGTTTGCATCCCCATTGAATTCGATGGGAAAAACCTGCAACAGAAAATAAATTGACATGCAAATTCCGCACCGCAGGTCAATTTATTAACGTTTACACTGCGGTTTTTTTCCGCAGCGCAGATTTTCTGAATCTCTTCCACTTTGCTGCTACTGTAAATACTGCAGAATTTTCGGAAATGAGAAGCCTCTGAACATACCCTAGGGCTGTTTTCACACATGCCATTTTTTTGCTGCGTTTTTAAAGAGAACCTTTCACCTCCCCAAACATGTGCAGCTGAGTGCAACATGTAATGGGAAGGGTTTCACAAACCCTGTCTCACGCCCAATATGTAAATAAGCCCCTGAACTGTTAACCCCTTCCCGACATTTGCCGTATGGGTATGCAATGGAAAGCATTGACTTCCCGCATTTTGCCGTACCCATACACCAAATGTTTGGCACCGGCTCAGAAGCTGAGCCGGTGCCATCATCGTCGGATCTCAGCTGTATCTTACAGCTGACATCCGACTAACGGCGGGGACCGAAATTAGCTTAGATCCCCGCCATTAACCCCTTAAGTGCAGCCGTCAAACGCGATCGCTGCACTTAAGGTGTTTGCAGCTCATCAGAACCCCAGCAATGAAATTGCCGGGGTTCCGGTGGCTGCAATGGCAACCGGAGGCCTAATACTGGCCTCCCGGTCTGCCTAGCACGGAAACCGGTCAAGATCCGCACAGCGGCGGAGCCTGATCGGCTTCCATAGCCGCCGGTAAGATGGCGCCGGGTCAATAGCTGATCCGGCGTCATCAGCGGTGGAAGTCAGCTTTATGTTACAGCTGACATCCACCTGTAACGGCAGGAACCGGAGCTAGCTCCTATCCCTGCCATTAACCCTTTCGATGCAGCAATCGAAAGCGATTTCTGCATCGTAGCGGTTACTAGCAGATCGCCAGTCCTGACAGGCAATCGGGACTGGCGACTGCTGCTATGGCAACAGGAGACACAATGGTCTCCTGCTCTGCCATTACGGAAGCCGATTAGGCCCCGCCGGGAGGCGAAGCCTAATTGGCTTGCTGTCAGTAAACAACTGACAGATCGAATACATTGCACTACGTAGGTAGTGCAATGTATTAGAAAAAAAAAAATCTGACAGCTGGACCTTCAAGTCCCCTAGTGGGACTTGAGAAAAAGTGTCAAAAAAGTATAAAAAGTGTAAAAAGTGTAAAGAGTTTAAAAAAAAAAACGTTTGAAAACAATAAAAGTTGCAAGTAATAAAATAAGAGTAAAAGGGGGATTGCGTTTTATCAAGTCCTTTTATTATTGAAAAAAAATAATAAACCATACGTATTTGGTATCGCCACGACCGTAATGACCTGAAGTACCAAAGCATTATATTATTTATTGCACGCGGTGAACCGCATAAAAAAAGACCGTAAAAAACTATACCAGAGTTTCTGTTTTTTGGTCACTTTGACCTATAAATATTGGAATAAAAAATGATCAAAAAGTCGCACGTATTCCAAAAATGGTACCTATAAAAACTATAGCTCGTTTCGCAAAAAACAAGCCCTCATACAGCTGCGTCGACAAAAAAATTAAAAAGTTATGGTTCCCACAACTTGGTTCCCACAAATGTAATTTATAACGCTTGGTGAACGCTGTATAAAAAAAACTAAATAAAACTCTGCCAGAATTGCGGTTTTTTGTTTACCTGGCCTCCCAAAAAATAAGGTAAAAGGTGATCAAAAAGTCGCATGTACCCCAAAATGGTACCAATAATAACTACAGCTCGTCCCGCAAAAAAAAAAGCCCTCATACCACTACGTCTATGAAAAAATAAAATTAGTTATGGCTCCAATAAGTCAGGAAATAAAAAATATGCAGTTGTTTGAAACGGCGATTTATCAAGGACCAAAAATTAGGGAAACCAGGAAAGTGAGGGACCAAACATGTCCGCTGGAAGCGCCGGTGCCCGTATTATACCAGGACAACACTTTCCCAGCAAAATTCCCCAAACGGCAAAGGTGCGGAGTGTGGACCAAAAGGGGCATAAGAAAGGACGCAATATATCAGTGCGACACCGGCCTGTGCAGAAAGGATCGATCACAGCGTAACACACATCTATGGATCATTTTATTGTTTTTTTTACCCCATTATTATACCACCTGACTATGACCCTGATGTACTCTGCCCAGCTTACATGTACCCCCACATTATAAATGGAAACACCAGCAATACTCAAACAAATCTACTACCAAGCAAAATCCGCTCTCCAAAAGCCAAATGGCGCTCCCTCCGCTCTGAACCCTACAGCGTGCCCAAACAGCAGTTTCCTTCCACATATATGGCATCACCATACCCGGGAGAACCCTTTTAACAATTTTTGGGTTGTGTGTCTCCAGTGTCATAAGCTGGGCATGACATATTTGCCACTGAATCGGCATATCTAGGGAAAAATATACATTTTTAATTTGCACCAAACGCAGCGCATTCATTTATGGAAAAGACCTGTGGGGTGAAATGCTCACTACACCCCTTAATAAATGCCTTGAGGGGTGCAGTTTCCAAATGGGGTCACTTCTCAGGGGTTTCTTTTTATTATTTCACATCAGAGCCTCTGCAATCGTGAACCAATACTTTGTAAATCGCTAAATTAGGCCTCAATTTCGCATGGTACTCTCTCACTCCTGAGCCCTGTCGTATGTCCAGGCAAAAGATTAGGGCAACATGTAGGGTGTTTCTAAAACCGGGAAACACTGCATAATAATTAGAGGGCTGTCTTGTTATGGTGGCACAAGCCGGGCACCACATATTGGCATATCTATGGAAAAAATCCCATTTTCACTCTGCAACATGGAGTGCACACTAATTTCTACAAAACACCTGCGGGGTTAACATGCTCACTACACCCCTAGGTAAATGCATTGAGGGGTGTAGTTTCCAAAATGGGGTCAGTTCTGGGGGGTTTCCACTATTTTTTGTCCCAGAAGCACCCAGAAACCAATCCAGCAAAATCTGTACTCCAAATGGCGCTCCTTCCCTTCTGAGCCCTGCCGTGTGCCCAAATAGCAGTTTCTGACCACATATGGGGTATTGCCGTACTCGGGAGAAATTGCTTTACAAATATTGGGTTCTTTTTTTTCCTTTATTTGTTGAGAAAATTTTGCGCTAAAGCTACGTTTTATTGAAGAAAAAGGATTGTTTTTATTTTCACTGCCCAATTCTAATAAATTCTATGAAACATCTATGGGGTCTAAACGCTTACTACACCCCTAGATGAATTCCTCAAGGGTTGTAGTTTCCTAAATGGAATCACTTTTTGGGCGTTTTCATTGTTTTGTCCCCTCAGGGGCTTTGCAAATGTGACATGGCCTCCGCAAACAATTCCTGCTAAATGTGAACTCCAAAAGCCAAATAGCGCTTTCACTTCTAAGCCCCGCCGTGTGTCCAAACAGCCGTTTATGACCACATGTAGGGTATTGTTTTACTCAAGAGAAATTGCTTAACAAATTTTGCGGTGCTTTTTCTCCTTCAGTCCTTGTGGAAATGAGAAAAAATTAGCTAAACCTACATTTTCTTTTCTGCAAAAAACCTGTGGGGTCAAAACGCTCACTATACCCCTAGATAATTTCCTCAATGGGTGTAGTTTCCAAAATGGGGTCACTTGTGTGGGGTTTTCATTGTTTTGTCCCCTCAGGGGCTTTGTAAATGTGACATGGCCTCCGCAAACCATTCCTGCTAAATGTGAACTTCAAAAGCCAAATGGTGCTCCATCCCTTCTAAGCCCTGCCGTTTGTCCAAACAGCCGTTTATTACCACATGTGGGGTATTGTTTTACTCGGGAGAAATTGCTTTACAAATTTGGTGGTGATTTTTCTCCTTTAGTCCTTGTGGAAATGAGAAAAAAAAACTGCTAAACCTACATTTTCTTTGAAAAAATGTAGATATTAATTTTAACGGCCTAATTCCAATAATTTCTGTAAAAAACCTGTGCGGTCAAAATGCTCACTACACCTCTAGATAATTTCCTTGAGGTGTGTAGTTTCCTAAATGGGGTCACTTTTGGGGGATTTCCACTGTTTTGGCACCGCAAGAGCCCTTCAAACCTGACATGGTGCCTAAAATATATTGTAATAAAAATAAGGCCCCAAAATCCACTAGGTGCTCCTTTGCTTCTGAGGCCGGTGCTTAAGTCCAGTAGCACGCTACGGCCACATGTGGGATATTTCCTAAAACTGCAGAACCTTGGCAATAAATATTGAGCTGCATTTCTCTGGTAAAACTTTCTGTGTTATAAAGAAAATTGGATTAAAAATTAATTTCTGCAAAAAAATATGAAATTTGTAAATTTCACCTCTACTTTGCTTTAATTCCTATGAAAAGTCTAAAGGGTTAAGAAATTTTCTAAATGCTGTTTTGAATACTTTGAGGGGTGAAGTTTTTAAAATGGGGTGACTTTTTGGGGGTTTCTAATATATAAGGACCTCAAAGCCACTTCACAACTTAACTGGCCCCTGTAAAAACAGCCTTTTGAAATTTTCTTGAAAATGTCAGAAATTACTGCTAAAGTTCAAAGCCTTGTAACGTCCTAGAAAAATAAAAGGATGTTCAGAAAACGATGCCAATCTAATGTGGACATGTGGGGGATGTTAATTAGCAACAATTTTGTGTGTTATAACTGCCTGTCTTACAAGCAGATACATTTAAGTTGAGAAAAATGCTAATTTTTGCAATTTTTCGCTAAATATTGGTGTTTTTCACAATTAAATACTGAACATATCGAGCAAATTTTGCCAGTAACATAAAGTCCAATGTGTCACGAGAAAACAATCTCAGAATCGCTTGGATAGGTAAAAGCATTCTGGAGTTATTACCACATAAAGTGAAACATGTCAGATTTGAAAAATGAGGCTCGGTCAGGAAGGTCAAAAGTGGCTAAAGAGGGATGGGGTTAATGGGGCGTTTCTAACGAAACTAAAAGGCAGACACTGACAATGACGCTCTGACACTATCCAATCAGCTGCAAGAACACACACAGAGTTGGTGGTTGTGCTGCAGACAGCGTGGGCGCGCACGCACAGACGGATGTAAGTAGATCTCCTCCTCGTCGTCTCTTCTCGTGGCGACGGGAGTGGTGACGTCAATGTGCGAGTGTACGGCTGTGTGCGCATGCGTGAGGGCGCGCACACGCTATCTGCAGCACATCCACCAAGTCTCTGTGTGTTCTCGCGGGAGGGAAGACAGCGCAAGCCGCCCTGACACTGTCCATAGCTGATTGGACAGTGTCAGAGCGAAGACATCACGCTCCCTTGCCTTTTAGTTAGTTAGAAACACCCCATTGACAGTTCAGGGGCTTATTTACATATCGGGCGCTAAATAGAACGGCACCGATATGTAAATAACGGAGGGAGTTAGAAAAATAATTTTACGTGGGACCGTGTTTGTGAAGCCTTTCCTATAACATGCTGCACTCAACTGTACATGTTTAGGGAGGTGAAAGGTTCTCTTTAAAGCAATATTTTGTAAAAAATGACCATTTAACCCCTTCCCGCCCAATCACGTACATTTACGTGATTAAAGCCGGTGGCTTACCGCCTTTTCACGTAACTGTACGTCATGGAGATGAAGCTGGCTCAGGAGCTGAGCCAGCGACATCACCGCCGGGTGACAGCTGTAACATACAGCTGTCACCCTGAGGTATCGGCCAGGACCGGAACTAGCATCCGATCCGGCCGATTAACCCCTCACATGCTGCGTTCAATAGAGATCGCAGCATGTGAGGAGTTTATAGCCACCGGCACCCCAGCAACGTGATCGCTGGGTTGCCGGTGGCTGCAAAGGCGATCGGAGGGCTAATACTTACCTCCCGATCAGCCTGTAACGGAATCCTCCTATGTCCCGTCGTCGGCGGGGCCCAGGAGGCTTCCGGTACCATCGGCAAGATGGCGCCGGCTCAGCTTCCGGCTCAGAAGCTGAGCCGGCGTCATCAGCAGTGGGTGTCCGCTGTATGTTACAGCGGACACCCCGATCTATCGCCAGGAACCGGAGCTAGCTCCGATTCCTGGCATTAACCCCTTCGATGCAGCAATCCATTGTGATCGCTGCATCCTAGAGGTTTGTAGCAAATCGGCAGCCTTGCCATGCGATGGCAAGGCTGGCGACTGCTACTATGGCAACAGGAGCCCTAACAATGGACTCCTGTCTGCCATTACGTAAGCTGATTAGGCCCCGCCCAGAGGCGGAGCCTGATCGGCTTGCTGTCAGTGAACAACTGACAGTTCCAATACATTGCACTACATAGGTAGTGCAATGTATTAGAACATCAAACAAACATTTGGACATTCAAGTCCCCTAGTGGGACTAAAAAAAAGTGTAAAAAAAGGAAAAATAAAAAGTTGGAAAACATACAATAAAAGTTTCAAGTAATAAAATAAAACACAATCGCCCTATTTCCCTTATCAAGTCATTTATTCTTGAAAAAAATAATAAAGCCATACATATTTGGTATCGCTGCGACCGTATTGACCTGAACTATAAAAATATTATGAATACCTATATAGAACCAGACCTAACGATAAACGTTATAGTAAACGTCCACACATATCAAGGAAAAACAGACAATAAATACCTATAACTGTATGTGAAGACAAATCAAATCTCCCAAAAGGGAAAAATAATGACACCAAGTACAGTAAGTAACTTGCAAAAAATATAAATTCTTTATTACAATATACATTAGAACATGTTGGCCATCAGGACCTAAAAACCACAGACAATTAAAATATACAATGTGGAGAACATGAGGCTACTCAGAATGGCTTATATTCAACATTCAATAATACCAGACAGGGTCACTATGACAGTCATGCTATAAATGTACAGTACAAGGATAACATTTATAGCATGACTGTCATAGTGACCCTGTCTGGTATTATTGAATGTTGAATATAGGCCATTCTGAGTAGCCTCATGTTCTCCACATTGTATATTTTAATTGTCTGTGGTTTTTAGGTCCTGATGGCCAACATGTTCTAATGTATATTGTAATAAAGAATTTATATTTTTTGCAAGTTACTTACTGTACTTGGTGTCATTATTTTTCCCTTTTGGGAGATTTGATTTGTCTTCACATACAGTTATAGGTATTTATAAAAATATTATGTTATTTATCCAGCGCAGTGAACTTCGTAAAAAAAAAACCTCAAAAACACTGCCATAATTACTGTTTTTTTGGTCACCGTCTTCCAAAAATTGAAATAAAAAGAGATCAAAAAGTCGCATGTATCCAAAAACGGTACCTATAAAATCTATACCTCGTCTCGCAAAAAACAAACCCTCACACCGCTCCATCGACGAAAAAATGTAAAAGTTACGGCTCTCACAACATCGCGACAGAAGAAATACATTCTCTTTCCAAAAGTAATTTTATTGTGCAAAAAGTTATAAAAAAGTTCTATAAATTAGGTATCGCCGGAATCGTACTGACCCGCAGAATAAAGGTAACATGTAGTTTATAACGTACGGTGAACGCTGTATATAAAAAAAACAAGCTATGGCAGAATTGCTGTTTTTTTGTCACCTTGCCTCCCAAAAAAAAGGATAACAAGTGATCAAAAAGTCGCATGTACCCCAATATGGTACCAATAAAAGCTACAGCTCGTCCCGTAAAAAACACCCCTCATACCACTACGTCTATGAAAAAATAAAATAAGTTAAGGCTCCAATAATTCAGGAAAGAAAAATATCCAGTTGTGCCGGCCCGAGGGGAACATTTCTTCTGTTTCAAAAGGCGATGTATCAAGGCACTAAAATTAGGGAACCAGGAAGGGGAGGGCCCAAACATATCTGCTGGAAGCGAGGGTGCCCGTATTATACCAGGACAACCCTTCCCAGCAAAATTCCCCAAACTGCAAAGGTGCAGAGTGTGGACCAAAGGGGAATAAGGAAGGACGCCAGTTATCAGTGCGACACCGGCCTGTGCAGAAAGAATTGTGTCACAGCGTAACACTCGTCTATGGATCATTTTATTATATTTTTTACCTTATTATTATACCACCTGACTATGCCCCTGATGTACTCTGCCCAGCTCACATATGCCCCACATTATAAACGGAAACAACAGTGATACTCCAAACAAAACTATTACCAAGCAAATTCCACGCTCCAAAAGCCAAATGGCGCTCCCACCGATCTGAGCCCTACAGCATGCCCAAACAGCTGTTTATGTCCACATATATGGCATCGCCATACCCGGGAGAACCCTTTTAACAATTTTTGAGGTGTGTGTCCCCAGTGGCCCAAGCTGGGCACGACATATTTGACAATGAATTGGCATATCCAGGGCAAAATTTTAATTTGTACCTTCGGCAGCGCAATCATTTATAGAAAAGACACGTGGGGTGAAAATGCTCACTACACCCCTTAATAAATGCCTTGAGGGGTGTAGTTTCCAAAATGGGGTCACTTCTCAGGGGTTTCTTTTATTTCACATCTGAGCCTCTGCAATTGTGAACCAATACTTTATATGTCGCCAAATTAGGCCTCAATTTTACATGGTACTCTTTCACTCCTGAGCCCTGTCGAATGTCCAGGCAAAAGATTAGGGCCACACGTAGGGTGCTTCTAAAACCGGGAAACACCGCATAAAAATTGATAGCTGTCTTGTTATGGTGGCACAAGCCGGGCACCACATATTGGCGTATCTAAGGAAAAATTCCCATTTTCACTCTCCCACATCGTGTGCACACGAATTTCTGCAAAACACCTGTGGGGTTAACATGCTCACTACACCCCTAGGTGAATACCTTGAGGGTGTTGTTTCCAAAATGGGGTCACTTCTGGGGGGGACTGTTTTGGTTCCACAGGGACTTTGCAAATGCAACATAGCGACCAGAAACCAAATGCAGCAAAATCTGTACACCAAAAGCAAATGGCGCTCCTTCCCTTCTGAGCCCTGCCATGTGTCTAAACAGCAGTTTATGACCACACGTTGGGGTATTGCCGTACTCCAGAGAAGTTGCTTTACAAATGTTGGGGTTCTTTTTTTCCTTTATTTGTTGAGAAAATTAAAAATTTTGAGCTAAAGCTACGTCTTATTTAAGAAAAAGGATTTTTTTTATTTTCACTGCCCAATTCTAATAAAATCTATGAAACACCTGTGGGGTCAAAATGCTCACTACACCCCTAGATGGATTCCTTAAGGGGTGTCGTTTTCTCAATGGAGTCAATTTTTGGCGTTTTCACTGTTTTGGTCCCTTAGGGGCTTTGCAAATGCGACATGGCCTCCGCAAACCATTCCTGCTAAATTTGAGCTCCAAAAGCCAAATGGCGCTCTTTCCCTTCTAAGCCTTGCCGTGGGTCCAAACAGCCATTTATGACCACATGTGGGGTATTGTTTTACTCGGGAGAAATTGCTTTACAAATTTTGCGGTGCTTTTTCTCCTTCAGTCCTTGTGGAAATTAGAAAAAGTTAGCTAAACCTACATTTTCTTTGAAAGAATGTAGATTTTAATTTTCATGGCCTACTTCCAATAATTTCTGCAAAAAACCTGCGGGGTAAAAAATGCTCACTAGACCCCTAGATAATTTTCTCAAGGGGTCACTTTTGGTGGATTTCCACTGTTTTAGCACCGAAAGAGCCCTTCAAACCTGACATGGTGCCTAAAATATTTTCTAATAAAAAGGAGGCCCAAAATCCACTAGGTGCTCCTTTGCTTCGGAGGTTGGTGCTTCAGTCCATTACCACACTAGGGCCACATGTGGGGTATTTCTAAAAACTGCAGAATCTGGGCAATAGATATTGAGTTGCGTTTTTCTGGTAAAAACTTCTGTGTTACAAAAAAAATAGATTAAAAATGAATTTCTGCAAAAAAAAAAATGAAATTTGAAAATTTCACCTCCACGTTGATTTAATTTCTGAGAAACATTTAAAGGGTTAAGAAACTTTCTAAATGCTGTTTTGAATACTTTGAGGGGTGAAGATTTTAAAATGGGGTGACTTTTTGGCGGTTTCTAATATATAAGGCCCTAAAAGCCGCTTCACAACTGAACTGGCCCCTGTAAAAATAGCCTTTTGAAATTTTCTTGAAAATGTGAGAAATTGCTGCTAAAGTTCTAAGCCTTGTGATGTCATAGAAAAATAAAAGGACGTTCAAAAAAACTATGCAAATATAAAGTAGACATATGGGGGATGTTAATTAGCAACAATTTTGTGTGGTATAACTGCCTGTCTTACAAGCAGATACATTTACAAAAATGCTAATTTTTGGAATTTTTCACAAAATTTTGGTGTTTAACACTGATAAATATTGAATTTATCGACCAAATTTTTCCACTATCATAAAGTCCAGTGTCTCACGAGAAAACAATCTCAGAATCGCTTTGATAGGTAAAAGCATTCCGGAGTTATTACCACATAAAGTGAAATATGTCAGATTTTAAAAAATGGGTCTGGTCCTGAAGGCCAAAATGAGCTTGGTCCTGAAGGGGTTAAAAAACAAAGAAAACATCCGAAAAGGAGATACAACTCAATAGACACCACAACGCTCTCTATATATTCTTCAAGTAGCCTTTAAGAATTTATTAAGACAATGTTACTTGGGAATCTCACAGATGAGTAGTGCATCCAAACAGTTCCACCAAACCTGAATTTTCAGAGGACTAGAGTAGTTACAGTATACAAGTCCTGACACAGAAGAATCTGGAAGAATAATGACGTAACTTTCATGTGAAAGTGGAAAATCTAATTTGTACTCTGCCTGGGCCAAGAATTCATCATCTCCAACAGATGCTTGTCTGCAGGACCAGATATCGCTGCGCAAAACCAGACAGGAAACAAAAGCATCGCATGTAACATTATCCAGCCAGGACTGCACGCTACGTCATAAAATGTCAGGTAGTGAGGCCTAGTTCTATTAAGGCTGGATTCACACGAGCATGTTCGGGTCCGTAAAGGACGGAACGTATTTCGGCCGCAAGTCCCGGACCGAACACAGTGCAGGGAGCCGGGCTCCTAGCATCATATTTAAGTACGAAAACATGATTACAGTACGGGACAGTTGTCCCGCAACTATGATGCTAAGAGCCCGGCTCCCTGCAGTGTGTTCGGTCCGGGACTTGCGGCCGAAATACGTTCCGTCCTTTACAGACGTAACATCCTCGTGTGAATCCAGCCTAATAGGACCGGCAGCGTGGAATTGAAGCAGAATTTTAATTAATTCTAATATTTTAAATTCTAATATTCTTATAATTTATTTAAATTTTCTTAGGGGCAAATAATAAGATAGTATTTAGAAAATAATAAACCAAATGGGCCAGAAGTCGTCAATTTCCATAACTGCCCAGAATTAAAAGACAATTCAGTAAGTTGTCTAACATTTTATCTTGTCATATTTACTCGCATTTAGGAAAATCTTCCAACCCCTTTAACCCCTTCAGGACTGAGCCTGTTTTGTCCTTGAGGAAGAAGCAGATTCTTTCAAATCTGACATGTGTCGCTTTATGTAGTAATAACTTGGGAGTGCTTTTACCTATCCAAGTGATTCTGAGATTGTTTTCTCGTTACACACTGTACTTTATGTTAGAGGAAAATGTGGTCGATAAATTCAATATATGTGTTTGAAAAACAGCAAATTTTTCTAAATTTAAATGTATTGGCTTGTAAGACAGATTACCAGTAATATCACATAAAATAGTTACTATTTCATATATCCCATATGTGTACTTTATGTTTGCATCGGTTTTTTTAACATTCTTTTATTTTTCCAGGACGTTGAAAGGTTTAGAACTTTAGCAGCAATTTCTCATATTTTCAAGAAAATTTCAAAAGGCTATGTTTATATATTAGAAACCCCATAAAACACCCCATTTTGAAAACTGCAACGCTCAAATTATTCATAATTGTTTTAACCCTTTAGGCGTTTCACAGGAATTAAAGAAATGTAGAGGTGAAATTTACAAATTATTATTTTTTTTGCCAAAATTCATTTGTAATACAGTTTTTTCTGTACCACAGAAGGTTTTACCCGAGATATGCCACTCAATATTTATTGTCCAGATTCTGCAATTTTTAGAAATATTCCACATGTGGCCCTATTGTCCTAATGGACTGAAACACAGGACTCAATCAAAGGCGCCGCCTTTTTAAAAAAACAATTATTTTAGGCACCATGTCAGGTTTGAAGAATTTGAAGAAATCTTGTGGCGCAAAAACAGTAAAGAGAAAAAAAAAGTGATCCAATTTTGGAAACTACACCCCTCAATGAATTTATCTAGGGGTATAGTTAGCATTTTGCCACCACAGTTTTTTTGCTAAATGTATTTGAATTAGTCTGTGAAGATAAAAATCTACTTTTTTTCTGAAAAAAACATGGAAATTTTTAATTTTCACAAGTAATAAAAGGAGAAAAAACACCCCAACATTTGTAAAACAATTTCTCCCGATTACGGCAATACGCCATATGTGGTAATAAACTGTAGTTTTGACCCACCCACAGCAGGGCTCAGAAGGGAAGGAGCGTTATTTGGCTTTTGGAGCTCAAATTTAGCTGGAATGGTTTTCGGTTGCCATGTCGCATTTGCAATGCACCTGAGAGACCAAAACAGTGGAAACCCCCCCAAAAGTGACCCCATATAGTGAGCATTTAGACCCCACAGGTCTTTTGCAGAATTTATTAGAATTGGGCAGTGAAAATAAATATCAACATTATTTCCACTAAAATGTTGAATTGTTTCATTTTCACAAAGAATAAAGGAGGGAAAAGCACCCCAACATCCGTAAAGCAATTTCTCGAGTATGGCAAAACCCCACATGTGGTCATAAATGTTTTTTTATTAGAAATCAATTAACCCTTTCTGGACTGATCAATTTTTTGCTTTTTTATTTTTTCATTTTTCACTCCAGGCCTTCCAAGAGCCATAACTTTTTAGTTTTTCCGTCAGTAGAGTGGTGTGAGGGCTTATTTCTTGCGGTATGAGTTGTATTTTCTATTGACACCATTTAAAGTACCATTTAATGTGCTGGGAAACGGAAAATAAAATTCTTTCCATGCTAAAATTGGAAAAAACTGCATTGTTTTTTGGGTTTTGTTTTTACTGCTTTCACCGTGCAGTAAAAACAACAACAACTTAAATTTTTTCTACGACTCAATATGATTATTATTTTTTATATTTTACTACTTTTATAAAATAAACTTTATAATCATCACTTTTTTTTATTTTTTGGCCGATTGAGCGGTGTGAGGCCTTATTATTTGCAGGACGAGCTGTCGTTTTAATTGGTACCATTTTTTGGGCACATACAATTTTTATTACGTTTTTTTTAGAGCTAAGATGACCAAAAAACAGAGATTTTGGCGTTTTAAATTCTTTATTATTTACGGCATTCACCGTGCGAGTTAAATAATGGTATATTGTAATAGTTTGGACTTTTACAGATGCAGCGACACCAATTTTGTGTATTTTTTACATTACTTTAGAGAAAAAAAATTGGAAAAGGGTTTTCTTTTGGACTTTAAATATTTATTTAATTCTTTTCACTAATAACTTTATTTCCTTTATTTTTTTTTTCACACATTTTATTAGTCCCCCTAGGGGACTTGAACCAGCGATCATTAGATCGCTGGTACAACACACTGCAATACTAATGTATTGCAGTATATGGTCATTTTTACAGGCTCCTGTAGCAGCGCAATCGCTGTTCCTGTCCGTTAGTCCCGGGTGTCAGCTGTAATACACAGCTGACATCCAGACTATGGTACAGACTCCATACATCACCCCCTGCACCACGACATGCTATTAAGTCGTGGTGCGTGAAGGGGTTAATGCGCAGCAAGGGGTAAATGCGCAGCGGATGGTGCAGAGTGAAAATTTAAATTTTCCACCGATATGCCATTTTAGTGAACAATATGTTTTGCCCAGTTTGTGCCACTGAAGACAAATACCTCATAAAATATTAAATCGGGTTCTCCCAGGTATGGCGATGCCATATCTGTGGATGTAAACTGCTGTTTGGGCACACTGTTGGGCTCAGAATAGAGGGACTGTCATTTGGAGCGCAGATTTTGCTTGGTAGTTTTTCTGTTTGGGGTATTGCTGGTATATCAGTTTATAATGTGGAGACACATGGAAGCTGGGCAGAGAACATCAGGGCATAATAAGAGGGTATAATAATGCGGTAAATAAATAATAATTCATAGATATGTGGCCGGTGTCGCAACGATAAATGGCACCCAATCTTATCCGCTTTTGGAACGCTCTGCACTTTTTGCCATATTCTGAGAGCCAGAACTTTTTTTTTTTCCCACCAGAGCTGTGTGAGGGCTTATTTATTGCGGGACAATCTGTAGTTTTCATTAGTACCATTTTGGGGTGCATGCGGGGTTTTTTTTTACCACTTTTTATTCCATTTTTTGGCAAGCAAGATGAATTCAGATGATGGTTTTTTTATTTTTATTTATGGCATTCACCGTGACTATTTTACTTTATTCTGCGGGTTGATACGATTATGCCGATATATATATATATATATATATATATATATATATATATATATATATAGAGAGAGAGAGAGAAATGTAGAGCACAGTAACGGCACCAGGACTTCAAGGTAGATGAAAGCAAAAGTGGATTTATTTCACCTCAACACAGCAACGTTTCGGTTCAACAGGAACCTTTCTCAAGCCAACTTGAGAAAGGTTCCTGTTGAACCGAAACGTTGCTGTGTTGAGGTGAAATAAATCCACTTTTGCTTTCATCTACCTTGAAGTCCTGGTGCCGTTACTGTGCTCTACATTTTTCTCTATTGGATTTTGGGGAATTGATTCACCCCCAGGTAACGAGCACATGGCCTGATTTGTTATAGCATTGGAGTGCTGTGTTCATCTACTCTGGACTGTATGTATATGTATATATATATATATATATATATACACACACACACACACACATATAGTTTATTTTATGATTTGCAGCGTTTGCACATTAAAAATCACTTTTTTATAACACTATTTATTTTTTGTGTCACCATATTCTGAGAGCCATACATTTTTTATTTTTCAGCCAAAAAAGCTGCGTAAGGCCTCGTTCACACTGAGTTTTTTGCAGGAGGAAAATTCTGCCTCAAAATTCCGTTTGGGATTTTGAGGCAGATTTTGTCCTTCCTGCACGTCGTTTGCCGCGTTTTTCGCTCGCGCCGATAGTGTGCTACGGGCAAAAAACTCAGAAATACGCTTTCTCTGCCTCCCATTGATGTCAATGGGAGGTCAGAGGCGTAAACGCGCGAAGATAGGGCATGTCCCTTCTTTCTCCCGCGAGGCGGTTTTAAACTTTATTTTTAAACTTTTCTAAAACATTTTTATTAACTTATTTATACTTATTTTTACTTGTCCCACTAAGGAACTTGAATACTCGCAGCTCTGATCGCTGCTATATTACATTACATTACACTACCTACGTAATGCAATATATTCTAACTGTCATTGTGACGTGACAGCCACTCTGAAATGAAGCCTAAGGACCAGCCTTCGGCTGGTCCTAATAGGCTTCCGTACATAGCAGCCCGGAGGCCATTGTCTGGCCTCCAGTTGCCATGGCAAACATACCCAGCCCCTGTCATTTCATGTGGGGGCTGCCGATCTGCTCTAAGCTCCTTAAATGCTTCGATCGCAATCGGCCACCGCATCTAAGGGGTTAACTGCCGAAATCAGCGGCAATGGGTCGCTGATAGGCAACGAGGAGAGCAGGGCAGACACTCTGCACAGTTAACTGCCACGCGGCGCTACGGTTAACTGTCAAAGTACAGACGTAACTGCACATCAAGGTGTGCGAAGTTACTGCTCACCTTACGTCAAGGTGCACGAAGGGGTTAAGAAAGCCATGGATAAAATAATTGTACATGCAATTTCTTTGGAGCTGGGGAGATAAGCAGCTGTCAGAAATATATGATGTTTATTACCTCAAAGGATACAATAATATTAGACCCCAACAAGCAGAGAAAGTCAGGCAGGATTTAACCCCTTCCCCCTGCTTGCATTCTGGGCCCTAATGTCCAAGCCATTTTTTACATTTTTCCATTGTCACATTCGAAGAGCTGTAACTTTTTTATTTTTGCGTCGGCATAGCTGTATAAGGTCTTGTTTTTTGTGGGGCGACTTGCAGTTTTTATTGGTACCATTTTGGAGTAGATGCGACTTTTTGATCACTTTTTATCACATTTTTTTTAAGTCAGGATTAACAGAAAACAGCAATTTTTCCATTGTTTTTTATTTTATTTTTTACGGCGTTCACAGTGCGGGTTAAATAATGTAACAGCTTTATAGTCGGGGTCATTACGGGTGCGGCGATACCAAATATGTGTAACTTTTTTGCTTTATTGTAGTTTTTTTTAATAGTAAAGCATTTTGTAAGGGGAAAAAGTGGGTTTTTCATTTTTTTATTTATTAACTTTATTAAACTTTTTTACTAGTCCCACTAGGGGACTTCACTATCCTCCGATCGCTATTATAATACACAGCAATACTTTTGTATTGCAGTGTATTACTGCCTGTCCGTTTAAAACGGACAGGCATCTGCTAGGTCATGCCTCCGGCATGATCTAGCAGGCATTCGCTCCAGGCAGACCTGGGGGCCTTTATTAGACCCCCGGCTGCCATTGGAGACACAGACACTCGGCGATCGTATCGCCGGGTGTCGATGGGAGAGAGAGGGAGCTCCCTCCAAAACCATTCAGATGCGGTGCACGCTATTGTGCACCGCATCTGAAGGGTTAAACGGGTGAGATCGATACTAATATCGATCTCACCCGGCAGAGCAGGGACGCCCCCAGCCCTCAGCTGCCTCTGGCAGCTGAGAGCAGGGAGATTTGACGGCTCCCTGCTCTGTTTACTTTATTCTACCGCAGCGCCGTAGAATGGCGGCGCTGTAGAATAAAGCCCATTAATGACCGCCGTGAAAAGGCTTATCGGCGGTCATTAAGGGGTTAAAGGGGTCACCCCATAGGGACAACCCCTGTACATATGCCATATTAAGGCATCACTTTTTTAAATAGATGGCTATTAATCTGAATGACTGCCATGTAATGCTACATTTCCCCTGCAGTGGCCTGGACGCGACTTCCCCAGGGAAAATCAGCCGATCACCTGACTTGCGATGTTCGGCTGATTTTCGCTGTAGTTCCCATAAGGAAGAGGATGTCTGTTGGGGAGGACGACTCATTTAATGGGGTAGTCCCAAGATCTACATTTGTCAGCTATCCACAGAGTAGGTAATAAATGTCTGATTTCTGGGGACCCACCAATCACTAAAATGGGGGGGGGGGGTCTTGAGCCCTATGTGTGAATAGAGCCACGGTCGAGACTGCGTTCTGCTGCTCCATTCAATGTCTATGGGGCTAAAGGAAACATTCGAGCGATGTACTCGACTATGAAATTTAAGTCACATTGTTGGGTACACATTGTCGGGATGATGATGATTACAGAGGTCAGATTCCCACACATTTATGGCATATCAAATTAATAGCGTTAATAACATTTAATTTGCAATACAGAAATTATGTAAACATTAGGGATGTCACGATACCAGAATTTGGACTTCGATACCGATACTTTATGCAGCATTGCGATACTCATTACCAAAACGATACTTTTGCCAATAATAATGATGTGAGGCTCTTGGTGTGATGAATTTTGAACCTCCACGTGTGTGAGCCAAATTAACCCCATCACGTTCCTCAGTCATAATGGACAACATTGGGTTAATGTTTGAGATCCATGATGGGGTTAAAGAGGCTCTGTCACCACATTATAAGTGGCCTATATTGTACAGGATGTGATCAGCGCTGTAATGTAGATTACAGCAGTGTTTTTTATTTAGAAAAACTATTTTCACCAAGTTATGACCTACTTTAGATTTATGCTAATGACTTTCTTAATAGACAACTGGGTGTCTTTTTACTTTTGACCAAGTGGGTGTTGTACAGAGGAGTGTATGACACTGACCAACCAGCGTCATACACTTCTCCCCATTCATTTACTCTGCACATAGTGATCCTGTATTGCTCACTATGTGCAGTCACATACACACACCTTAAGGGCGGATTCAGACGAGCGTGTTTTGCGTCCGTGCCGGCTGTGTGGTTTTCGCGCGGACCTAGAGAAGTCTATGGGGCAGTGCAGACAGTCCGTGAGTTTTGCGCAGCGTTAGTCCGCTGTGTAAAACTCGCAACATGTTCTATGTGTCGGCGTTTTTCGTGCATCACGCACCCATTGAAGTCAATGGGTGCGTGAAAATCACGCATGCCCCACGGAAGCACTTCCGTGGGACAAGCGTTATTCGCGCAATAACAGTAAAAGAATGAATGTAAACAGAAAAGCACCACGTGCTTTTCTGTTTACAAACATCCAAACGGAGTGTCATAAAGATGGCGGCTGAGCGAAAACCACGCAGCCACGCATCCATATGAACAGGGCACACGGAGCTGTCAAGTGCCTTTTGCGCACGCAAAACGCCGCGGTTTTTGCGTGCGCAAAAACGGCACGTTCAGCTGAATCAGCCCTCACAGTTACTAAAGTATCTTGACAGTAAATGGACACCACCTCCAGCCAGGACGGGATGTCTATTCACAATCCCGACACTTCGGTAATGTTTGTGTGTGATTTACAGCACAGCAAGCGAAATCTCGCTGTAAATGACAGCACAACGTGATCTCGATGTGCTGTGCGAGTAAGTCACACACAAACGTTACCGAACTGTCGGGATTGTGAATAGACATCCCGTCCCGGCTGGACGCGATGTCTATTTACTGTCAAGACGCTTCAGTAACGTTAATGTGGGTGTATGTGGCAGCACATAGTGAACAATGCAGGATCACTATGTGCAGAGTAAATGAATGGAGAGAAGTGTATGACGCCGATTGATCACTGATTGGTCAGCGTCATACATTCCTCTGTACAACGCCCACTTTTTCAAAAGTAAAAACACGCCCAGTTGTCTATTAAGAAAGTCATTAGAATAAAGTTAAAAATCGCTCATAACTTGGTGAAAATAGATAGTTTTTCTAAACAAAAAACACTGCTGTTATCTACATTACAGCACCGATCACATCATGTACAAGATAGGGCACTTATAATGTGGTGACAGAGCCTCTTTAATTACTATTAATGTGAGGCACATGGAAGTTCAAAATTCATAATACCTCGTGCCTCACATTAATAAGTGAAGGAAAGCAGTTTTTTATTTTCTAACAGCATAAACATGAACAATGCTATAAATGTCTTATTACGGTCGCGACAATACCAAATGTGTGTATATTTTATGTATCGAGACATTTTAATTTTTATTAGAATGTGCGTTTTATTTTTTAACATTTCTTTACTTATTTTTTTATTTTTAAACTTCAATGTACTGGCATATATCTATATACTGATCATAACAGGCAGTTGTTGGGACATACCTAAGTATGCCCTAACAACAGGAAATATGGTCAGACAGCCCTGGGGTCCTTCAATGGACCCTGGGATGTCTGCCCATATATGGTATGGCACTTGATCGCGTCACAGGAATTACCTGTGACGCAATCCAAAGGGCATCTCCCCTTCTCATTTTCCCCTGAATGCTGCGGTCAGCTTTGATCGCAGCATTCAGGGGAATAGCGGCGGGGATAAGAGGTTTCTCTGATATACGCCGTTAGAGCGGGACTGTGTAATACAGCCATTGCCCCGCTCCTAACAATAAGTGCACGTGTGGTCATCATGAGGTGATGCGGCTGGCGCTGCACTAATTAGCGGCGGTGCAGGCACTGAACACAGAAAATGGGGGTGTTTTGCAGTGCGCCCGCCATGTTCTGTCTTCAGTGTCGCCGCTCATTAGTGAAGTGCTGGTCGCATCACCTTATGCTGACCGCGTGTGTACTTCTCAGGAGCAGGGCAACGGCTGTATCACACAACCGCAGCCCAGCTCTCATACATTCATGTATTACTATACTAAGCTGTGCGGCCGAACAGCTTAGTATCGAAATACATGAAATAATGGTATTGAACCGTTTGTGGGTGCACGGTATCGAAGTTTCGATGCATCGTGCATCCCTAGTACACGTGGGTACAAATATGCAAAGCTCCAATGTAGATTATGTATATTTATCTATTTACAACGTGCTGCCCACAAATAGGAAGAACCAGTTATGGCTGGTGGTTAATGAGAGATGTGACCGGACACTGCAACTTATTCAGCTTACTAGTCCTTCTCAATGAATTAGAATATCAAAAAGTTCATTTGTTTCTGTAATTCAATTCAAAAAGTGAAACTCCTATATTATATAGATTCATTATTCACAGAGTGATCTATTTCCAGCATTTTTTTCTTTTAAAGAGGCTCAGTCACCACATTATAAGTGCCCTATCTCCTACATAAGGAGATGGGCGCTGTAATGTAGGTGACCGTAATGCTTTGTATTTAAAAAAAAACGATCTGTTTTCACCACTTTATTAGCGATTTTAGATTTATTCTAATGAGTTGCTTAATGCCCAAGTGGGCGTGATTTTACTTTAGACCAAGTGGGCGTTGTACAGAGGAGTGTATGACGCTGACCAATCAGCATCATGCACTTCTCTCCATTCACTTACACAGCACATAGGGATCCTGCTAGATCCTTATGTGCTGTCTTATACTAACACATTATCGATACTGAGGTGTTTAGACAGTGAATAGACATTCCACGGGATGTCTATTCACAATCTGTGCACTTCGTTACTGTCTGTGGTAGTTAGAGCAGAGGAAGCGTAATCTCGCAAGATTACGCAGTAAATGACAGGTTACAACGAGATTACGCGTCCTCTGCTGTAACTACCACAGACAGAGTAACGACGTGCAGGGCATGTGAATAGACATCCCATGGAATGTCTATTCACTGTCAAAACACTTCAGTATTGTAAGGCTGGATTCACACGACCATGTTACGTCCGTAATGGACGGAAAGTATTTCGGCCGGAAGTCCCGGACTGAACACAGTGCAGGGAGCCGGGGGCTCCTAGCATCATAGTTATGTACGATGCTAGGAGTCCCTGCCTCGCTGCAGGACAACTGTCCCATACTGTAATCATGTTTTCAGTACGGGACAGTTGTCCTGCAGCGAGGTAGGGACTCCTAGCATCGTACATAACTATGATGCTAGGAGCCCGGCTCCCTGCACGGTGTTCGGTCCGGGATTTCCGGCCGAAATACGTTCCGTCCATTACGGACGTAACATGGTCGTGTGAATCCAGCCTTAATGTGTTAGTATAAGACAGCACATAAGGATCTAGCAGGATCCCTATGCGCTGTGTAAATGAATTGAGAGGAGTGCATGATGCTGATTGGTCAGCGTCATACACTCCTCTGTACAACGCCCCCACTTAGTCTAAAGTAAAAACACGCCCAGTTGGGCATTAAGCAACTAGCATAAATCTAAAATCGCTAATAAAGAGGTGAAAATAGATCGTTTGTTTAAATAAAAAACATTACTGTCACCTACATTATAGCGCCCATCTCCTTATGTAGGATACACGGCACTTATAATGTGGTGACAGAGCCTCTTTAATGTTAATGATTATGGTAAGGGTATGTGCACACACACTAATTACGTCCGTATTTCGGCCGCAAGTACCGGACCGAACACAGTGCAGGGAGCCGGGCTCCTAGCATCATACTTATGTACGATGCTAGGAGTCCCTGCCTCGCTGCAGGACAACTGTCCCGTACTGAAAACATGATTACAGTACGGGACAGTTGTCCTGCAGCGAGGCAGGGACTCCTAGCATCGTACATAAGTATGATGCTAGGAGCCCGGCTCCCTGCACGGTGTTCGGTCCGGTACTTGCGGCCGAAATACGTCCGTCAATTACGGACGTAATTAGTGTGTGCACATACCCTAACAGTTAATGAAAACTAAAAATTTAGTGTCTCAGAAAATTAGATTATTATATAAGCCCAATTTCAAAAACGATTTTTAGTACCGAAATGTTGGTCTACTGAAAAGTATGTACAGTATCTGCACTCAATACTTAGTCGGGGCTCCTTTTGCATGAATTACTGCATCAATGCGTCGTGGCATGGAGGCGATCAGCCTGTGGCACTGCTGAGGTGTTATGGAAGCCCAGGTTGCTTTGATAGCGGCCTTCAGCTCGTCTGCATTGTTGGGTCTGGCGTCTCTCATCTTCCTTTTGACAATACCCCATAGATTCTATATGGGGTTTAGGTCAGGCGAGTTGTAGGCAAATCAAGCGCAGTGATACTGTGGTTATTAAACCAGGTATTGGTACTTTTGGCAGCGTGGGCAGGTGCCAAGTCCTGCTGGAAAATTAAATCAGCATCACCATAAAGCTTGTCAGAAGAGCGAAGAATGAAGTGCTCGAAAATTTCCTGGTAGACGCTGCGTTGACTCTGGACTTGATATAACACAGTGGACCAACACTAGCAGATGACATGGCCCCCCCAAACCATCACGGACTGTGGAAACTTCACACTGGAGCGCAAGCAACTTGGATTGATGCCTCTCCACTCTTCCTCCAGACTCTGGGACCTTGATTTCCAAATGAAATGCAAAATTTACTTTTATCTGAAAACAGGACTGTGGACCAATGAGCAACAGACCAGTCCTTTTAAAGGCTTAGGAAACCTTTGCAGGTGTTGAGCGTTGATTAGCTGATTAGAGTGTCACACCATGAGTCTACAGTCTTCAACTTTTACCCAATATTCTAATTTTTTGAGACACAAAATTTTGGGTTTTCATTAACAGTTAGCTAAAACATTAGCTAGTTAGTTAGCTATTAACAGTTAGCTATTAACATTAAAAGAAAAAAAGTGAAGGAAATAGATCACTCTGTGTGTAATGAATTTATATAATATATGAGTTTCACTTTTTGAATTGAATTACTGAAATAAATGAACTTTGTGATGATATTCTAATTCATTGAGAAGGACTAGTATAACCTTTATGCATTGTGATTTATAGGGGTTCAGGGGGCAAAAAAAAGTACAGAATCAAAGTGCAGTAAAAGATCTACTCATATTTTGTGACACATCTACAGAAAAGCGAATGGCTCAAGTGCATCTGATTACATCCAGCACCTTCACAGTTAAAGTATGTATAAGGCCACTTTCCCCCTTTACCGAATGACGAGCATCACTTACGGCCATTTTTCTAAGTGTTTTATGGCCTATACTTGAACCCTGTGACTAGCGCCCGCAACATCTCCTTCCTGTCCATATACTCGCTAGACCGGTCTGGCAGTAAGCCAAAGGATGTTGCCCACTTTGCTAGCATAGTGGTGGAGATTCCACTATGGCCCAACCTCCGGGTAGTCCCCTTTGGTGAACATTCCTGCAGCACATTATTGGGGGGCTAGAGGGGTTTACACATTGCAGTAGCTACTTTCAGAGTGGGGCACACTTATGTCTACTAGAGAGATACAGGATTCTTGGGCGATCCCCCAGAGGGATATGCTTAAACGTCTGCAACTTCACCATGCGGTGAATTCCCAGTTTCCAGCAGTAAACCACAATATTTCCTCTAAGGGCCTGTTCACGTCACCATTGCCCTTCCGTTGGGTTAACCCCTCAACGGAAAGGCAAACAGAAACCTCAGCTCCCATTTCCCTCACCATTGAACTCAATGGTGATGGAAACATAGCTAATGGTTTCTGTCTGTCACCGTTGTGACAGGGTTCCGTTGTTTCTGACGGAATCAATAGCGCAGTGGACTGCACTATTGATTCCGACAACACAACGGCTACAATTAAAAAAAATAATAGTCTGTAAACTCCCCTTCCAAATCTGACTTGGGAATCTTGCTGCTGATCCATGGACAATCTTGGTGAAAGTTTGCAACAATTGGGATGCGTTATGGATTTTAACTTCCCTATTGAACTCAAATAGAAAATTCTGCGCCACAAAATCTGCACCGCAGGTAAATTTCTGGGCAGAAAAACGCAGCGCGTGGATAAGATTTGTTCAAATCTCATACACTTTGCGATTACTGTATTCTACAGGGCATTTTCTGTCCACAAATCCAAACAGAAAATCTGCAGCATTTCCACTACGTGTGAACTTACCCTTACTGTTCAATGTAAGCAATTCTCTTCCATGGGTTCACCGGATGTATTCAAGCTGCAGTCCCCAACTTGCTGAAGAACATATGCTATATGGTGCAAGCACATCAAAAAGTGACGTTCCCTTTACTTACTTTACTGGAAAACCCCTACCAGATGAACATTACACAGGCCCTTCACTGTACATTAAAGATGTGTAATCCAGCTTTTCCATATCTTTTATGCTGAGGCACCATCTCTTGGTATCAAGGCCCAGTACCTGAGGCTGCACTGATTCTGTCAGGAGCAGCTTTGTCATGAGACCTTGTGTGGATCCAAATCACCATCTACATCAATGTCCCTACATGTATACAATAACTGCAGCTACTTATATAGTAACTACACTTTCAAATATCAAAAGTTTGGATTGGTGAAACAAAGGTGCAGACATGCTCAGATAAGCGCTTCTGCACCTTCGTTTCGGTGATGGTGGGAGTCTCAGCACCCATACCCCCACCGATCCAAACTTTTGATATTCTCCATGACATATCAAAAGTTTGATGAAACTATTTAAGTAGCTGGCAGGATGTAGATATTGATGCATTTGGTGATTTATCTATAGAAATCCAGCCAGGATACGCGGTCACTCGAATCTCAGTATTGCAATCCTTGCAGCTTCAAGCCATCATGTCTTAGAGAGAGCTACACTGGGAGAGTCACTTGTTGAGAAAGATCTGGGTGTACTTGTAGAACATAGACTAAATAACAGCATGCAATGTCAATCAGCTGCTTCTAAGGCTTCGTTCACATCCGTGTCAGGGTTCCATCGGAGCTTCCCGTCAGAACAGAACCCTGATTGAAACAAACGGAAACCATAGGCATCACCATTAATTCCAGCAATACCGTAGTTGACTACTGCTATTCATTATGTCAAAACGACGGAACCCTTGCACAACTAAGAAAAACAGAAACCATTTGCACCGGACCAGTCACCATTGAAATCAATGGTGATGCAAACGGAAAGCTAAAGTTTCCGTTTGTTTCAGTCAGGGTACCGTTCTGACAGGAAGTTCCTACAGAACGTCAGAACGGAACCCTGACGTAGATGTGAACGAAGCCTTAGGCCAGCAAGATATTGTCGTGTATTAAAAGAGGCATGGACTCACGGGACAGGGATAGATTACCACCACTTTACAAAGCATTAGTGAGGCCTCATCTAGAATATACAGTTCAGTTCTGGGCTCCAGTTCATAGAAAGGATGCCCTGGAGTTGGAAAAAATACAAAGAAGAGCAACGAAGCTAATAAGAGGCATGGAGAATCTAAGTTATGAGGAAAGATTAAAGGAACTAAACCTATTTAGCCTTGAAAAACGACGACTAAGGGGGGGACATGATTAACTTGTATAAATATATTAATGGCACATACAAAAAATATGGTGATATCCTGTTCCTTGTAAAACCCCCTCAAAAAACAAGGGGGCACTCCCTCCGTCTGGAGAAAAAAAGGTTCAACCTGCACAGGCGACAAGCCTTCTTTACTGTGAGAACTGTGAATCTATGGAATAGTCACCGCAGGAGCCGTCACAGCAGGGACAGTAGATGGCTTTAAAAAAGGGTTAGATAATTTCCTAGAACAAAAAAATATCACCTCCTATGTGTAGAAATTTTTCCCATCCCTTGGTTGAACTTGATGGACATGTGTCTTTTTTCAGCCGTACTAACTATGTAACCCCCTCCCCATTGAGAAGTATGGTATGGAATTTTTAGTCGCAGACATTTCTGCATTGAATCTGTTGCGCGTGAACATACACTAAAGGGCCTTTTTTCTGGTAGGTGTTCTCCTTTAAGGATATAAATTTTAAAAAAAAAATAAAAATGTAGCCTGTGTTCACACAGGTATATTTTGGTTTCTGTAGAAGTTGATCCCATCAGAGATCTCACATTTTTGGCAAAAATAAAAATCTATGGATCCTAAACAGGACTGTGTGAATGCAGCCTAAACAAAAAGCTCTTTAGAAGAGATGATAAGTAGACAAATGGTCCCAGGCCCCTGAAAAGCATTTTGAAAGAGTTAAACAATGGCAGAAAGAAGGCCGGGGGTTGGGGAGCCAGTATAATACATAATGCCTAGGGAATACCACACAATGATCCTGCTAATAAAAGAATTACGTTAAACATTACTACCAAGTAGTGCCGACTCGTAGCGCTACAACCAGAAAATGTTAAAGTGTGAGACCAACTACCGCAATTCTCTAAGATTCGTAGGCTTTATGAATTTTATGTGCTTAGATGCTTGCAGCATGCGTGGACCCATACTATGCCATCCCATGGTGTCTACGTGAGGAATTGTATACTCTCTTAGAAGAAATGCTTTTAAAGAGGCTGTCACCACATTATAAGTGCCCTATCTCCTACATAAGGAGATCAGCGCTATAATGTAGGTAACAGCAGTGCTTTTTATTTAAATAAACGATCTATTTTTACCACTTTATTAGCGTTTTTAGATTTATGCTAATGAGTTACTTAATGCCCAAGTGGGCGTATTTTTACTTTAGACCAAGTGGGCGTTGTACAGAGGAGTGTATGACGCTGACCAATCAGCGTCATGCACTCCTCTCCATTCATTCATTTATACAGCGCATAGGGATCCTGTTAGATCCTTATGTGCTGTCTTATACTAAACACATTAACGATACTGAAGTGTTTAGACAGTGAATAGACATTCCACGGGATGTCTATTCACAATCTCTGCACTTCGTTACTCTGTGGTAGTTACAGCAGAGGACGCGTAATCTCGCGAGATCCCGCTGTAAATGACAGGTTACAACGAGATCCCGCTTCCTCGGCTGTAACTACCATAGAAACAGTAACGAAGTGCAGAGATTGTGAATAGACATCCCGTGGAATGTCTATTGACTGTCTAAACACTTCAGTATCGTTAATGTGTTAGTATAAGACAGCACATACTGATCTAACAGGATCCCTATGCACTGTGTAAATGAATGGAGAGGAGTGCATGATGCTGATTGGTCAGCGTCATACACTCCCCTGTACAACGCCCACTTGGTCTAAAGTAAAAACACGCCCACTTGGGCATTAAGCAACTCATTAGCATAAATCTGAAGCCTTAGTATTGGAATCCATCACTTTAAGACCTTTTACACGCTATTTGTACAAACGCTCGTTCATTGGCTGATCACATCTTTCATGTATCCCCCTGTGTAAACAGGAGACATGCTGCCAACAAGATGCGAATGTGTGGGGATGAACAATTGTAACAACGATTATTCTTCCCCATAATCCCGACCATTGCTTCATTTGAATGGAGCAAACCGAGCACCGATCAACAAGGTGGATTGTCGATCAGCGCTTGTTAAAGCTGGTAAACACGTGTAAAACCAACCTGACAAACAGCAGCTATTTCTATAATAAAACAGCAATGCATTAGCAGCACTGGCATCCACTAAGCCAACAAATAAGGAGCTTGTATGTTCTCCTCGTGGGTTCAGGACCTTTCAAGCTCCAAAAACAAACTGATAGGTTGTCCTCCTATGAAATAGTTTCTACTCTGTATGTTGGAGACAAATTAGATGGTGGGTCACACTGGAGACTGGGATTGCAGGGAGTGATTACAATACACCGTTCAGCCATAACATTAAAACCACCTGCCTAATAATGTTTAGGTCCCCCTCGTGCCACCAAAACAGCTGTGACCTGTTAAGGTATGGTCTCCACAAAACCTCTGACGGTGTCCTGTGGAATATGGCACCAAGACGTTAGCAGCGGATCCTTTTATGGGGTATTCCCATCTCTGACATTTATGTCACAGCTACAGGGCATGCCATAAAAGTCCTACAGATATGGTGTCACCTATGAGTCCTGCATTATCTCTAGCATGTGGCCCCCTGACCTCCGTCCTACCTGCTGCCACAGTCGCTGGGTTTTGGCTACTGTCTGACGAGGCGGCCGGGTTTTCCAGAAACAACCGAGCGCGTTTTGCTTTGCCATTCCCTTCTATGGGAGTTCCGGAAAAAGCGTAGCAGAAGGGGCTCTGTAGTTTCTAGAACACCTGGCCACCTCATCAGAGGCCAGTGACAAAAGTTAGGACGGCCACGATCCTGCCGCCAGCTCATCATTTGTCCTTCCTTGGACCACTTGGGGTAGGTCCACAAGACCTGCCATTTTGGAGATGCTTTGACCCAGTTGGCTAGCCATCACAATTTGGACCTTGTCAAAGTCGCTCGGATCCTTACACTTGCCTGTTTTTCCTGCTTCCAACACATCAATGTCAAGAACTGACTGTTCCTGCCTATGAAATCTCACCCCCCCCCCCCCCCCCCGTCAGGCACCATTGTAACAAGACTACCCATGTTATGCACTTCACCTATCAGTAGTTTTGAGACGGATCCATGCGTTGTAATAAAGACATAAGTTATTTATATTGTAAATGTCATGTATGTAATAGGTTAAGCTGTACTATTTCTTACCCGCAGATAAGGTGTATATTAAATTCAGTGGTGAAAGCTATTCCAAGCATACAGCAATCCGGCTGCTGATAGACACGGCATCCAGCCCATGCATACAGATACCACCGCTATGTTTCCATTACAGCTGCCACATGCACCGGACTTCTATTTATAGGAGGAAAGGCATTGGACAGTCTCCTTTTTGGTGGCACCATACGGCTTCAGTGTTTACTGATCATAGATTCAGAAGCTTTCAACACAAACTCTATGAGGGCACTCAGGCTTTTGTAACTGCTTATGTCTCATAGGTAATGAGGACCGCACAATACACACTGGGTGTATCTGTAGAGTTTCTAACAGCACTGGAGACCGGGGTTCAAATCTGAGCAGCATCAATATCTACATGAAGGACGGTCTGACGGCCACACGCAGGTTAATTTGCTTCCTATCAAATGGTCCCACATATGACAGGGCTTCAAGCGGCGATTAAAATTTAATTCTAAAATCATAGCGACCGCAGCAACTGCTCGCTATATACTTGTACTCACCCGCAGGCATACTGAAGCCATCTAGCGGTTTGGAAGTGTACAACAGTAAAAAGATGGTACAGTTACAAAGCTTGTCCGAAGAGAGGGGCACTCCAGAGCCTTGGTATGGTATTCATGGTGATGGTACTTATTTTATAGATTCTGGCTCTGAGTTCTTGGGCCAAATATAGGAAACCTACTTAAAGAGGATCGGTCACTAGTTTATTAATTGCCTATCTCCTAACTAATCTAATAGGCGCTATAATGCTGATAACTAGTGCGAAAAACGTTTATTATTTGCAGTTATGAGCTTTTATCTAAATATGCTAATTTGGCTATACTTTCCAATAGGATGCGACTCTTTCTTTTCAATCTGGGCGGTGTAATGTTTTCTGTGTGACTCTGTCCAATCATCATACAGCTTCTCCCCCTTCCCTGCCCAGCAACACAGCGTAATCATATAGTATACAGCTTCCATTCCTGACTGTGTATTCAACTGGTGATATCTTCGGTTGTTTCACTGCAATCCACATTAAAGATTAGAATCACCTCTTTCATATGCCACCACTGTTCTAGGTGGTCCTCAGCCCGAGATATGGCTGTTTGAAGTGATCCCCCTTCCCTCCAGCCTCAGTCTCTCACACTGTGTGAAGCAGCTTCATGCTGATAGGGGACAGCGTCACAGGCTGTGAGGCAGCTCCACCTCAGGAGAATCGCTGCTGTTAACACCCACTTGTCTAGTATAGCCTAATTTGCATATTTAGAAAAACGCTTATAACTTCTAAAATAATAAACGTTTTGGGACACAATTTTTAGTAGCAATATCAGTGTGACAGCTCCGATCAGATTAGCTAGGAGATTGGGCATTTCTAAACCAGTAACAGATCCTCTTTAACTATAGGAGCGGTGCTACCGTGCGGCTGCACACCTTCCACAGTCCGCCCGCTCACTAAAGTTTAAAGCCCGCGCACTGTCACAGGCGGATGGAGTGCTGTCGCTAGCACCGGAGGGGGCTCCGATGCTAGCAACAGCCAGATTCACTTGATCTGCTTGATAAAGGTCCTGTAGCGGGACGGAAACGTTGCAGCTTGTGCTGGCTTAATAAACCACCATTTTTTCCCACTAACACGGAGTGCTGTGGGACTTTCTTCAATATTGATCTATATCCCCTGGATCGGGATTACCTGCTTGCACCTGAGACCATCTTGGAATTGCATTGTGAGTGCTGCTGCTTTTCGTGTGTGTGTGTGTGTGCGCGCGCGCGTGCATATATAGGTCATTACTTTGAGTAGAATACATTATAGTGCCCCTATATTACAGAAGAGCCTACACATATTAGGCATCTACAGGACCGTAATAAACGGAATAATTAAACAGGTTATTTAGCATGAAACGTGAATGGGATAATAAACAAAGCCGAAAATCGCTCTTTGCTGTATTCACGCCGTTAAAATTAAATTATATAACACAGTGAATTCTTTCAAATACAATCTCTCCCTCGTAAAACAAGGCCTCAAATAGCCACGTCAATGTAAAAATAAAAAACTTCACGGCTGCTGAAAGGTAGAGGCAAAAACTAAAAGAAATTATCTGGTCATTAAGGGATTAATAGAAACTGTAATCACCGGTATTAGACATGCCCGTCAATGCTGCGCTTCCCCCATGTCAGATAGGACTTGCAGCTTGAACGTGAATAGGATTTTCAAAAACCCCGTTCACAAAGTCCTCGTTCACATCTGCGCTTGAGGCTCCGATCGGGGCCTCCCTCGCAGATCCAGCTGAGAATACAAGAAATAACGCAGCATCATGCGCTATAGTTTCCGATAAAACCACGTTCACCCCGACGGAACCCATTAAAGTCAATGGGTTCCGTCAGCAGCCGGTGGTGTCCCTTGTGCAACAGAACTGGTGCTTCGGTTTTTTTCATTGTTCTGCCCGGTTGACGGAGCCAAACGCAGATGCGAACCCAGCGTAAGCGTCTGCTCTGCGCACGAGAGGAACAGGTGAACAGAAAGACAAACGAAAAGTATCGTTTACATTACCGTTTATTTCGATGGTATTTTATTGTTTGTTTGCCTCTGTTCCGACATTTTTCCGTTTGTTTTTTTTCACGGAAACAATAGCATAACATCTGGACACTGCATACAAAAAACAAATACAACAAACTGCACAAAGCAAAAACATTTCAAGTGTAAAAAAGGCCTAAAAGTAGTAAACAGACGAGAGCAACAAGTGGGACGGACGGTCGGTCAGAAACGTGGGATTTACTAATGGTTCTGGGTCTAGTCTTCGTTTATATTGCCGTTCTGTGCTGGAAACAAATGCCAGATTACTGGACGCCGGATTAAAGGAATGTCACGGACATAAAATGCGAGATTATATATATATATATATATATATTACACATACACTGCACACATTCAATACGGGGGTGTGGCACGCCACCTATGGGCCCCCACATAAACGAACGTCTACTCTTGGATTCCCTATAGTCTCCAAGACTCCACACATACAGCGCTTCCAAAGAAAGGAGGGCGACACAAAGACGATCTCCCGGCATTAATAATGCAGTGCGCGATCACACATCATATGTTGCTGAGCACAAGGCATGACTGGAGGCAGCGTGACCGCAAGTTACCTCCGGAAGGAAAATCAATGTGTAATTGGTTCCCTTGGTGACGAGCTCAGCGATAATAGCGGGCACTGTAATGACAATAACTCACCCCGGTGACGGGAGCACCGGCTCTGCCGGCCGCTGATGGACACTGCTGTACGTAGAAGACACACGTACAAGGTGCTCGCCACAGCCGGTGTCAGCGCCGTGAACACGCACAGCAGCCAGCGACGCCGCGACCACGTCTGCAGCAGCCAATCAGCGGCCAGAGGCGCGACCAATACGCCGTGCCCCGCCCCCTGACAGCCTTCCTCTAGTGCCATTGAGGATGGGGAGACTAATAGTCTGATTGGCTGCTGGAAAGTGGCGCGTTGTGAGGGCCTGTAATTGTGACGTAATGAGGGGGACGGGCCGAGGTTATTGGAGGTCAGAGTGAAGCTGGAATGTGAAGTAATATGTCCGTGTGTAATCATAATACCCAGCTCATACGGCCTGACACATCCACACGCCGCACAGAGGAGCATGGTCTCCTGGTGATCATTAACCAACAAATCTCAACTAGTCACATGTCTACATGCTCGAGGGATTTTCAGGATGTTATGGGTTGAAACCAGAGAGATAAACCTGCTCCTTTAATTGAAAATAATTGCTTACCAATGTGCAGGCACCTGCTTGCGGGCATTGTGGCATATCACCGAAAGCCACAGCCCTGCATATTGATAACTGCTTGCCGCCCTAAATCGGGGGCATCTGGAGGTGCAATAAAGGCCTTGTGCGCCTCTATGGCTGCTCTATTACAGCTCTGACACAACGTCATGATATGGCCATTGCTTTCCTCATAGTACCTATCACTGTTAGCACATGGAAACTCCCTTTTGTTATACCCGGCCAATTACGTTTCTATATGATACTTAGGGCCTGTTCACATCACCGTTCGCTTTCCGTTCCCGGGTTCCGTCGGGTGAACCCCGCAATGGAAAGTGAAACTGAAACCACAGCTTCCGTTTCAGTCACCATTGATATCGATGGTGACGGAAACATCGCTAATGGTTTCCGTTCGTCACCATTCCGGCAGGTTTCCGTTTTTCCAACAGAATCAATAGTGTAGTCGACTCCGCTATTGATTCCATCAATAAAACGGAAACCTGCCGGAATGGTGACGAACGGAAACCATTAGCGATGTTTCCGTCACCATTGATATCAATGGTGACTGAAACGGAAGCTGTGGTTTCAGTTTCACTTTCCGTTGCGGGGTTCACCCGACAGAAACCTCAGACGGAACCCCGGAACGGAAAGCCAACGCTGATGTGAACAGGCCTTTATTTGTAGGAGTCCAGAATTTTTTGCAAAATCATCTTTAAATAGGATATTATTTTTCATATAAGTTGTGGCTATTTAGTATATTAGGACATATAGGCTGGACCGTTTTCAAAGAATATGGGCAAGTGCAGTATGTAGAAATAGCTCCCAACACACATTTATCTTGTAATAGAAGTCCCTGAACCCACGCCGACAGCTTCTAGGGAACAATAATACTAAAGGCCCTATTACGGCAGACGATTTTGGCTGGCGCAGAGAGCGGCGATCAACTTGACAGCTCGATGATCGGCGCTCGTTTGCTCCTGTCACGCGGAGCTATAAATGGGGGCGAGCGGTCGTTACTCCGATCGCTCGTCCCCATACATTATTATCATGTTGGCAGGGAGATGTGCTGCCGACAACGATATTTAACTTTTTTAAAACGATACGACCAGCAGATGAGCGTTTGCTCGTTCATCTGCTTATCGCTGCTCTGTTTACACAGGGCAATTATGAGCATTCTATAAACGATTGTTTGCCCAATAATTGCCCAGTGTAAGACCCCCTTTAGTCCACACGCATGCGCATTTCACCCAGTGAGGTTTGATACTAAGTATCCGGGTATGCACTCTGCGATATTGACACTTGGTTGCCTGGTTACTCCATGTGAGAACTCAGATACTTTATTGATTAAGTGTCTGAGCACGCACAATTGGCCCTCCGGCCAGTCCTATACTTCTAGGGCCGGATTCACACGAGCGAGGTCAGTCCGTGATATACGGTCTGTACGTTAGCCGCATTTCCTGGACCGAACACAGTGCAGGGAGCCGGGCTCCTAGCATCATACTTATGTACGATGCTAGGGGTCCCTGCCTCGCTGCAGGACAACTATCCCGTACTGTAATCATGTTTTCAGTACGGGATAGTTTTCCGCAGCGAGGTAGGGACTCCTGGCATCGTACATAACTATGACGCTAGGAGCCCGGCTCCCTGCAGTGTGTTCAGTCTAGGAAATGCGACTGACATGTGGACTGTATATCACGGACCGAACACGCTCGCGTGAATCTGGCCTTAGTCTGCACAAAGTGCCATCGGCAGGATCGGGCTGTCGCACTGATAGTCCAATCCTGTACTGTGAAACGGTACTGAAATAATCAATTCCCTATGGCATATCCATAGGATATGCCATAAATGTTCGATAGATGCGGGTCCCACCTCTGGGACCTACCTCTAGAACAGGTCCCCCTGCCCCCCGGCTACTGTCTGACGAGATGATTGTGTGTTTAAGCAAACAGCCTACCTCGCTAAACTATGGTGTTTCTGTAACTCCCATAGAAGTGAATGGGATTTACAGAAACAACATAGCACAGCGAGTTACACTGTGCCCAGAACTCAGGAGCTATGAAAACAGTTTAGCTTTCTTTGTCAGACAGTGGCCTGGGAGAAGCCGGAGCCGGACAAAGTAGGACGGGGGTCAGGGGGCCCTATTCTAGAGATAGGTGGATATGCCATAAATGTCCAGGATGGGAAAACCCCATTAAAACACTTCAGCACAGCATTCAAGTTGAGCACTGTGGGGGGAATGTATCAAAAGTCGCAATTTGCGTACATTTTTTTTTTTACTTTTTATGCATTTATGCTGGTCACGGCCCTTTAAGAAGTGGACGGAGCTTAGCGGAAAGGGCGCTGCCATCCGCGGCCAACATATTTACTATAATTTACAACAGAAACTGGCATAAATTAAAGGGTAAATCTACTGGAGTTTCATCATCTGATGACCTTAATGATAGCAAAAACCAGTCAGTGCCTATCGATCATGGAATGCTAAACATAATCTTACACATGTACTGCTGAAAGACTTACTTTTTAAATATGCAAATCCGGGCTCTTCCTATTATTGATGGTCTCATTCAGTAGGTTTGCAGTTTTCTGACGGATCTTTATTATTTTACACAATATTGCACATTATTTTAAGTCAAGTTACCGGAATTTGCATTTAGTAGGATAAAAGGAATCAAAAAGCCTGTGTGAAGTTCTGTTCAAATCACATTTAAAGAAGTTGTTCAATTTCAGTAAATGGATGTTATTTTTTCTTATGATTAGAAGTTATACAGTTTTCCAATATACTTTCTGTATTAATTCCTCACGTTTTCAAGATCTGTGCTTGTTGTCATTCAGTAGGAACCTTCATTGTTTACTTTCAGTGGATAAAATTCTGTCCATGGTCATGTGATGGACACACAGGTTCTGGGATCGCTAGAGGACACAGCTCTGATACACATATTGTATCGATCCCAGCACCTGTGTGTCAATCACATGCATACCTCCCAACTTTCAACTATCACAAAGAGGGACAACCGACGCAATTTTTTCTTTTAAGCCATGCCTCTAATCCCACCCATCCCCGCCCGTACACACCCGGTTCAGCCTGCACAGTATCATGCTCCCATAGTGCGTCCCACACAGTATAATGCCAAATAGCTGCCTCCACACAGTATAATGCCGTCTAGCTGCCACCATACAGTATAATGACCCCATATAGATGCACCCATACAGTATAAAGCCATCACAGATGCCCGCATACAGTATAATGCCCACACAGATTCTCCCATACAGCATAATGCCCCATAGCTACCCACATGCAGCATAATGCCCCCATAGCTGCCCCATACAGTATAATGCCCACACAGATGCCTCCATACAGCATTATGCCCCGTAGCTGCTCCCATACAGCGTAATGCCCCCATACAGTAAAATGCCCCCATAGCTGCCCCATACAGTATAATGCCCCCATAGCTGCCCCATACAGTATAATGCCCCCAAAGCTGCCCCTAGTGCCAGTGCCCTTGTAGATAGTGCCACAGTGCCCATGTAGATAGTGCCCCTATATAGTGCCACAGTGTCCTTGTTGATAGCGCCACCCCCCAGTAGATAGCGCCATTGGGACTCCTTCTAGTAGCGGAATCCCCAGCCAGAGCATAGGTCGGGGATTCGACACCTAGAGGGAAGCCCTGATGTCACTGTCCATATATGGACAGTGACGTCTGTGGCTACTCCTTGAGCGGAATCTCTGTTGCAGACTCTGGACAGTGACCTCAGGGGTTTCCTCTAGGAGCGGAATCCCTGGCCAGATCATTGGCAACGGGGATTCTGCTCAATCAGTAGCCACTGAAGTCACTGTCCATATATGGACAGTGACGTCAAGGGCTTCCCCGAGCACAGTGCTTAAAGTAGCACTGTGCCCGGGGAGTCCTCGGCGAGTGGAGGAGCTCCCTCTGCTCCTCCGCTCTGAACTAATCCTGAAGCAGGGAGCTGACGGTTCCTTGCTCAAATATTGGGTTGACAGTGGGACATACCCCCGTCCGACCGGGACATCGGGACACCGTTCAGAATCCGGGAGTGTCCCGCTGAATCGGGGACGGTTGGGAGGTATGCACATGACCATGGACAGAATATTATCCACTGGAAGTAAATAATGAATGTTCCTACACAATAATAACAAGCAGAGATCTTGAAAACAAATGAAGGATTAGTACAGAAATTATTTTGGGAAATTGTGTAACTTTTAATTATACAAAAAAATAACATTAACTTGCTGAAAACGGACAACCCTTGTAAGGTGTACATCACCCAGGAAAATCTTCCAATGTATATGCCTAATGTCCAGCCCTGACATATGTAACTGTATACCATTCAGTTGCATACATTGCCTATTGACTACCATTGAAAAAATAATAATAATAAATAACGACACCGTGCGGTGTAAGTTTTTGTTCTGGGATCCCTTTGTATTAAAGTAAATCTGGCACTGATCTTGAGATATGCATAGTGGAAATGGTTCCCTGTTTTGCTGGTAGATGGAACATGCCATTTCCCTTTTCCTTCTAGTACAGATGAGCTCTTCGCTTTTTGGCAATCTCTTCCCAACCCCTGTAAGGGCCATTTAAGGTCTTCCGTTTTTTTTGTGTATTTTTGTAACATTGTACCTATGGAGTGTGGGAGCCCTGCATTGACCACAGGAAAGTATAATGGAGCTAAACCACACACATTAGATAAATGTTTGCCAAACCCGCCCGAGAAAGGCCAACAATATAACATATATGGGTACAGCCAAAGTGTTAAAAAACCATACCTCCCAACTTTTAAGTATCACAAAGATGGCACATTTTTTTATTTTAAGCCACATCTTTAATTCCACCCAATCCCCACCCATACACACTCGGTTCAGTGCACACAGTATCATGCTCCCATAGTGCCTCCCACATAGTATAATGCCAAATAGCTGCCGCCATACAGTATAAGGCCCCCATAGATGCATCCATACAGTATAAAGCCAGCACAGATTCTTCCATGCAGTATAATGCCCAACAAATTCCCCCATACAGAATAATGCCCCATAGCTGCCCCCATGCAGCATAATGCCCCCATACAGTATATCGCCCGCATACAGTATAATGCCCCCATAGCTGCCCCATATAGTTTAATGCCCCATAGCTGCCTCTATACAGCTTAGTGTCTCCATACAGCATAATACCCCATAGCTGCCCCCATACAGTATAATGCCCCCTAGCTGCTCTTGTACAATATAATGCCCCCAAAGCTGCCCCTAGTGCCAGTGCTCTTGTAGATAGTGCCACAGTGCCCATAGATAGTGCCCATGTAGATAGTGCCCCTATATAGTGCTCCAGTGTCCATGTTGAGCTTTTTTAGAACCAATGCCACTTTTTGCCTTAGGGCCTGTTCACACCTGCGTTGTTCTGCTTCTCTGTCAGAGAATCAGAACAATGAAAATGCCAGAAGCACCGGTTCCGTTGTCTGACATTGAGTAATGGGTTCTGTCAGGTTTACAACATGGCATCCGTGGTTTTACCTGAAACAATAGCATAGCATGCTGCTCTATTTTATCTGGTATTTTCGGCTGGATCTGTGACGGAGGCCCCTAAAAGAGCCTCCAACGCAGATGTGAACAGGTCCGTAGCATTGCTGTCCTTGTAAGGCTTGTGAACAGGCCCTAAGGCAAAAAGTGGCATTGTTTCTTAAAAAGGCAGCAGATTATTTCCCAGGCGAAGTAAGAATCAAGCATGTTTAGGGTGGGATCATTATTGGTGCTATAGGAGCTCCTGGTGTTCCCTGAACCCCTTTAACCATCTTCCAAAAACAATGTAATTTATGCCAGTGGTGAGGTTCCATTTAATAAACCACAATATAGGAAAGGATTGTCCCATATTGTGCTCTGCAGGCTGTGGCTGGCAGTCCGTGTGCCAGCGTAAAACCTGTGCTTTCTGATTCCCTATTAAACTGGCCAGTGGTGAGAAGCTATACTACATCTGCTTTGAACCTTCCATTTTCAACGAACAAGTCAAATTTAACAGAAACAGATGCCAAATTGAAACAAATGGGTGGTTCACTTTCAGGTTCTTTTTATGGATCTGTTAAATAAACTTAAACTTCCGTTTGTTTCAGTTTATCATCCAGTATATTCAGTTTTTAACGGATGCATTTTTTTCTGTATTTTTATATTTTTTTCCCCTTTTTTGGATGTAGGAAGCGATGCGCATACCCAGTAGGTAAAAAACTGATGCGATAAACTACATAAATAAAGGCCCTGTTTGGGGCTTCCGTCACTGATTCTGTTTCTGTCAAACAAAATAGCGCAGCATTCTGTGCTATTATATCCAGCAACGGAAACCATGACAGAGACCCAACGGAACCCATTCAAGTCAATGTGTTCCATTGGATGCTGTTGGTTTACGTCATGCAACGGATCCCGGGCTTGCAGTATTGTTGTTGTCCTGCTCCTATGATGGAGCAGAACAATGGAACCCCGAACGCAGATGGGAACACAGCCTAACAGAAGACATTCCGTTTGTATCTGTCATCCATTTGCATCAATGTTAAAAAAAAATACAAAAACGGAAATTTCCTTTCCATAATTTGGGATGGAAAAGATGTGAACAGAGCCCAACATTCGCTTCTTAGTTGTCTGTGCTGCAAATTTGTACTAGCCTACACAAACCTTCAATAACTTAAAGAGGCTCTGTCACCACATTATAAGTGCCCTATCTTGTACATAATCTGATCAGCGCTGTAATGTAGATTACAGCAGTGGTTTTTATTTTGAAAAACGATCATTTTTGAGCAAGTTATGAGCTAGTTTAGATTTATGCTAATGAGTTTCTCAATGGACAAATGGGCATTTTTTTACTTTTTACCAACTGGGTGTTGTACAGAGGAGTGTATGAGGCTGACCAATCAGTGACCAATCAGCGTTCTGCACTTCTCATTGTTCCAGCCCAGCTTCTTTCACTGTACAATCAGACTGTGCCGTGGATCATGCTGGGCTGGAACAATGAGAAGTGTATGACGCTGATTGGTCACTGATTGGTCAGCCTCATACACTCCTCTGTACAACACCCAATTGGTAAAAAGTAAAAACACGCCCAGTTGTCCATTGAGAAACTCATTAGCATAAATCTAAACTAGCTCATAACTTGCTCAAAAATGATCGTTTTTCAAAATAAAAACCACTGCTGTTATCTACATTACAGCGCCAATCAGATTATGAAGGAGATCGGGCACTTATAATCTGGTGACAGTGCCTCTTTAAATACACGTGGCTCTTAATAAATGAATGAGAACATGATTTTCTTTCTTGTCCTGTGTAGCTTTACATTATTTCCTATGCAGTTCTAGATACCATCATAAAATACTCTTATCCCTGACACAGTGAAATGTCGCACCATGTACATTCCATCACTTGTCTCAACACCTAGATAAACAGTTACTTATTATTCTTGGCTGTTTCTTCACAGCTTGAGAAATATTTGTTCTCCTATCAACTTCTTTACAAGATCCACTTAGAACGAGATACCTGACATTTCTTTATTTTTTGTTAGACTTTGTTCTTTGGGCTACAATTTTAATAAACTAATTATGTGCAATGTCACCAAATGTATCTGTTTGATCTCCCCAGGTATCTGGTTACTTTTCATTTACATATTTGCTTAGGGAGAGTATGTGTGTAGCTGGCATTATGGGATTAGAGCGTTATAATTTATACAGAGGTATAGTATACAATATAAAAACTGGTACCACCCTTGCCAGTGACATTCTGCCAACTGAAAGTTGATACACAAGATTACTTAGTGGGTTGGGAGACATAAAAAAAAAAACATAATTAAACTACAGATCTTTGACCTTTATCAACTTTCTTTTAAATGGTGACATCATTGGTATGAGGAGGTGACCGGACGTTCGGTCGGAAGCTCCCCCCCATTCTCGGCTACTCCATGCTCTCCAAGTCATCTCCTGTCTGATGCTCTGTGCTCCGTCTGTTCCACCTGCTGCCCGCTTGTTTTTCGACTGCTAGCAGGGACTTCGGCCGCTTGGCTCTCAATGACGCACAGTGTCTGATGCCGGCTCCTTCGTCCGGCTCCTTCCTCCGGACATTGTAAAAAGCATGCTGTACGCATGTTGTATGCTGTTGCTGCAGCGCAGCTCCACAATTGATATTAATTATATGCTATCTATATGCTGGCAGCTGCTTGGTTAGCAGTGCCCAGCTCATTTAAACCCCTCCATCTTCCAAAATCTCCTCTTGCTACTTATTAGTCCCTTATCCTCACCCTCATCCTCTGTATTAAGAAAAAAAAAAGGTTATTGCCGATTGCGAAGAGACAAGAAAAGGACAAATCCAGCTTTGAAAATCCTCAAGTCAAGATTCCAGGATCTCAGGAGTCAAGACCAGGACTGGGTGAGAGCGTTCAGTGTCTATTTCCTCAAGGGGTAAAGGGGGAAAATTTTGTGGTTATATCACCAATTGGCAGTTGGAGATGTTTGGAGCGGCTATGCTGTCAAAAGCCTTTGCAGTGGAAAGGGCTCATAGAGTCCCATTTAAACCCAGACCTGTAGGCCGGGGCCCCAAGACCTATCCTGGTCAAATTATTATGTGCAGTCGACCGGGACATAATCTTGAGTAAGACACGTTCAAGGGAGAATATGGTTGTAAACGGAGCCCAGATAATGCTCTTCCCGGATTACTCTTTGGGCACTTCTAAAAACAGGCTCAAGTTTGTCGAAATTAAGAAACGCCTGAGAAAAGCAGAATTACAGTACTCTCTGTTATTTCCAGCAACGCTACGGGCGATTTATGAGGGCAGGACCTGTTTTTGCTTTTCTTCTGAGGAGGCAAATATTTAGATGGATTCTAAGGGACTGCCTTAATTTTTCAGAAAGCAGAGTTACAGTATCAACTGCCTTTTTTATTTGGCAAAGTTATGGGCGATATGAGGGCCTAATTCGCTTTATTATGGTACTTTATTTGCGAGGAGACAAACGTCTGGATGGTCTCTAAGGGACTGATATAAAATCTTGGGAAATCTGGATTTTCTCAGCAAAGTCTCGGATGAAACATGAAGGCAGAACTTGTGTGTTTATTTTTCCCTAAATTTCTAGGACTACATTTTTTATTTTTTTTAAGGCTATGTACAAGCATTTTGTTACCTCGGTTAGGCCCCTTGCACACGACCGTGCCTGTAATCACGTTCTGTGATTACAGGCATGGCCGGCCGCAGACAGCCACCTGCATTTGTGGGCCATACTCCCATATAAAGTATGGAAGCACAGTCCGTAAAAAGCATAATATAGTCCTATCTTTTGCAGAACCTTTCTACGGCACGGACACCTTCCCATAAGTATACAGGAAGGTGTCCATGGGAAATAGAAATTAATGGGTCCGTAATTACGGATGAATTCTACGGTCGTGTGCATGGGGCCTTGGTGGATGATATAGAAAGGAGCCAGGGGGGTTCTTAGTGTAAATGGCAAGTTGTTCTCAGAATATGGCGATGCAATATGTGCAGAGTGTCCAAAAGCGGATAAGATCGGGCACCATTTATCAGTGCGACACCGGCCACATATCTCTGAAATATTATTTATTTACCGCATTATTATACCCTCTTATTATACCCTGATGTACTCCGCACAGCTTACATATACCCCCACATTATAAACTGAAATACCAGTAAAACTTCCAAACAGAACAACTGCCTGAGCAAAATCTGCAATCCAAAAGCCAAATGGCGCTCCCTCTCTTCTGAACCCTACAGAGTGCCCAAACAGCAGTTTACGTCCACATATATGGCATCGCCATACCCGGGGGAACCAGCTTAGGAGTTTACTAGATGTGTGTCTTCGGTGGCACAAACAGGGCGCAACATATTGCGCACTAAAATGGCATATCAGCAGAAAATTGCAATTTTCACTTTGCACCATCCGCTGTGCATTAATTACTAATGGAAAAACACCCGTGTGGGCAAAATGCTCACTACACCCCTTAAAATGCCTTGAGGGGTGTCGTTTCCAAAATAGGGGTCACTACTTGGGGGTTTGTTTTGCTGTTTGACGTCAGAACCCTGCAATTGTGGGCCAATGCTGTGAAAATCACCAAAATGGACCTCAAATGCACATGTTGCATCTTCACTTCTGAGTTCTGTCATATGTCCAGCCAAATGTTAAATGCCTTGAGGGGTATAGTTTCCCACTGTACTTTGGTACCTCAGGGTTTTGCAAATGCGACATGGCACCCAAAAACCAATCCTTCAATATCTGCATGCCAAATAGCTCTCCTGCCGTTCTGAGCCCTGCCAAGTGTCCAAACAGCAGTTTATGACCACATGTGGGGTATTGCCATACTCTGAAGAAATTGCTTTACAAATGTTGGGGTGCTTTTTCCTCTTTATCCCTTGTAAAAATGAAAGAAATTCTACTTTTTAGTGGAAAAAATGCTGATATTCATTTTTACTGCCTAATTCAAATACATTTTGCAACAGACCAGTGTGGTCTAAATGCTTACTATACCACTAGATAGATTCCTTAAGGGGTGTAGTTTGCCAAATGGGGTCACTTTTGGGGGGTTCCTAATGTTTTCGTCCCGCGGACACTTTGCAAATGTGACATGGCACCCGAAAACCATTCCAGCTAAATTTGAGCTCCAAATGGTGATCCTTCCCTTTTGACCCCTGCCGTGTCTCCAAACAGCAGTTTATCACAACATATGGGGAATTGCCGTAATCGGGAGAAATTGCTTTTCAAATGTTGGGGTGCTTTTTCTCCTTTATGCCTTGTAAAAATTAAAAATGTCAACATTTTATTAGAAAAAAAGTAGATTTTAATTTTCACGGCTTCATTCCACTAAATTCAGCAAAAAAAAACGTAGGGGTCAAAATGCCCACTATACACCTTGATAAATTCCTTGAGGGGTGTAGTTTGCCAAATGGTGTATTTTTGGGGGTGTTTCCACTGCTTTGGCATCACAAGACCTCTTCAAACCTGACATGGTGCCTAAAATATATTCTAATACAAAGGAGGCCCCAAAATCCTCTAGGTGCTTCTTTGCTTCGGAGGTCTGTGTTTCAGTGAATTAGCACACTAGGGCCACATGTGGGATATTTCTAAAAACGACAGAATCCGGGCAATAAATATTGAGTTGCATCCTGTATTACAGGAAAAAATAGGATCAATAATGAATTTCTGCAAAAAAAATGAAATTTGTAAATTTCATCCCTACATTGCTGTAATTCTTGTGAAACGCCTGAAGGGTTAATAAACTTTCTAAATGCTGTTTTGAATACTTTGAGGGGTTCAGTTTTTAAAATGGGGTGATTTATGGGGAGGTGAACTGAACCCCCCGATCGGACACAATATGCCTCGGCAAGCTGTGCAGGCGGAAGATGTGTTGGATGAAAAGCTTGGTCAGTCGAGGAGCAGAAGAAAGGAACGAAGTGGGCCATCTTCGAAAATCGATCCACCACCACCCAGACAGTACTGCATCCAGCAGAGAGAGGCAGGTCAGTGATAAAGTCCATAGCTATATGCTGCCAGGGAGCATCGGGCACAGGCAATGGCTGGAGCAGGCCAGCAGGTCTGGAGTGAGCGACCTTGTTAGCTGTACACACTGAGCAAGAAGAAACAAAGTCCATAATGTCATTGGGCAGTGTGGGCCACCAGAAATGATGAGCAATCAGATCCCGGTACTTACGGGTCCCCACGTGACCTGCCAGTCTAGAGGAGTGTCCCCAGCAGAGGATTCTCACTCTGTCAGACAGGCGCACAAAAGTCCCTGGAGGCATGTCCCCAACATTCAGGGGATTGACAGAGACAATGCAAGACGGATCAATAATGTTCTGTGGAATTTCCATGGTGTCTTCTGTCTCGAAAGACCTGGACAAGGCATCGGCCCTCACATTCTTGTCGGCCGGGCGATAATGGAGCTCAAACTGGAACCTGGTAATGAACAGTGACCACCTGGCCTGACGAGTGTTCAGCCGTTGGGCTGTCTGAAGATAGGTGAGGTTCTTGTGGTCCGTAAAAATCAGGATGGGATGAGCTGCGCCCTCTAGTAGATGTCTCCACACTTCCAGAGCCAATTTGATGGCCAGTAACTCCCGATCCCCAATTGAGTAGTTGCGTTCTGCGGAAGAGAAGAGCTTAGAAAAATATCCACATACCATTGACTTGCCCTTGGAACCTCTCTGGAACAGGAGTCCCCCAGCACCGACAGAGGATGCGTCCACCTCCAACAAGAACTGTAGAGAAACATCTGGATGATGGAGGATAGAGGCTGACAGGAAGGCACTCTTCAGGCTATTGAATGCAGACTCTGCCTCAGGAGTCCACACCTTGGCGTTCATGTCCTTCTTAGTGAGGTTAGAGATAGGAGAAGTCAGTGAGGAGAAGTTTGGAATAAACTATCTGTAAAAATTGACGAATCCCAGAAAGCGCTGTATGGCCCTAAAGCCTTGAGGGCGTGGCCATTCCAGGACAGACGTTACCTTTTCAGGATTCATCTTGAGACCTCTATTCGAGACAACGTAGCCCAGGAAGGGTAGAGTATCTTTTTCAAACACGCACTTCTCCAACTTGGCGTACAGACGATTCTCCCTTAACCGCAGCAAAACTTGACGGACATGTCTCTCATGAGTCATAGGATCTGGAGAAAAAAAATCAAGATGTCATCAAGATAGACCACAACACAAACATAGAGGAGGTCATGGAAAATGTCATTAACGAACTCCTGGAAGACCGTGGGAGCATTACACAGGCCGTAGGGCATTACAAGATATTCATAGTGTCCATCACGGGTGTTAAATGCAGTCTTCCATTCGTCACCCCGGCGAATCCGGATTAGATTGTAAGTCCCACGCAGGTCTAGTTTGGAAAAAATCTTGGCACCACGTATACGATCGAACAATTCAGAGGTCAGTGGCAATGGATACTTATTCTTCACCGTGATGTGGTTGAGACCTCGGTAGTCAATACAAGGACGCAGGGAGCAATCCCTCTTTTTTACGACGAAGAACCCGGCTCCTGCCGGGGCGGAAGACTTTCCATATAAAGCCGCTCTCCAAGTTCTCTTTAACATAGGTGGACATGGACAGAGTCTCTGGCAAGGAGAGAGGATATATCCTACCACGGGGAAGGGATGCACCAGGAATCAGCTCTATAGGACAGTCATTCGCCCGGTGTGGGGGCAGTGTCTCCGCCTCCCTTTTGCTGAAGATGTCCGAAAATCCAGCATAATGACAAGGCAATCCTGCCAATGACCGAGGCAGAGGAGGCTGAGCCAAATGAATCTGCACCAAGCATCAGCTGTGACACTCAGGGCCCCACTGCAGAACCTCTCCAGAGTTCCAGTTCAGGACTGGGGCATGTAGTCGGAGCCAAGGCAGGCCCAGCAGCACAGGTTAACGGCTTTGGATAGGACATAGAACGACAGAAGTTCGGAGTGGACAAGCTCCCACTTGGAGCCTCAGCGGCTTGGTCACATCTATAACTGGGTCTGGCAGAGGTAGTCCATTTACTGATGCAACCATCAACGGTCTCTCCAGAGGGGTAGTGGGTAATTGAAGAAGGTCCACCATGTCTCTACAAATAAAATTAGCAGCGGATCCAGAGTCCAGATACGCAGAGACCTGATGTGTTTTCTCACCGGACACTATGGTCACGGGTATGGACAATTTAGACGAGAGTCCTTTTTTGCCCAAGGTACCTACCGCCATATGTAGTATTCGTTATCGCACTATGCAGATCTTGTTGCAGATGTATGTTACAGCTGACACCATGCTGTAACTGCAGGGAATGGAGCTAGCTCGGATCCCCGCCATTAAGCCCTTAGATGCCGCGATGAAAAGTGATCGCAGCATCTTAGTTTGTAGCGATCGGCATCAACACAATGTGATCGTGAGGATGCTGATCGTTGCTATGGCAACCAGAGGCCTAACAATGGCATCATGGTCTGCCACGTACGATAGCCTATTAGGCCCAGCCCAGAGACGGGACCTAATAGGCTTGCTGTCAGTGAACGAGTGACAGCTCTAATGTATTGCACTATGTGGGTAGTGCAATGCATTAGAGAAAAGATCAGAGGTGCAGGCCCTAGTGGGACAAAAAAAAAGTTGAATAAAAGTGTAAAAAGAAAAGTTTCAATTTAATAAACACTAACACTGCCTTTTTTTTTTATTAGAGAAAAAAAACGAAAATGTTAAAAAAGTACACATATATATTTGGTATCGCCGTGTCCTTAATGACCCAATCTATAAAACTATAATGTTCTTTTTCCCACATGGTGAACACCGCAAAAAAAAACACAAAAAAACAATGCCATAATCGCTATTTTTTTATCACCATAATGTCATTAGGCCCCTGGGCTGCCATAGCAACCGTCACCACGCCGCGATTGCATTGTGGGGGGGGGGGGGGTTGCGATGAGCTGCTAGAAGGGGTAGCCCCCTTTTTCTAACGATTTAAATGCCGCAGTCGCTATTGACCGCGGCATTTAATGGGTTAAACAAGCGGGATCGCTCGAGTGTGATCCCGCTCGTTACTGTGAAGTTTCGGCTGCAACATACAGCCGACACCCGCATTGTATGGAGCTGGCTTAGCCCATGAGCCTGCTCCATACTTCCCCTACCCGGCTATGACGTAGGTATACGTCAAATGTCGGGAAGTGGTTAAAGTTAAAAAAGAAAATAAAAAAATTCCCTATGGGATTAAAAAATAAATTAAAATTAATTTAAAAAATTAAGTAAAATATACACACAAATGCAAATTTTTTACAATAAGTGTAAAACATAAAATAATATACACATATTTGGTATTGTCACGACCGCATCATCCAATAAATTGTACAATAAATTGATAGCAGCATTGGAATGGTGCATGCTGTAAAAAAAAAAAAATAACTGCAGAGAAACTTTTTTCTGCATTTTTGCCCAAATAAAAATGAATATAAATTAAACGATAATGTAAATGTACAAAAAATGGCACATACATAAAGTACAACTCGTCCCGCAAAGTCTCATACAGCTACTTCTAACAAAAAATGTAAAAGATATGAGCCCCGGGATGCAGGAAGGAAATATCTAAATATTTCTATGGTCCTCAAGGCCATATTGGCTCGGTTCTTAAGGGGATTATAAATAGTTTTCTTAGGGTATGTTCACACAAGCTATTTTCATCCAATTTTCGGGCCGTAAACGTCCCGAAAAACCGGAAGCAGAATGCCTACAAACATCTGCCCATTGATTTCAGTAGGCAATACGGCGTTCTGTTCCGATGGGGAGTTATTTTACGCCTCATTTTAAAAAATGGTGCGTAAAAAGACGCCCCGCAAGAAGAAGTGCACGTCACTTCTTGGGCCGTTTTTGAAGCCGTTATTCATTGACTCAATAGAAAAACAGCTCCAAAAACGGCCGTAAAAAACACTGCAAAAAGACGCAAGTTGCTTAAAAAACTTCTGAAAAACAGGAGCGGTTTTCCTTTGAAAACAGCTCCGTATTTTCAGACGTTTTTTGTTAAGCGTGTGAACATACCCTTACTGGTTTATGTTCGGGCCACTGCTTAGTAACAGAAACCACAACACTCAGGTAACAACACTGAGTCTCAACTCTTTTGAGTGTGTGCATAAAGATGTACTCTTTTCTGGTGTGCAAATTCATATTCCGGTCATAGTGGCCATTGAAAAGAAAATAGTTACTAGAACCCAGCACTGGTAAGTGGATTCCCAGATTTCTAATTTGTTTGCTGGGGGACGGGGCACTGACCGCATACCGCATACAGCATACAGACTGGTCATCTTCCTTCTCATGCATATTACAGAGAAGACAGCCAATCTCCAATTGCCTAATTAAACCTGGTTTCAAAAAATACATTTTCCGCAAACCCCATGTGTATGTGCGATAGGTGACAAGGCACATACAATGGCATGCCTTATTTATTAATGGACAATTCCACAAAAATTATAATACTCTCAGTATCCGAACTATATAAGACATTTTGTAATTTACATAAATAAGTCACATGTTCATAGCGTGGACTGCTCATTCTCTAGGGGAATCGATCAGACTGCAGAACGTTCTTTGTGCTATGGGCCAAATTCCAGTAACCACTGGCACTTTAACTGCACATGTCCCTTCACAAATTGTCCACATTTAACGGTTTGTCTGCATGTCTTCATAAGCAGGAACCTTGTCTGCTCACCACACACAGAGCAGCTTCTTCTGCTCAAACATCTTCTCTTCTCATTGCAGACGTGCTGTGGGACTATAGGCAGATGCTTTGTGAAAAGCAGCCGAGGCTCCAGACCAACATTTATGGAACGCAGGTTCGGTCTTACAACATGGAGGATGGCAGAAAGTGAGCCGACCAAATCTACTTTTGGGTTTTACGTCTGTATTACGATGTGCCGCAGTGGAATTTTTTTTAGAAAATCTGTTGCAGAAATCCTCGGCTGAAACTCACATTTCTGATGCGGATTAGCTCCATTGTAATCCAATGGAGCTAATCCGCTGCAATAATAAACGTGCTGTGGATTTTAACCCCTTAATGACCGGGCCTTAAAAGGGGTTTTCCCATCAGAGGCATTTATGACATATCCACAGGATAAGTATACAGTAACAGTCTGCTGGGGCCCTATATCTATGCCTACCATGTGGTAGGCTTAGATACAGGGCCCATCAGACAGGATCACACATGGGCCTTGTATCTACAGGTTCGATTGTTAGACTATGTCGGATTCGAGGACTAATTCGATGACTTTTTTTATTTGCAATATACTTTCTATAGGAGTGACGATGATTTCATCAAACTTACAATTGTGTTTGAGGGCACAATGTCTAGAAACAATTTGTTTTAAAAACCAATTTTTTACGTTGGATCTGTGCTTATTAATTCTATTCCTAAGGGTTTGAGTTGTTCGTCCCACATACTGTAACTCACATTTACACTGTAGTAGGTAAATAACATAACTACTACCACAGTTCAAAAAACTTTTAATTGGGAAAATCTGTTTGGTTACCATGGAAATGAAATCGACCTTTTTGTTGGCAATACTGGAACAACAAAGGCATCTTACATGGCCACAACGAAAAGAGCCTTTTATGGACGTAAACATTTTGTCAGAATTTAGTTGGATATTAACTGCGCAATATTCCATGGTTCCATGTTGGATGAATAAATTCACTTTGAGTGCTGCTTCACGTTCTCTTTTTTGGCTATCCAACACATAAGGAGAGGTCACTCCTTTATTTTTGAAGCCTTGCACCAGCCTAGTCAGGCATTTGTTCACAGTGCTGCTCCAATCCTCTGCTTTTTATATATATATATATATATATATATATATATATATATATATATATATATATATATATATATATATATACATACACACACACACACACACACACACACACACACACACACACGCACACAGGTCTTCAACGAATTAGAATATCAGCAAAAAGTTAATTTATTTCAGTAATTCAATTTAAAAAGTGAAACTCCTATATTAGAGATTCATTACGCACAGCGTGATCTATTCCCAGCATTTTCTTCTTTTAATGTTTTTTCTTCTTTTAATGTTCTTTAAATGATTTTTAATACCGAAATGTTGGCCTACTGAAAAGTATGTACAGTATATGCCCTCAATACTTGGTCGTGGCTCCTTTTGCATGAATTACTGCATCAATGCGGCGTGGCATGGAGGCGATCAGCCTGTGGTACTGCTGAGGTGTTATGGAAGCCCAGGTTGCTTTGATAGCCGCCTTCAGCTCTTCTGCATTGTTGGGTCTGGTGTCTCATCTTCCTCTTGACAATACCCCACAGATTCTCTATGGGGTTTAGGTCAGGCGAGTTGTAGGCAAATCAAGCGCAGTGATACTGTGGTTATTAAACCAGGTATTGGTACTTTTGGCAGTGTGGGCAGGTACCAAGTCCTGCTGGAAAATGAAATCAGCATCTCCATAATGCTTGTCAGCAGAGGGAAGCATCAAGTGCTCCAAAATTTCTTGGTAGACGGCTCTGTTGACTCTGGACTTGATATAACACTTGATATAATGGTTTGGGGAGCCATGTCATTTGCTCGTGTTGGTCCACTGTGTTAGTGGACCAATACCAGCAGATGACATGGCTCCCCAAACCATCACTGACTGTGGAAACTTCCCACTGGACTGCGAGCAACTTGGATTGAGAACATCCCCACTCTTCCTCCAGACTCTGGGACCTTGATTTCCAAATGAAATACAAAATTAACTTTCATCTGAAAACAGGACTTTGGATCACTGAGGAACAGACCAGTTCTTTTTCTCCTTAGCCCAGATGAGACTCTTCTGACATCTCTGGGTCATGAGTGGCTTGACACAGAGAATGCGACAGTTGTAGCCCATGTCCTGGATACGTCTGTGTGTGGTGGCTCTTGAAGCACTGACTCCAGCCGCAGTCCACTCCTTGTGAATCGTCCCCATATTCTTGAATGGCATTCTTTTGACAATCCTTTCACGGCTGCGGTTATCCCTGCTGCTTGTGAACCTTTTTCTACCACACTTTTTCCTTCCTCTCAACTTTCCATTAATATGCTTGGATACAGCACTCTGTGAACAGCCAGCTTCTTTAGCAATGTCCTTTTGTGGCTTACCCTCCTTGTGGAGGGTGTCAATGACTGTTTTCTGGAAAACTGTCAAGTTAGAAGTCTTCCCCATGATTGTGTAGCCTACTGAACCAGACTGTTGGACAATTTAAAGGCTTAGGAAACCTTTGCAGATGTTTTGTGTTGATTAGCTGATTAGAGTGTGACACCAGGAGTCTACAATCTTCAACTTTTTCCCAATGTTCTAATTTTCGGAGACAAAATTTCGGATTTTCATTAACGATTAGCCATTATTATTAATAATCATCCAAAGTAAAAAATGCTGGAAATTGAACACTCTGTGTTTCACTTTTTAAGTTGAATTACTGAAATAAATTAACGTTTTCATTAATTCATTAAGACCTGTGTGTGTGTGCGTGTGTGTATATTTTATATATATATATATATATATATATATATATATATATATACATACATATATACACACATACACACGGTCACGATCTAGGGGTATGTGGACCCACTAGGCCGCTCTGCCGTAGCGGGGAGGCAGCTTGCCAAGTCACAGTCAATGCACAAGTCTATACAAGAAATACTTAGCACGAAAGGACTCGAGATAGTCCGGACAATTGGCAGGGGCTTTAGCACGGATTGAGGTGGGTGTGGCAAGTTGCGCCAGACGTGGAGGATGGCAGCAGGTTGCGCCAGACGTGGCGGATGGCAGCAGGTGCAGCAGGACACGACTCCAATCACTACACAGGCTCAGGCAGAATAACCCAGCACAGAATACAGGTAGCAGGACACGGGAACACTGGGAGCAGGGTAACACTAAAGGTCCATTTGTAAGACTAACATGTGAATTACAAACAACGCTCCGGTAAGGATCGAAAGGGCAGGGCCCTTTTTATAGTTCATGGTGATCAGAGCTTAATTACATATGCGCGCGCTGGCCCTTCAAGGCCAGGAACCAGTACGCATGTGCCCTCTAGTGACCACTGTGGGACAGAGCGAACGTGTGTCACGGCTTCTTCGGTTGAGAGAGACGTCGGCAGGATGAGGAGGACCTGCGGGAGGCAGGTAAGAGGAGGTTGCGTTCTGTGACCGCAGCCGTAACATACACACAATAAAAAATTTTTGTGGGGGACATATGTATTTGGGCTACTGCCCCTGACGTTTTAAGACCTTAGCGATGCCCCTGACTTTCAGTGCTGCATCGTTGGGTCACTTAGAAGACCCAGCGATGCAGCTGAAAGAAGTTGGAGGGGGGGCCTCAAGAAGCACTTTTGCATCGGGGTCCATGGGCCTTTAGCTACTCCCCTGACCATATCTGTACAGCACTGCGGAATATGTTGGCACTGCATAACCAACATAAATAAATAAAATAACTTGTTGGTCAATCTATCCGCCTTTAAGCATTACACTTGATATTGTATTTTCGTAGCCATAGTGCTAAACCTTTCCAGATGAACATCTTTTTGTCCTTGCTAAGGATATTGTCCTTATAAACATGAGAAGTTTATAAATCAACTTTCTCCATACTGAGAGCATAAATGTAGACTAGAAATGTTTCAGAAATTCAAGTATTAGCCCCTTAGTGTTCAAGCCATTTTTATTTTTTTTTCATTTTCGGTTTACACTCCCCGCCTTCTTTTTTTTATTTTTCAGTCAATGGAGTGGTGTGAGAGCTTGTTTTTTGCAGGAGGAGTTTGTTTCTTCTGGCACCATTTAAAGTACCATATAATGTACTGGGAAACTCAAAAACAAACAAACATCTGAGTGGTGTGGAATTGGAAAAAACTGATTTCTCCATTTTCTTTTGGGTTTAGTTTTTACGTGTTTCACTGTGCAGTAAAAACAACAAATTTACTTTATTCTGCTGGTCAATATGATTACGGTGATACCAGATTTATATGTTTTTTTAAAATGCTTTACTCCTTTTACAAAGAAAAAACTATTTGTTAGAAAAAATGTTTTTTTCCCATATTCTAAAAGCCAGACGTTTGTTAATTTTCCTGTGGTTTGAGCGGTGTGAGGACTTATTTTTTTGCAGCACAAACTGTGGTTTTTATTTGTAGCATTTTTTTGGTATGTATGACTTCGATTACTTTTTATTAAAACATATGTTGCCGTTCAGTTGACAAAAAAACTGCGATTCTTTTTACAACGTTTACCGTGCGCATTAAATAATGGTATATTGTAATAGTTCGGACATTTACTGACGCAGTGATACCAATTTTGTTTATCTTTTTTAATCTTTTTTAATTTTTACATTACTTAACTGGTTCCCGACCTCTGGCTGTATTTTTACGGCCAGTGGTCAGGGTCCATAGACTTTTTACGGCTCGGGTTTTAACTTGCTGCACGCGCGATCGGACAGCTGAATGTCGGGTCTCCGGCTGTCAGTGACTGCCGGGGACCCTGAGGAGAGGATAGGAGCAGCTTTCATTGCTTCTGTCTTCTCCGATGTCTTTTTACACAGAGCTCAACGAACGCTGTGTATAGGAATAGAGACAGCAACAGCGGCGCTGTCTCTATTCCTCCCGGTGATCATGTGACTGGTCACATGATCGCCGGGTGCCGTTAGTGGCAGACTGATGCTGGGTCTTACTAGACCCAGCACAGCCCTATTAGTGACAATCGTCACTATGAGAGGGCTGATTTCCCCTGTAACTGGGGCTGCTGTGCAGCCCCAGTTACAGTGGAAAAACATGGTTTTTTGACCTTTGGGGGACAGACCTAAAATACCCACCCCAAAAAAAACGTTCCCCCCCCGCCAATCATTGTTGTAACGCTAGCGCTAACCCGATTACCCTAATATAGACATGTAATATATAAAAATTTACGGTAGACAATGACGATCACAAATAAAAGGTCTATTTTAGGGTAAAACTATGTTATTACCCAAAAAAATAGCTGAAATGTAAAAAAGCTTATTTTTTACTATTATTTTCAAACTTTATGAATAAAAATTCTAAAATAGCAAAAAAGGTGTGTATAAAAACGATAAAAAAATCAAACCTGCATTGTCTACGGAAAAAACATCGCAAAAATCACGTCGTTAGCCCAACAAATAAAAACGTTATAGCCATTTAACGAACACGTGCTAAAAATGGCTAAACGGTGTCTGGTCCTGAAGGCGCAAAATAGCCCGGTCCTGAACTAGTTAAAAGGGAAAAGGTATTTTTTTTAACGTTTAATAAAAAAATGAAAAAATGTCACTACTAAAAACTTTATAGAATAGTTTTTTTACACATTCTGGTACAATATACTGCAATATTCACACATTGTTTCAAATGGACAACAAACAATGTACAGTAAATAGTATGTACTACTAAGCATTATATGTAGTATACACATTAGATCAAATTTTCAAGCACCCGAGCTCCAATCCGTGGCATGTGGAAGGAGCATAAAAACCAGATTGAAAGCAAAGTTTTTTAGTCACATAAAATCGCAAATCGGATCAAGTGGTGTGGGATCATTGTGCAATGCCTCCTGTTTGTAGACGAGTCAGTTATCGCCACTTGTCGCAAACTGAGTGGAACAGAATCCTTGAATTGAGAGACCTTGGTTTATCACTCCGGAAGATCGCTACTAGGTCAAGATTAAGATTGCACTGTTCAACGTTGCGTGTCCCGGAGGTTTGGAGAACAACAACAAACGGGAATGACAGCAAGAGGTGCATGAAGGCGAATCTCTGCATGGACGGATCGTCTGATTGGAAGAATGGAGCGTAATAATCCATTCTGTATGGCAAGCAAAGCCTAGGGAGACAACCAGTATTGACACAAGCCATCAGTAGGCATTTGAACGACATTGGGCTAAGAGTCAAACATCCAGCTACAGGTGTTCCCTTGACCACACGCCACCGCTCTCAAAGGCTATCATGGTGCTCAGCCAGACAGCAACGGAGGCTGGAATGGCAGTTTATCATTTTAAGCGATTAGCCACACCTTTGGGCAACGCCATTAAGAGGCCTTGACAAGGGAACGTCACATTGGTCCTACTACCGGGATTAAAGTGTGGTGTGGCATAATGTACGGAAGCCGGAGCCCCCTAGTCTTCATTTCAGATACACGAACAGCTCGGCGTTACAATAATTTGGTCATGAAACCAGTGGTACAGCCATTTCTCCAAAGTGTCCCAGAAACAGTTTTTCAACAGGACAATGCCAGGCCACATGTTGCTCATGCTACCGAGAGCAGCCTGCTTGGCCTAAACGTGCTACCATGGCCTGAATCTCCATAGTAGACTACGCTATTGTTTCCGCAAAAAAGACGGAAACCTTATAGAACGGAAACAAACGGAAACAAATTGCAACGGAAGCAATGCCATTGAAATCAATGGTACTGCAAACGGAAACTATGGTTTCCGTTCATCGGTTCCTCCAATGCAAAGGTCGAATGGAACCGATAAACGGAAGCCCGACGCTGATGTGAACACACCCTTACACAGTCAACACTCACTATTGCACTCTCTTGTACCCATTACATATATATTTACACAAACTTCAAATAACCCAAAAGATCTTGTTTAGGCCTCATTCACACGACAGGGTTTCCCGGCAGGGTGCCGGCCGTTCATAAATCGGCCGGCACCCGGCTGCATTAGGAATAATAGACCCCTAATGGGGCTATTGACACGTCCGATTTTTTGACGGCCGGGAAAACCGGCCGTCAAAAAATAGGACATGCTCTATTTTCGGCCGGGTACCCGGCCGCCTGGCTCGCATAGAAGTCTATGGGGCCGGGTAATACACGGCCATCACCGGAATGTGTCCCGAGTGATGGCCGGGTTTTCCGTCGCTTGCGCTCTATCTCCTCCTCCTCACAGCGCAGAGTGCATGTGAGGAGGAGGAGTTTATGCCATTCGGACGAATGGCTACGCTGGTGATACTGTGTGGCAGGGCCGGGGTGTACAGCAGGTGGAAGGGAGCACTGCGCTGGCTCCCTTCCCCTGCTTGTTTTAAAAGCGCCCTGGCCCGGCAACACCTTCCATGGCGCCGCTAGCAGCTGCTGCTGCTACTACTGTAGCGACGCCACTATAGCAGAGCAGGGAGGCATCTCCCCGCTCTGCTATGTGCTAGCTCCATTTTAACTCCCTGAAGGAGCGGAATCCTCGTGTGTTCGGGGATTCCGCTCCTGGACAGAGCGCTTGATGTCTCTGTCCATATCTGGGCAGTGATATCAGGGGAAACTCCTGAAGCGGAATCCCCGAACACATGGGGATTCCCCTTCAGGAATTGCCGCTGATGTCACTGTCCAGATCTGCCCGGCCCGGAACGGATGCAAAAATAATGCAAACCGGCCGGGGAAAATGGCCGATTTTACCGGCCGATACTCGGGCTCGGGCGGGACCCGGTCGTGTGAATCCCGCCTTAACCTGACAGATCTTCTTTATGCAGGTTTTGTTATCTTAGTATATGTGCAGCAGTTACCTGAAAAGCTTTTTTTTTCTTTTGGTATTCCAGTTGCTTTTAGTGTAGATTTTTTCTATCCTAGGGAGGTGTAACCATGGGTTTGTGCTTACATACAGTGCATTCGGAAAGTCTTCAGACCCTTTAAATTTTTCCACATTTTTTTACGTTGAGGCCTTGTGCTAAACTAAAAAAAATGCAAGTTTTCCCCCATCATTCTGCACTCAATACCCGATAATGACAAAGTAAAAACAGAATGTTAGTAATTTTTGCAAATTTATTAAAAATGGAAAACTGAAATTTCGCATGGACATAAGTATTCAGACCCTTTGCTATGACACTTAAAATTTACCTCTGGGGGCCTCCTATTTCTCTAGATCATCTTTGAAATGTTTCTATGCGTAAATAAGTATTCAGACCCTTTACTCAGCACTTAATTGAAGCACCTTTAGCAGCGATAACAGCCCCCAGGCTTCTTGGGTATGATGCTACAAGGTTTGCACATCTGGATTTGAGATTTTCTTCCATTCTTCTCTGCAGATCCTCTCAAGCTCTGTCAGGTTGGATGGGCACAGTCGGTGGACAGACATTTTTAGGCTCTCCAGAGATATTCGAGTAGGTTTAAAGAGGCTCTGTCACCAGATTTTGCAACCCCTATCTGCTATTGCAGCAGATCGGCGCTGCAATGTAGATTACAGTAACGTTTTTATTTTTAAAAAACGAGCATTTTTGGCCAAGTTATGACCATTTTTGTAGTTATGCAAATGAGGCTTGCAAAAGTCCAAGTGGGTGTGTTTAAAAGTAAAAGTCCAAGTGGGCGTGTATTATGTGCGTACATCGGGGCGTTTTTAATACTTTTACTAGCTGGGCGCTCTGAAGAGAAGTAACATCCTCTTCTCTTCAGAACGCCCAGCTTCTGACAGTGCAGATCTGTGACGTCACTCACAGGTCCTGCATCGTGACGGCCACATCGGCACCAGAGGCTACAGTTGATTCTGCAGCAGCATCAGCGTTTGCAGGTAAGTCGATCTTACTTCTCTTCAAAGCGCCCAGCTAGTGAAAGTATTAAAAACGCCCCGATGTACGCACCTAATACACACCCACTTGGACTTTTGCAAGCCTCATTTGCATAACTACAAAAACGGTCATAACTTGGTCAAAAATGCTCGTTTTTTTAAAATAAAAACGTTACTGTAATCTACATTGCAGCGCCTATCTGCTGCAATAGCAGATAGGGGTTGCAAAATCTGGTGACAGAGCCTCTTTAAGTCAGGGCTCTGGCTTGAACACTCAAGGACATTCATAGAGTTGTCCCTAAGCCACTCCTGTGTTGTCTTGGCTGTGTGCTTAGGATCATTCTCTTGTTGGAAGGTGAACCTTCGGCCCAGTCTGAGGTCCAGAGCACTCAGAATCATGTTTTCATTAAGAATATCTCATTACTTTGCTCCATTTATGTATCCCACAACCCTGACCAGTCTCCCTATCCCAGACGCTGAAAAACACCCCCACAGCATGATGCTGCCACCCCTCCAGACATGACGCTTAGAATGGAGGTCAAAAAGTTCAATCCTGGTTTCATCAGACCACATAATCTTGTTTCTCACAGTCTGAGAGTCCTCCAGGTGGGCTTTCATGTATCTTTTACGGAGGAGAGGCTTCTTTCTGACCACTCTGCCATAAAGCCCTGATTGGTGGAGTCCTGCAGTGATGGTTGACCTTCTGGACATTTCTCCCATCTACAAACAGGATATTTGGAGCTCAGCCAGAGTGACCACTGGGTTCTTTGTCACCTCTCTTACCAAGACCCTTCTCCCCTGATTACTTGGTTTGGTGGGGCAGCCAGCTCTAGGAAGAGTCTTGGTTGTTCCAAACGTCTATTTAAGAGTTATGGAGACCACTTTCATTGCAGCAGAATTTTTTTTGTGCCATTCTCCAGATCTGTACCTTCACACAATCCGGTCTCTGAGCTCTACAGGCAGTTCTTTATGGCTTGGTTTTTGCTCTGTTTTGCATGGTCAGCTGTGAGACATCATATAGACAGGGGTGTGTCTTTCCAAATCACGTCCAATCAAATGACTTTACCACATGTGGACTCTAATCAAGGTGTAGAAACATTTCAAAGAGGATTTAGAGAAACGGGAGGCCCTCAGAGCTAAATTTCAAGTGTCATAGCAAAAGGTCTGAATACTTATGTCCATTCAAAATTTGAAATGTTTCATTTTAAGAAAATTTGAAAAAAAAGTGAAAGGGTCTGAAGACTTTCCAAATCCACTGTATAACATTCAGTCTGAGCAAGTCATAGTATAAAGTAAGAAGGAAACAGAGCACATTTACCTCTGACATCACCAGAAATTAAATGTGTATTTCTGACTTCTATAGACTCTGTAGATAATATGGAGTCACTGATCATAGCTCTTCCCTAATGAGCTCTACTTTCTGATCTGAAAGTGAAATGACACAGCCAAATACACGGTTTAATTCCATCCTATATTTGATGAGCGTTAACGATCTCTTATAGTGATTTGTTTCAGAAGGCGTTATTTTGATGTCTGTTCATTCCTTCAAACCCATTACTTAATTTTAGGGAGAAAAAAAATATTCGCCCGCATAAGGAGGTACGGTGACCAAAAAAGGACAGACAATGCATTTGAACAATTTACATTCATTCTTTATGTCAAAGTTGAATATACAGAACATCTTATTGTACACATTACATTCTTCCTATAACATACTGTATGTCATAACTCAAGTAATTGTCCATGGGCAATAGAGTTACAACACTTGTATAATTGACACCTGTTCCTGGAGGACTTGTCATGGTCACATGAACAGACAACGTCTCACATTGGACATCAGAGGGGTTTCTTTTCAGCTATGTTTCGCAACAAGTACTGTAAGCACCCCAGGATGCCTCCGTAACCAGGTGTTACGCAGCGGAAACCCCATACATGTCCTGATACTATTAGCAGTCAAGTCCATCATCACTGCTTTATTTGCCTTTGGTCAAGTTAGTCTTTTAAACTCTGTTGTCATATAAGTACCAAACAGTCACTTTGTTGAAGACCAAACCGTTCCTTGTGAGAATTAAAAAGATCTTGTAGACTTTTTACGTAGAGCGCATGATAGGTGTCCACCTGCTGCTCAGGAGGATTCTCCATTTTAGGCACAAGGATAGGTTTGCCAACTGGAAAGAAGAACAGAAGTTAAGCAAGTTTGATCTCTTTTTCAGAGAAGACGCTGCTTATATATGCACCCTTTATCCTTTCTCAATGTGTTATGGACAGTCTGTGTAAACCATGTACATTCAATGCCATCCATGAATTGCTCCAATTATTCTAAAATAAAAGGAACTTTTCATATAGGTTTGATTAAAATATACAGTTATCTACTTCTCCTGCTCCTTGCTAAACTATTCTCTTGAGCACGGTAGAAGCTTCTATGGTCAGAGCAGGTTAGTGGGAGGAAACACAGACAGGCTACAGAATTGAGAAGGGCAGGAGAAAGAGCATGATTCACAGGGAACACCCACTGAGCTCTGAACTTGCAGCTCTGCAAGCGGGTAGATAAAACAGGTCTTGATTATAATAATAAAATATTAAAAAGGCAGTTCATAAATCATACAGTTAATTTATTTCAGTAATTAAATTCAAAAAGTGAAACTCATATTATAGTTTATTCTTGCAGATCATCTAGTGATACTGTGGTTATTAAACCAGGTATTGGTACTTTTGGCATTGTGGGCAGGTGCCAAGTCCTCCTGCTAGAAAATGAAATCAGCATCTCCATAAAGCTTGTCAGAAGAGGGAAAAAATTTCCTGCTAGACGGCTGCGCTGACTCTGGACTTGATATAACACAGTAGACCAACACTGCTGCTCAGTGGTCCAAAGTCCTGTTTTCAGATGAAAGTAAATTTAGCATTTCATTTGGAAATCAAGGTCCCAGAGTCTGGAGGAAGGGTGAAGAGACATCAATCCAAGTTGCTTGCGGTCCAGTGTGAAGTTTCCACAGTCAGTGATGGTTTGGGAAGCCATGTCATCTGCTGGTGTTGGTCCACTGTGTTAGATCAAGTCCAGAGTCAACGCAGCGTCTACCAGGAAATTTTCGAGCACTTCATGCTTCCCTCTGCTGACAAGCTTTATAGAGATGCTGATTTAATTTTCCAGCAGGACTTGGCACCTGCCCCCCACTGCCAAAAGTACCAATACCTGGTTTAATAACCACAGTATCACTGCGCTTGATTGGCCAGCAAACTAGTCTGACCTAAATCCTATAGGGAATCTATGGGGTACTGTCAAGAGGAAAATGAAAGACACCAGACCCAACAATGTAGATGAGCTGAAGGCCGCTATCAAAGCAACCTGGGCTTCCATAACACCTCAGCAGTGCCACAGGCTGATCTCCTCCATGCCACGCCGCATTGATGCAGTAATTCATGCAAAAGGAGCCCCGACCAAGTATTGAGCGCAGATACTGTACATACTTTTCAGTAGGCCAACATTTCGGTATTAAAAATCATTTTTGAAATTGGGCTTATATAATATTCTAAATTTTCTGAGACACTAAATTTTGGGTTTTCATTAACTGTTACCATAATCACCAACATTAAAATAAAAAAATGCTGAAAATAGATCACTCTGTGTAATGATTCTATATGACTTTCACTTTTTGTATTGAATTACTGAAATAAATTTACTTTTTGATGATATGCTAAGCAATAAGTGATTGTCGGTATCTATTTACACAACGTATCTGTACGGTTTGTATGTGTGCACAATGAATTTTTTTTAAATAAATATATTACAATGTATATTATTTGCACATTTACAGCACTATCACATTGGGGAGATTTATCGAAAACAAGGGAAACCTTAGCAACCAATCACATTTTTCTGAACACAGCAATAGGATTAGTTCCTCTTCGCGTCTGCTCTACTTTTTCCCTGTACTAGTTTTGATGAAAATTCCCCCTCCCCATTATCTTTTGCATTAAATGGAAAAAAAAATGCCCCTTTATCTTAAAAGATTATTTTATTGTCTCGTCAATGGAGGGAACATTTAATCTTTTTATTGTTGTCTTTCCACCTGATATATGATATGCTTAACGGGCATAGAGAGTAGTATCTTCTGTATCAACCATTTTAAGTCAAATCAATGTATCTCACAAAAGGTAAAAGTGAAATATTTATGAATATGTTCTATTGAATTGAACATTTTCTGGCAATTCCTCTTTTTATGTTAACACAACTCACACCTTATGTTTATGGTGCTTTAAAAGAGTGTAGGGTGGAGAAACTTGGCTGATGTAGAAAATCCATTAAATCTTTTTTCAAAACTGAAATTTGCATTTCCTGCAATTTAGAGGTACATAATGAGCAAGAAAGCACATGTGAATGTTGTATCCACACCTCAAAGTTTAGTATGTTAACACATAGTAAGGTTGAACCAAATTCAGAAAGTGTAGATTTGGGAGTCAAACACAAAATATCTTACCACTCTTGGTTCTTAGCTGAAAATAATCCAACCAAATCATGTATGCAAAACAGATATTTGCTGTGCAAATAGTCTGAATGTCCTTTTTTTTTTTTTTAACACTGAACTAACAAGTGTATACATAGAGTAGAGGTGGCCCACCAAACCATTATCAAAATGTAATAGGCTAATCACAAAGTGTCCCCCTGCTGGGACCCCCAGTGTTTATCTGTAATCTGTGGAAACCTGGCAGTGAGTGTTACATATTCCTGCAGCGCCACCACAGGGGAAATTAAGCATTACACAGTGGCCATTCAAATCAATAGGTTGTTTCAGAAATACAGTCCTCCAGAGCAAGAGACGCTCTTTCTAACTGCTCTTCACTCAGGGTATATGAAAATGGGTTTGATAAACTGGACAACCCCTTTAATTTCCATTGTAAGAACCGCTGCAGAAGAAACATTTGGCTAGCCACAACTTCTCCCGTGATATATCAGTGCTTCATAGGGGTTCTATAAGCCGGACCAATGGTGATCCGGTGATAATGGAACCGGCTTAATTTTAAACGGGGTTGTATGGTTGCTGTAGCAAGACAATTTAATAGGAATTAAGTTTTAGTCTCAGTTACAAAGAAGACTATGGCATGTTTGGATGGAGATAAAGGAGTGGTTATCTGGTCTAGGTTTGATGAACAAACATATGAGGAGAATGGCATGAAAGTAATGAGGATATTGGTGGGTTATAACCGGATGGACCAAAAATACCTAGAAAGTATGTGAAAGTCATGCTACCTCAATTTATATGTATTACATGTTAATAATAGAGTTCATTCTGATAAGTATGTCTCCATTATGGTATAAGTAGGGATTTGTCATGGTTTTATTGCAGTGAATCGCAAAAGTATGAACGTACAGTCTTACAAGAATTATAAACAGTTGAGTATAATAAGAAGGTGCCACTAACCCACGGTGTTGATTGCTTTTCGTAGGGGCATTATTCCTTTGGAAGCACTAGAAAAGACCCCTTGTCCAAAGAAAATACAGGGGGCAAAACCAATCCATTGCTGGAATGTTTCTTGTAAGGTCTTTTTCCAGGTGCCAGGTTCAAAATGACATTGCTCAAGTACTTCATTCTCCCCAAATGAATACACAGGAACCAAGGATGCTCTTGAAAAAAAAAAAAAAAAAAATGATTTCACAGATTGTCACATGCATTTCATTTAGATGATCAATCGCAACCATACAGATGTCAAGTGAATATATTAACCTCACTGCTACTGGAAATTATTTCCAGAAATCATCAAGGGAAAGAACTAACTCACTCAAACTTTGAGACCACCATCAAAAATTGCAATGAAAAAAAGTTTTTTTATGGGAGGGGTCCTCTCTAAAAAGATACAGAATGCAGACAGCAAACATACACAGTGTATAAATAAACACACAAAATGATGAAACAATGACATTTTCCATATATCATACAGTACTGTATTATGAAATGGTCTCTGCATCTGCCCTGCCCAGTACCTAGTCTTGTAGCTTATACGTAACATGTAAACTCAATATCCAAAGAATCTACTGCAGTGGTCTTCTACCTGGGGTGGCTTCCCAATTTACCCAACCAAAGAATTGTAGCACAGAGAGCAGTTTTAGTTTTAGAACATCTGGAGAGCACAGCATAGTACTATACAGTTTCCCTCAGTCCTCTATTCTCCTCAGTCCCCAGCATGGCTGCCCTCTCCTCAGTCTCCATGATAACCCCGTTTTTCTGGTCAGTCTTCAGGATGAATCCACCAGCTTTCCCTCTTATTCTACCCAGCATGGCTAACTTGTTTTTCTACAAACGATGGCTTCTTCTTCAACAGTTAGTGATAGGCTGGGCTTCCGCTTATCAGGCAGGGCTGTATTTTACACTAGGCACTGGAGGTTTAGTCTAACTTTGCAAAGAGGACGGTCGCCAGTTTCCAAGAAATAACAGTCTTAAATTTTTTATCTGCGGATAGGTGAGGCAGCCCCTGCTGTTAGTTGCTCCACCTATCAGCACTTGCTTGAGAGGAGAGGGAGGAACATTGCTTGTCTTTTGCCTCTCTCTCTACCTGGCTGGAGGGGTTATTGTGTGGGGGAAAAAGTGATCAGTGCCAGCTTGCTAATACTAAGCTGTATTAAACACTGGCAGGAGGGCATGGACTATGTCAGCTCGTGTTTTGCTAATTCTCTAAGGAGAAGCCAAGCAGGAAAACGGTGTAGGCGGTGAGTGATGCTCTGTCTGAATCTTATTTAACTTTGTGGGTCTGAATCTCGGGTCTATATCAATTTTGGGGGTCTGAGTCTGAATTAATTTTTGAGGTCTGGGTATGGGGTCTGAATTCTTTTTGAGGACTAATTCGGAGGTCTGAATTAGTGTGGTTGTCAAAGTCTTGGGTCTACCCTGTGTTAAAACTTCTAGAAATGGAAAGTCTGAAAGGACCATAATTTGAAGGGTGGCGGGACAGACTCCGGGACAAAATTTGCTCTGGGGCCCATAGGACTTTGTGTGTAGTGTGTGTACATACACTGAAAAGGCACTTTATTTAGAGACACCCATCTCATAGCGCATTGGCCTGATTTTGGCATTTGCAAGCACAGCAATTCCTCGTGGCATAGGACGACTAGGTGTTGAAATTGTTCTGCAGAAATAATAGCCCATACGGACAGAATAGCTTCTTGCAAATGCCGCTAACGTGTCCTTCCATAGGGTAAACAGCTGCCATGAAGGGATGAACGTGGTCAGACACAATGCTTGGGTAAGTCCTACTGTTCAAACATCCATCCAGAGGTATCAGAGGTCGCAGGTTGTGCCAAGAAAACATTCCCCACACCATTACTAGATCTCCACCAGCAGGAACTGTTGACACCTGACGGGAAGGGTTCGATTCATGCTGCTTGCGCCAAATTCTGACCCTCCCATCAGCATGGTGCAACAAAAATTTGGATTCATCGGACCAGGCAATGTTTTTCCATTGCTCAGTGATCTAATTTTTGCCAATTGGAGTCTTGCCTTTCTGTTTTCCTTAGACAGTAATGGCACTCGAATTGTTTGCCTGCTGGTGAAGCCCATCTGTGCTAAGGAACAACAAATTGTGCATTCATACACATTAAAAGGGTTTTCCGAGTTAACACTTTTATGTATCAGTGCTTTTAAACTCAGAATGTGATTAGATTTGTAATGAACTTACTGTATCAAAATTAGCCCAGTTTCCCGATGCTCCCATGGGGCACATGACTGGTGACGTCACGCTCTTTTCCTGCTGTTTACGAGCCATATATGTAATGGCAGGGGGTAGGGAGACGGACAAGTGAGCCCTAATCTACCCGCCACTCTGTCCCTGCCTACTTGCAACGACCCGCCCTAGGCGACGGGGTACAACTGGGCGGCGGTCCCTGTGCTCAGTAAGTGCACGACAAACATACAAAGGAACACAAGCAAGGAAAAGGGGCCGTTGCCCACGGCAACACCGTGAGCAACCAGAGTAGTGAACAAGCAGAGTCAAGCCAGGAGTGTGCGAGGTACAAAACGAAAAGCAGAAGAGTAGTCGGTAAGCCAGGGTCTGTATGGAGCAGGATCAAAAATAGCAGGAGCTGTAGCTGGGACAGGAAACCACAAGGAAAGAATCACAAGCACCGAGGGACAGGAAGTGCAGGCTTAAATAGACCGAGGGCGGGAGCTAGCTGAGTCTGGCCAGGTTACGATAGGCTCTCCCACTCCTAAGCCTGCCAGCCTGAATGGTGGAAGCAGGAGTCAGTCTCAGGGATGTATTCTCAGGTGCTGACTGATTAGTTCTGGGAGTTAACCCCGAAGCTGTGCCTGGCAGATCCTTTACAGTACCCCCCCTTTTATGAGGGGCCACCGGACCCTTTCTAAGTGGACCTGGCTTACTGGGGAAACGCAGGTGGAACCTCCTGACCAATACCCCAGCGTGAACATCCCGGGCGGGTACCCAAGTCCTCTCCTCGGGCCCGTATCCTCTCCAATGGACCAGGTACTGGAGGGAGCCTTGGACCATCTTGCTGTCCACAATCCTGGCCACCTCGAATTCCACCCCCTCCGGGGTGAGGATGGGAACAGGAGGTCTCCTCGAGGGAGCCAAGGACGGGGAGCAGCGTTTGAGGAGGGAGGCATGAAACACGTCGTGTATCCGAAAAGACGGGGGTAACTCCAGCCGGAAGGAGACAGGATTGAGGACCTCAATGACCTTATACGGCCCAATAAACCGGGGAGCAAACTTCTTGGACGGAACCTTGAGACGCAAGTTCCTAGACGACAACCACACCAGATCCCCGACCATAAACAGGGGGTTAGCAGAACGTTTTTTATCAGCCTGAGTTTTTTGTACGCTCTGGAACACCTCTAGGTTTTTCTGAACCTGGGCCCAGACTGTGCACAGTTCCCGATGAACGACCTCTACCTCGGGATTGTTGGAACTACCAGGTGAAACGGAGGAGAACCGTGGTTTAAACCCAAAATTACAAAAAAAAGGAGGGACCCCTGACGAGTTACTGACCCGGTTATTAAGGGAAAATTCGGCGAGGGGAATGAAAGAGACCCAATCAAATTGACAGTCAGAGACAAAACACCTTAAGTATTGTTCTAGAGATTGATTAGTCCTCTCCGTTTGGCCATTGGTTTCAGGATGGAAGGCAGAGGAGAAGGACAGATCAATCCCCAACTTCATACAGAAGGCTCTCCAAAACAATGAAACAAATTGTACCCCTCTGTCCGAAACAATATTGACCGGGACCCCATGGAGACGCAGGATGTGTTTGACAAACAAGGTAGCCAACGTTTTGGCGTTGGGTAGTTTCTTGAGGGGCACAAAGTAGCACATCTTACTGAAGCGGTCCACCATCACCCACACCACCGACTTGCCTTGGGATGGAGGCAAATCGGTGATAAAATCCATGGAGATATGTGTCCAAGGTCTCTGGGGAATGGGCAACCAACGCAGTAAGCCCGCTGGTCGGGACCTGGGAGTCTTGGACCTAGCACAAACCTCACAAGCGGCGACGCAGGCCTTAACGTCTTTAGGCAACCCAGGCCACCAATAATTTCTGGTAATGAGGTGTTTGGTACCCAGGATGCCTGGATGACCAGATAGTGCGGAGTCATGATTTTCCCTAAGTACCCTTAGCCGGTATTGCAGGGGGACAAACAGCTTGTTCTCAGGAAGGTTCCCGGGAGCTGCACCTTGATCAGCAGCAATATCAGAGACTAAATCAGAATTGATCGAGGAAATGATTATACCTGGAGGCAAAATACAAGCAGGATCTTCCTCCGAAGGAGGGCTGGCCATGAAGCTACGCGACAGTGCATCAGCCTTAATATTTTTAGACCCAGCCCTATAGGTAACCAAAAAATTGAATCTGGTAAAAAATAACGCCCATCGAGCTTGTCTCGGGTTTAGCCTCCGGGCAGATTCTAGGAAAACCAGATTCTTGTCGTCGGTAAGGACCGTTACCTGGTGCCTAGCCCCCTCCAGGAAGTGGCGCCACTCTTCAAATGCCCATTTAATGGCTAAGAGTTCGTGGTTGCCAATATCATAGTTACATTCAGTTGGCGAAAACTTCCTGGAGAAGTAGGCACAGGGGCGGAGATGGGTGAGGGACCTGGTACCCTGGGACAAGACAGCCCCCACTCCCACCTCAGATGCGTCAACTTCCACGATATATGGCTCCATTTGGTTGGGCTGAACCAGCACCGGGGCCGAGACAAAGCACTTCTTAAGGACCTCAAAAGCCTGGACAGCCTCAGGAGGCCAGTGGAGGAGATCAGCACCTTTGCGAGTGAGGTCCGTAAGGGGCTTAGCGATGACCGAGAAGTTAGCAATAAATCTCCTGTAATAATTAGCGAACCCCAAAAAACACTGTAACGCCTTCAGGGAGGCAGGTTGGACCCATTCCGCCACAGCCTGAACCTTGGCGGGGTCCATGCGGAATTCATGAGGAGTGAGGATTTGACCCAAAAATTGAATCTCCTGTACCCCAAACACACATTTTTCGGTTTTGGCAAACAGTTTATTTTCCCGAAGGACCTGGAGCACCTTCCTGACATGCTCAATGTGGGAGGACCAGTCCTTGGAAAACACCAGTATGTCATCAAGGTACACTACCAGAAAAATCCCCAGGTAATTTCTCAAAATCTCATTTATGAAATTCTGGAAGACCGCAGGGGCATTGCACAACCCAAAGGGCATGACGAGGTATTCGAAATGGCCTTCGGGCGTGTTAAACGCAGTCTTCCACTCATCCCCCTCTTTGATGCGAATAAGGTTATACGCCCCCCCGTAGATCCAATTTAGAAAACCATTGGGCCCCCTGAACCTGATTAAAGAGATCAGGAATCAAAGGAAGGGGATACTGGTTCCTTACCGTGACCTTATTCAGGCTACGGTAGTCAATGCATGGCCTAAGACCACCATCCTTCTTCCCCACGAAGAAGAAGCCAGCACCTACCGGAGAAGAAGAGGGACGAATGTAACACTTGGCCAGGGATTCCTGGATATACACTCTCATAGCTTCACGTTCGGGACAAGAAAGATTAAATATCCTACCCTTAGGAAGCTTAGCTCCTGGTACCAATTCGATAGCGCAATCGTATTCTCTATGAGGAGGTAACACTTCGGAGGCCTCCCTAGAGAAAACATCAGCGAAGTCCTGAACAAACTCGGGTAGCGTATTCGCCTCCTTAGGGGGAGAAATAGAATTAACAGAAAAACATGACGTACAACATTCATTACCCCATTTGGTTAGCTCCCCAGTATTCCAGTCAAACGTAGGATTATGCAACTGCAACCAGGGAAGACCTAGAACCAAATCGTACGATAATCCCTGCATCAACAGTACAGAGCATTGCTCCAAATGCATGGAGCCAACAAGGAGTTCAAAAACAGGGGTATGCTGTGTAAAATAACCATTAGCAAGAGGAGTGGAGTCGATACCCACTACCGGGACAGGTTTAGGCAAATCAATCAGAGGCATAGCAAGGGACATAGCAAATTCCACAGACATGATATTAGTAGAGGACTCTGAATCCACGAAGGCACTGCCGGTAGCAGACCTACCACCAAAAGAGACCTGAAAGGGAAGCAAGATCTTAGTACGTTTCATATTTACGGGAAATACCTGTGCGCCCAAGTGACCACCCCGATGATCACTTAGACGCGGAAGTTCTCTGGCTGCAATCTTACGCTTAGGACAGTTGTTCACTTGATGCTTGTCGTCCCCACAGTAGAAGCAGAGACCATTCTTCCTGCGGAATTCTCTACGTTGTTGGGGGGACACGGAGGCCCCGAGTTGCATAGGTATCTCTGAATCTTTCGGGGAGGAACGAAGCAACGGAGCTTCGGGAGGCATCATGGGGGAGTCGGAGGAGAAAACACAAACGTTCACGTTGTCGTTCCCTGAGACGTCGGTCAAGTCGTACCGCTAAAGCCATAACCTGGTCTAGGGAGTCAGAAGAGGGATAGCTAACTAGCAGGTCCTTCAGGGCATTCGACAGACCCAACCTAAACTGGCACCTTAAGGCAGGGTCATTCCACCGAGAAGCTACGCACCACTTCCGAAAGTCAGAGCAATACTCCTCAACAGGTCTCTTACCCTGACTTAAGGTCACCAGCTGACTCTCGGCAAAGGCAGTCCATTCAGTCTCATCATAAATAAGTCCGAGAGCAGAAAAGAAACAATCAACGGAGGAAAGTTCAGGGGCGTCAGGAGCCAAGGAGAAGGCCCACTCTTGGGGCCCTTCCTGGAGCCGGGACATAATTATACCCACCCGCTGGCTCTCAGAACCTGGGGAATGAGGCTTTAAACGAAAGTAAAGCCTACAACTCTCCCGAAAGGAGAGAAAAGCCCTCCGGTCCCCTGAGAACCGGTCGGGCAACTTGAGGTGGGGTTCAAGAGGTGCGGTGAGGGGAACTACCAGGGTAGCATCAGGCTGGTTGACCCTCTGAGCCAGGGCCTGGACCTGTAGGGAGAGACCCTGCATTTGCTGAGCCAGGGTCTCACGGGGATCCATAGTGGTGTCAGGGACCAGGGGTAGACTAGGTATGGGCTTGTGATTATGTAATGGCAGGGGGTAGGGAGACAGACAAGTGAGCCCTAATCTACCCGCCACTCTGTCCCTGCCTACTTGCAACGACCCGCCCTAGGCGACGGGGTACAACTGGGCGGCGGTCCCTGCGCTCAGTAAGTGCACGACAAACACACAAAGGAACACAAGCAAGGAAAAGGGGCCGTTGCCCACGGCAACACCGTGAGCAACCAGAGTGGTGAACGAGCCGAGTCAAGCCAGGAGTGTGCGAGGTACAAAACGAAAAGCAGAAGAGTAGTCGGTAAGCCAGGGTCTGTATGGAGCAGGATCAAAAATAGCAGGAGCTGTAGCTGGGCCAGGAAACCACAAGGAAAGAATCACAAGCACCGAGGGACAGGAAGTGCAGGCTTAATGAGGCTCTGTCACCAGATTTTGCAACCCCTATCTGCTATTGCAGCAGATAGGCGCTGCAATGTAGATTACAGTAACGTTTTTATTTTTAAAAAACGAGCATTTTTGGCCAAGTTATGACCATTTTTGTAGTTATGCAAATGAGGCTTGCAAAAGTCCAAGTGGGTGTGTTTAAAAGTAAAAGTCCAAGTGGGCGTGTATTATGTGCGTACATCGGGGCGTTTTTAATACTTTTACTAGCTGGGCGCTCTGATGAGAAGTATCATCCACTTCTCTTCAGAACGCCCAGCTTCTGGCAGTGCAGACACAGCCGTGTTCGAGAGATCACGCTGTGTCGTCACTCACAGGTCCTGCATCGTGTCAGACGAGCGAGGACACCGGCACCAGAGGCTTCAGTTGATTCTGCAGAAGCATCGGCGTTTGCAGGTAAGTCGATGTAGCTACTTACCTGCAAACGCTGATGCTGCTGCAGAATCAACTGTAGCCTCTGGTGCCGGTGTCCTCGCTCGTCTGACACGATGCAGGACCTGTGAGTGACGTCACAGCGTGATCTCTCGAGAACACGGCTGTGTCTGCACTGCCAGAAGCTGGGCGTTCTGAAGGGAAGTGGATGATACTTCTCATCAGAGCGCCCAGCTAGTAAAAGTATTAAAAACGCCCCGATGTACGCACATAATACACACCCACTTGGACTTTTACTTTTAAACACACCCACTTGGACTTTTGCAAGCCTCATTTGCATAACTACAAAAATGGTCATAACTTGGCCAAAAATGCTTGTTTTTTAAAAATAAAAACGTTACTGTAATCTACATTGCAGCGCCTATCTGCTGCAATAGCAGATAGGGGTTGCAAAATCTGGTGACAGAGCCTCTTTAAATAGACCGAGGGCGGGAGCTAGCTGAGTCTGGCCAGGTTACGATAGGCTCTCCCACTCCTAAGCCTGCCAGCCTGAATGGTGGAAGCAGGAGTCAGTCTCAGGGATGTATTCTCAGGTGCTGACTGATTAGTTCTGGGAGTTAACCCCGAAGCTGTGCCTGGCAGATCCTTTACAGTATACCTATCACGTGTTCAAACTGTTAAAAATGTCTGCCTGCTAGATGGCACGTCACTAGTGATGTGCCGTGTATGGGCTTTTCTCTTATTCAGCTAGGAACGCGCATGCAGACAAGCGAGAAAACAGCAGGGACCGCACGTGCGCGTTCCTGGCTGTATAACAAAATAGCCCATACACGGCACATCACTAGCGACGTGCCATCTACCAGGCAGAACTTTTAACAGTTTTGACCACGTGATAGGTATACGGCTGGTAAACAGAGCGGTCAAAGAGAGTGAAGTCACCAGTCATGTGCCCGATGGCAACATCGGGAAGGGAAACGGGGCCAATTTTGATACAGTAAGTGCATTACAAATGTAATTACATTCCGAGGTTAAAACCACTGACACATAAAAGTTTTAACTTGGAAAACCGCTTTAATTGAAGCACCAGCGTTGTATTCGGCTACAGTTTGCTTGACTTTGCACCGCCGGTTTGTCAGAATGATTTTTGACATCCTCCCTCGGTATAATCTCAAAACCGATGCACGAGAAAACCCGACAAAGTTGGCAGTTCTTGAAATACAGGCCCCAGCTATTCTAGTCGCTCAAATCGCTCGATTTTCCAATTCTAATGTAGATTCACACTGACATTGATCAATGGAAACTTGCTTACTTGATTTTATGCTGAAACCCAGGGTCACGTGTCTAATTTCCATACAGGGAAGCTCCAATTGTGAAAGGGCAGGCGTCTCTAATAAAGCGACCATTCAGTGTATGTTTGCTTGCATGAATGTGTGCATTATAGGACACATTTGTGAGCCTTCTATGGTATTTGTATATAATATCATAACAAAAAAAAAGTAGCACATTAACTTAAAATATATCTCTAATTATAACATGTTCTGCGCGCCTGTATGAAGTTTATATTTGCCACCCAGAAACTGTAGGAACTTTGCAGAAAAGCCGTCCGGCGTTGCGTTGTCTAGAAAACAGGACTGAATGCTGTCTATGATGCGTCTCTTATAGGCACGTTTCAAGTTCAGGTGGCAGCGCCGAACATGTTAATTCTGGAGGGTCTCTTTCAAGAGGGCTAGTTGCCTAGGGCAGCATGAACTGTATGAACTGTAAATACGGCCTTGCAGGCGGGATAAGCTCTGCAGTAAGACGTCAGTTGCACATAGATCTTGGCAGCTCCCCTCATCTGGCTCCCTTTAGTAAGCGGCACGTTGCTCCCCCTGCAATGCATTGGCACTAGGAAGGTGGAAGCTAAAGAATAGATTGTCAGCTCCCTCCCTTCCCCTGGCTTCATTCCTCCTGTCCTCTGCTAGGTCTGGTTGACCCATGCTGCAATTTATTTCATGGGACACAGCAGCACGGAGAAGGGTAAAAAAAAGTGACGCATGTGGTCTTTGCAAAGAGGTCCCAGCAAAAAAACGGTTTGAAAAAAGTGGTCATTGGTCAGAATGAGGAGTCGTCTTTTGAAAGAGGTTCACCGTACATAGGCTAGATTGTAAGGCTGGGTTCACACAACCTATTTTCAGACGTAAACGAGGCGTATTATGCCTCGTTTTACATCTGAAAATAGGGCTACAATACGTCGGCAAACATCTGCCCATTCATTTGAATGGGTTTGCCGACGTACTGTGCAGACAACCTGTCATTTACGCGTCGTCTTTTGACAGCTGTCAAACGAAGACGCGTAAAAATACAGCCTCGTCAAAAGAAGTGCAGGACACTTCTTTCAGACGTAATTTGAGCCGTACTTCATTGAACTCAATGAAGCACAGTTCAAAATTTACGGCTGTCAGAGAAGCCTCGCAAAATGCGAGGAGGAGGAATTACAACTGAAACGAGGCACCTGTTTTCTCCTGAAAACAGTCTGTCATTTCAGCCGTAAAAGCCTCTCATCCTGTGCACATACCCTAAATGTACATATATCAGTCACGGAAAAATCTGGTCTTCATGGGGAGGGGTGTTTCCTAAAAGAGGTGGTCTACTGGGGAGGTTTTACTAAAATCTGAAATTGTATTTCTTTAGAGTATATCCATGATACTTGATAGTGTATTTGTAAAGAAGATATAAAAACTTTCTGCTGAAACTAGTCAACCAATAATTTTAGAGAGAGAAAATGCCAATGCTTTTACATTACAATACAATTTTAGAAAGAGGAGTACAGTCAGGCACCAAAACACCTTTTCTTGCAGTGGCTTCAGTTCTAATCAAGTAGTACAGTCGCAATTTAGTTAGTTTTAGGACTTACAACAGAAACCTTAGGGAATTCTGAGTTAGAAGAGTGGAGTCCCCCATTTAGGACCCTCAACAATCAGCCAGAGAGGATAGTGGCTAAAAAGAGAAATTAAATATAGAGTTTCTCACTCTGGGGGTCTTATTCTTCATATCTCCTGTGGTGGCACTACAGGGATATTGAAAACTTTGCTTCCAGGTTCCCTCACATATTAAGACTGGATTTTTTCAGGTCCGGGCAATGGGACTCCCTATGATTAATTTGTGGATGGCCCTTCTAAAAAAAAGAATTCTATAAAGCAGACAACCACTTTAAGTAAGAGGACAACTCCTTGAACTTAATTGCCATTATTTTCTATAAAATATGTAAGTAACTGTATACATAAAGCTGGCCATAGACAAATGTCACCACTAACTCCTACTTAATAATATGCAGTACAGTAGATACACAGCTGAAACATAGGATGACCCTTAATTCATTGATGGGCTGTCCACAGACACTAAATATTAGAAGATTCTGGAGCTACTTGAAGATACAGTAGAGCTATGCTCAAAGTTATTATAAATCAATGTAACTTTTGTCATTTTACTGTTCTAATCTTGATATAATACAGTTATATATTTATGTAGATAAAGAGAAGTTTGTGTCCACACGTAAACTTTTTTTTGAAGGACACGTTCATTTCTTGGCACTAAAAGTTGCTAATGTCGCTCTGGTCAATGAGTTCATCCAGCATTAATGTTTGCTATGAAATGGAAAGATTACTAGTTGGCATGAAGTTGTAGTTGAGCAATGATTACTTACCCATTAGTGAGGGCCTTCCTGATAAAGCCCTTTCTCTTTTTCAAGGTCAGTATGTGTTTATTTCTGGAGCAGTTCAATGCTTCTGCTGCTCCTCCTATGACAATTATTACGGCATTACCAGAACCAGCGCTGGATAGTAGGTAGTCTATGGAGGAGTGGGCCACTGAACACATTCCTGTCGCCAAAATCAACATATCAGAAACCCTATCCCATCCCCCATAAAGCCCAAGAATAATGCATGTCGTAAACATATTGTAAACTGTAAAAAAAAAGATTAGAAATAAGCAACATGAACGGGCCATTTTGCACGTTAATGACCAAGGATTATTTTTTGTTTTTTCACGGTCGCATTCCAAGAGTCGTAACTTTTTTTTTATTCCGTCGACATAGCCGTATAAGGGCTTGTTTTTTGCGGGACGAGTTGTATTTTGTAATTGTACCATTTTTAGATGCTTATAATATATTGATTAACTTTTATTAACTTTATTTTAGGAGAGAATTGAAAATAAGCAGCTATTCCATCATTAATTTTCACGTTATAAATTTACGCCGTTTACTATGCAGCGTAAATAACATGTTAATTTTATTCCATGGGTCGGCATGATTACGGGGATACCAAATATGTAAAGGTTTCATATGTTTTCCTATGTTTGCACAATAAAAAGCCTTTTAGAAAAAAATTACTTGTTTTTGCATCGCCGCATTCCAAGAGACATAATTTTTTTATTTTTCCGTCGATGTGGTCGTATGTGGGCTTGATTTTTGTGGGCCAATGTGTAGTTTTGATTAGTACTATTTTGGGGTGCATAGGACTTATAGATTAACTTTTATTTTATTTTTTATGGGGGGAATGGGAGAAAAGAGAGAATTCTGCCATCGTTTTTTGAGGTTTTTTTGGACGATGTCCATCCGGCGGTTTAATTAATGTGTTCATTTTATTGTTCAAGTTGTTACGATGGCGGGGATACCATATATGTGTATGTGTTATTTGTTTTGACACTTACTAAATAAAACCACTTTTTGGCCCAAAAAAGTAGTTTTATTTGATTTTGACTGTCATTTTTTATTTATTTTTTTCCACAAACTTTATTTAACTGATTTACATATTTTTTTTTAAGTCCCACCAGGGGATTTTACTATGCGATCTGTTGATCGCATATATAATGCTTTGGTATACTTAGTATACCAAAGCATTATTGCCTGTCAGTGTAAAACTGACAGTGTAAAAATGTAAAAAAATGTAAAAAAATTAAAAAAATGTAAAAAAAATGTAAAAATGCCTGTTAGGCGTGGCCTAACAGGCATTTGCTGAAGACAGACCTGGGGGTCTTTGTTTGGCCCCCGGCTGTCATGTAAACCCGACGGCGACCCGCGATTTTTTTGCGCTGGCGCCGATCGGGTGACAGAGGGAGCTCCCTCCCTCTGTCAAACACATTAGATGTCGCTGTCAGTATTGACAGCGGCATTTAATGGGTTAAACTGCAGTAATCGGAGCGTGCTTCGATTCCGGCAGCTGCAGCAGGAGCCAGGCTGTGTATAACAGCCGTGCTCCTGCCGCTGATCGCGTGGGTACTGTGACAGTACCCGCGCCATCACAGGACGGATATATCCGTCCTCCTGCGCGAACTAGCATATATCCGTTCTTCGGCGTTAAGGGCTTAAATACAGGTGTCACTTGTGTACGTTCGGACATGACATTTAAAGGGGTTGTTCAGGGAGATAAAGTTGATGGCCTAGCCTGAGGCTAGGCCTTCAATATCTGAACGGTGAGGGTCTGACCTTGGCACCCTCGCCGATCAGCTATTTGAAAGGACCGCGAGCACTGCTTCCCATTTTTTGCGTACACAGCTCCATACTGTGAAATGTTGTCACACTCAGAGTATTACAGCCTTCTCCCATTCAAGTGAATGCCGCTGTCGCCTCTTCAAACAGCTGATCGGTGTGGATTCCGAGAGTCAGACCCCCAACGATCAAATATTGATGGCCTATCCTGAGAATTTTTATCTTACTGGACAACTCCTTTAGCTTTCACTGCCAAATAACATAACCAAATCATAATATGGAATCTACAAAAGTAGTGCATGTAAATGTAAACCAACTATAATTCTCAATTTCATAAGATTAGAAAAAAAGAATTTTTCTTGAACCCACCAGTACTATAAGCCTTCCTCTACAATAGGATAACCCTTTATTTCTCATTGCCATTGTTGGAGGAGATGCAATATTTAATTTTGTCCTTTTAGGTGATAGTTTCTCTTTCTCAGTTTCTCTTTTAAGGCAATTTTCATTCAATATATGTCCGCTTTCCCAAAATGGGTTTATTAGGAAATTAGGGGATGTTGGTACCACAATTACACATATCAATACCATAAGAATACTACATTTAAAAAAAATAAAATTGTAGAAGTATGAGGACTTCTATTAGTGATAATGGTGCACCTGGGCCTTAGGGGGCCCAACAGCCTGTCTACCACATTAGGAAATACCAGTGTTTATTATGTCTCTGCTGTGACGTCCCAGTTGTCCTTAGCCTTTAGCTCTGAAATCACTCTTTATCCCTCTTCTGTTGCATCACTGTATGCATTATTTCCATACTGTGACATCACTGTTTGGAATCATCCTTTCCTATGACTTCACTGTTTATTATCCATATACTTTGACATTACTTTGTGAATGATCACTATATTGTTACACATTCTAACTATGATTACTGTAATATGACATCACTGTGTGCATTATCCCTATACTGAGTGCAATAATGCCATTTTCTATGACTTCACTGTGTTTATTACTCCTATTATGTGACATCGTGTTTAAGATTGCTCTGGTGGGATATAATTGTGGCCATTATTCAGTTTATGTGGCATAACTAAGAATTATTCCGGTACAGTGATAATATAGTGTGAAATATATGAGGTGTAGAGGTTGCAGTTGCATCTGGGAAGCCCAGTGGTTCCTCTGCTACAAAAAAAAAAGTGTGTGTGTGTGTGTGGGGGAGGGGGGGGGTGCCAGTTAAAGATTGTGCATCGGGGCTTGGCAACTCAAACCCTGAATATTCAAGATATGTCTGCAGTTCAGCCCAATAGCCTATTCCCACTATGTCAGGAGGGTCCAGGAAGCTGAGATAGGAGGTGTTGTTTGACAGGGTCCTTGTAGAAATGTTGTACATGTCCCTATGCCTAACTGTGACAAAGGGAAACGGTGGGTCCTGGTAATCTCTCCCTGAGCAACAAAACAATGTCGGGTTAATAAGTAAAAAATTACCCAGAAATCCATTGTGGTGAGTATATTACGGGTATTAACTGGACATTTTAAGTGGAATTAGGCTTTGAAATACTTTTTAGCGCAGCAATCACTCTTTGCAGTGGTACATTTACCTGCAGCCAGTAGGTAATCTCGGTATAAAGGCACCTTAAAATTTCCTGCTAATGTGGTCAGGTGTGGCTTCAAGTTGGGAAAGATGTGGGAAAATCCTGTGCTATCTGTGCCAAAATTACAGAATGCTCCAAAGCTCATGATTCCGTGAGGGTGGTAGGCAAATATATAGTTATGTTTTGGGTCTAGATCTGCAGTTTTATGGAGCTGAAAGTGAAAACAGAAGAACATTATTAATATTAACCTATGTATTAAGACTATAGCAAGAAAATTATATAGTGTGAAAAAAGACAAGACAACCCCTTTGCAAATTGACGTTTGCTTGGCGATCACGGATCCATGCAATTATTCACTGTTGTACTGTTCGGTATTTAGGTAATTAAGGCTATGTTCACACTTGCGTTTTGGCTTCAGTTCAGAAGGGAAGCTACAACACTCTGCCGGATCCGTCGTATGACATGTACCACGGCGGACCCTGGAGAAAGGTTTCGGCGTTGTGTCCCATTGTGTTAATGGAAAAATTAATGAGAAAATTAGTACACCATGCAGCGCTATTCTTTCCGTCAAATTTGACAGAATCTACGACGGAGGTTCCGATGCAGATGTGAACGGAGCCTAAAATGTTGTCCAGGAGGACTGCATGATTGCCAGAAAACGCTTTAATATTAACAGCGAGTAAGTGGTATCTTTTTATGGGAAAGCTTATTTAACAACTAGATAGGCAGAATAGAACAGAGCAATTAAATTCAGCTTTATAAATGTTTTTTTATGTCTTTTTTTTTTACATAAAAGTACATAGAATTAGGCTGCAAAAAAACCAAATACACTTTATATACTCCTACACACCTTGATGGGGAAATAATCTTTAAAATATTTCCACATGGTCCATTTACTCATCCAAAGAGACCTCCTTCCACCTGAAATATAGAAAACATTAAAAAGCTTCTAATTTGAATGACAAAAATAATGTATTGAATTTACACCACTATACTTAAAATAAAATTTTATATTTAGGGGTGTTGAAGGGGTTATCCCACCAACCCTGTTAATAAAAAATAATCCAGCCAGTAACATAAATCAGCAGTCTAATATTATAAAATGTTAAACTGCATCACAAAACTTTATTTTTCTGCTTTTTTATAGCCAACTTATCCCTCTCCTTTCTCGTGTCTGTGTGTGTTCTGTGGGCGTGTGGCAGCGCCGCACCACGTTACCCTCCTGGCTCTCAATCTCCCAGCAGTGCATTAAGATTACTTACATTGTAAGCCTGCCCCCAAAAGTCGGAGTAAATAAAGATTACATTGGCCACATCACAGAAATGTATTAACGTGCGCCAAAGCAGGGGCGAGAAGCAGAATGGCGCATGCGTGTCCACCGCTACCTGCTGCAGTAGGTGGACAAAGATTTCAGTACTAAAGAAAAAACTAGGGGGCGCTAACACTGACATCAATGCAAGTTCTTTATTATGGATATATGTTACAAATGTGCTTATTTTTCAGGTTCTGTCACTTTCGTAATAATATTTTTTGTGGTATATCCTCGTTAGGCACACAGAGACTTTTATCAATAGCAAAGGATTCAGTATGCTTAAGATATATTCTAATAGTCTATATGACCAAAAGTATCTGAACACCCCTCCTAATTCCTGAGTTGTGGTGTTTCAGTCATACCCATTGCAAACAGATGCATAAATTCAAGCACACAGCCATGTGGTGATCTCCATTATAAGATGCCACCTTTGCCACAAGCCAGTTCATGAAATTTCTTATTTGCTGTATCTTTCCTGGGGAACTGTAAGTGCTATTGTTGTGCAGAGGAAGCATCTAGGAGTAACAACTGCCCAGCCACAAAGGGATAACAGAGCGGTGCTGAAGCGCATGGGATTTTAAAAATCGCCTATCCTCTATTGTATCACTACATAGTTCCAAACTGACATCAGCACAAGAACTGAGCGTTGGAAGCTTCATGAAATGGGTTTCCATGGTTGAGCACCCGTAAAACAAGCCTAAGATTATCAGGCGCAATGTCAAGTGTCAGCTGGAGTGCTATAAAGCACACTTTCTCGGAACTCTGAAGCCGTGGAGTTGGAAACATGTTCTCTGGCAGTCTGATGGACGAGTCTAGGTTTGGCAGATGCCAGGAGAACTTTACCTGTTTGACTGCATATCCACAGCATGTTAATTTACGTTGCAAAAACACTGTGGAATTTCTGCACAGAAAATACAAACATAAATTTTGCAGTGCTTATGTTATGGGTAAACATAGCCCGATAGTCAGGTTGTTAAAGAGGCTCTGTCACCAGATTTTGCAACCCCTATCTGCTATTGCAGCAGATAGGCGCTGCAATGTAGATTACAGTAACGTTTTTATTTTTAAAAAACGAGCATTTTTGGCCAAGTTATGACCATTTTTGTAATTATGCAAATGAGGCTTGCAAAAGTCCAAGTGGGTGTGTTTAAAAGTAAAAGTCCAAGTGGGCGTGTATTAGGTGCGTACATCGGGGCGTTTTTAATACTTTTACTAGCTGGGCGCTGTGAAGAGAAGTAACATCCTCTTCTCTTCAGAACGCCCAGCTTCTGACAGTGCAGATCTGTGACGTCACTCACAGGTCCTGCATCGTGACGGCCACATCGGCACCAGAGGCTACAGTTGATTCTGCAGCAGCATCAGCGTTTGCAGGTAAGATCGACTTACCTGCAAACGCTGATGCTGCTGCAGAATCAACTGTAGTCTCTGGTGCCGATGTGGCCGTCACGATGCAGGACCTGTGAGTGACGTCACAGCGTGATCTGGCAGAAGCTGGGCGTTCTGAAGAGAAGAGGATGTTACTTCTCTTCACAGCGCCCAGCTAGTAAAAGTATTAAAAACGCCCCGATGTACGCACCTAATACACGCCCACTTGGACTTTTACTTTTAAACACACCCACTTGGACTTTTGCAAGCCTCATTTGCATAATTACAAAAATGGTCATAACTTGGCCAAAAATGCTCGTTTTTTAAAAATAAAAACGTTACTGTAATCTACATTGCAGCGCCTATCTGCTGCAATAGCAGATAGGGGTTGCAAAATATGGTGACAGAGCCTCTTTAAGTACAGATTTATTAAGACTGGCGTTTCATATGCCAGTCCCAGACTTAAGCCCAGAAAAAAAAATAATAATGTGGTTCCGGAAGCCAAGGGAGTTTTAAATACAAAAAACTTTTATTAAGAACAACATGTTAAAAACATGGACGTGTACACTCCATAGGAAGGGGGGGGGGGGTCAGAATTGCTTACGCGTTTAGGATTGAAGAAAACTAGTCCTTATTCATAGCTCAAAAAAAAAACATGTGAAGCCCTCTAAGATAAACACATGAATAAACAGGGGGAAGCACCTGACCAGAAGAAACCACATCGGTGCATGGATTACATTGTGTATGCTTGTTACATAATATAAGTAAATAAAAATGAATACAATGTTGTATGAATATCTAAGTAAATTTCAATAAAAAGGTAAGCAGGTAACAGAATAAGGCTACACAATGATTTAGTAAAAATACATCAAGTCATGACGGTAATTTAGACCTTGGGGATGCCTGGTGTCAAGGGTTAGTATCCAATAGGATTCTCTGCTGAAAAGATCCCTTCTCCAATCTCCTTCCCTTTTCGGGCGCGAGACCCTCTCAATGAGACATACGTTCATGCTACTCAGGTTCCCGCCATGAAAATCTCTGAAAAGCTTACAGGCCCCTGACAGACTTCGATTGAGGGTATTAGAAGAGGGGTCTGCCCCCAAAATATGTTCCCCTAGCTGGGTTTTCAGTTTGCGGGTTGTACACCTCACATACTGTAAAGTGCAGAATATAATGTACACCACGTAAGTGGTATTACAGTTCATATGCCTCTTAATGGCATATTGAGTGTTGGTAACAGTAGAGGAAAAGGATGTACTTTGACTAATGTACCGGCACAGACCACATCTTTTCATGCCACAGCAATAGCTACCTTTATAAGTAAGCCATGTGGGTACTTGCACATTATCAGTATACATATTGGGTGATATGGCGTTGCCTATGGTAACAGGTATTTTGGATACAAAACTAACACCGTTGTCAAGTATATTGTGAGAAACAGTATCTCAATGTAGTATAGGAAGATCATTTTTAATGATGTTGACTATTTGATTAGAAATGATGCTTTACACTGTGCTGAAAGTGATGCCATCCTGACCTACATCTGTCACTTTAGATGATGCGTGCAGATAATAATTTTGTGGTTTGGAGTCTGCAGCGCTTCTTGCTCTATGCAATAAGCCATATTTATAATCCCTATTTTTTAGTCTATAATTAATTTGTCTACACACCCTCTGGTAGTCTGACTGAGAGGAACAAGCTCATCTATCCCTTATGTATTCCCCAATAGGCACATTTTTTATGGTAGGAGTGGGGTGGCAGACAGCTGAATTAAGTATTGCGTTGCCATCTGTGGGATATGATACAGCAGGGTCCCTACTTAGCGAGTGGCGCGGTTTCCCCTGAGGAGCAGATACAGGAGGGGAATTTGAGTGGATCTCAAATGAGGAGTTAAACTCAAAATTAAAAGAGTTGTGATTGATTTACTGTATGAAGTTCGCAACTGCCCCCTGGTGGCCCTGCTAAATCAAGAGGCAGTCGTCAATATATCTCCCATACCAAAATATGGAATCAATATGGAATCAATGGTATAATTTAGTAGATGTTCTTCCTCTCATAAGGCCATATGAAAGACTTAAGTCCGCAGAAGAGGAGGAGACAAATTTTTTAAGTGGCACACGCCTCCTAATAAATTTGTTGCATCTTATGCTGGCCATGCACAAGTAAAATCTACCCCCAGCTACAAGCTGACGCAGATTTTCATTATAATGTACACCAATTTGTCATAGCTCTGGTGGCTCTGCCCCCTTCCACTTAGCTCCACGCACTTAAAAGAAAAAGTATTGAGAAAAAACTTGCAATTTGCGCAAATATGGCAAAAAACATCTAAATATTTTAATAAAATACTTTAAAAGGCCTTATTTACAGAGCAAAATAAATAGTGATACCTGCAGTTTTAAATAAATCCATTCACTTGCAGATTTGAGAACTGCATATACAGCAAATCTCTAGTATACGACAGAATGGACTACGATTTGTTTTGCTTCTTTCAGGAAAATAAAGGAAGACAGCGCCAGGAAAATTTGATTCTTCACATCTGCACTTCCAAACCCCCTAAAGAGAATATAGGTGCCATTTATAGAACTGTAGCCTGTCAATGGAGAGGAGCTGTCAGCACATCGTTCATTTGTAATAGATGTAGAAATAGACAAGTATTAATACCTTACAACGGTTGCCAGTTGTCTAATCTTTTCTGCCTATTTTAAGTCATATCACGCTTTTTTATTGGTGTTAAGAGCAGAGGTTTTTGACTGTTTGACCCACCAGGAGATCGACCAGCTGCGGGCGAATACAGTACTTGTAAAATAAAGCTCCATCTCGGGGCCACATTCCAGACTATATTATGGTATTGATTGAGAAGTGATTCCTTACACCATAGCCCTTACACCATGTTCATGCAACTGTTGTGTTAGTTTTGTGACCACAAGTGACAAAGAAAAACGATGTACCATGCATTGTACTCTAGTTAGATACACTGGGACGCCCTTTATTACATTTTACTACCAACCTCTCTCTGGTGTTTTCCAATCCGAGATCATCCAGATGATGTAGATGGCAAACACCGGCCAGAGTTGGCTGTATATAACCCAGCTGATCAGGAGAGCACACACTGGTCCTATAAAAAAGAAACGTCATTACTAGAGAGTGAACGACTGACCAAAGGAGTAACCACAAGTAGGGTCTGAAATGTTATGTTTCGTAATAAGTGCAAATAATATCTTCACGGACAGTCATTGTATTTTCTTCAAGTGTAGAATCTAGAAATAACCGTTTAGAATAAGTCCTCATATGTAGGAGGTAAAACGGTTATCATTCATGATTGATTAGTAGATTGATTAACAGGTATAAGCACAATTTGCAAGAGAAAGAAGCGGTAGAAGTCTGTCCTTTATACTGTTTCTTCTATTTGGATCCACTCCTGTGTTTGGCTAAAAAAAAAAAAAAAAATATTCGTACAAAAACTGCGAATATAGCCTGAAGGTATGTTTACACGGTCAGGATTTACCTAGGCAAATTGGCTGTGGATTTTAAAGAAAATAAGCAGCAGAAATCTGGAGTCCTCCTGCGGATTGGTATGCGGACCCGCACACGAATTAACTCTATTGTAATTCAATGGAGCTAATCTGCGGCTTTTCAGTTTGGAATCCACGGCATTCATGAAAATGCTGCAGATTTTGAAATACGCGGTGCGTTAATTAATCTGCGCGTTTTTTTGCCTGAAGTATGTGAATGAGGCATAAAATATTCCGAACCCATGCATTTCCCGTGGATTCTGTCAGGATTTAGGCACAGAATGTGTGTAAATCCTGATAGAAATCACAATGTGTGACCAAGGCCTTGTGGATTCATTATCCAGGTAGACATAAGCAGACAACATGCAGCACTACAAAGCTCATCTGTGGCTCTCACCATTTCTATGTCCTTCATAAATTTACATTTTGCAGCTTTGATGTTTTTATAAGATTTCTAATAAACGTGACTCGTCATATATATTATTAATTACTTAGAAATATTATTATAAATAAGAATAATCTTGGCAAAATGTATCAAATTAAATAAAAATTTAGACTAGAATTCTAGGTTTATAATTATTATATATATTTTTTTTAAAGATGAACCTATCACAATAGATCAAAGAGAAATTATACACACCTAGTAGCAAAAAGGTCAATATCCATTGCAATACACTAAGAGTCTGCAGGAATTCAGTGTATGTCCAGGTGAGTTTCTGCCTCTCTTCTCTCTGTTAAAGCAAAGAATAAAATGGTCTAATTATTTGGAGAGCTGTCAAGCCAAGATTGTGGAAAACAATGATCCTTAAAGAGACACGATGGGCAAAATGGATATAGTATGTCATGCCTAGTGCAAGGCCTGATGGCGCAGTACATGACATAGAGTCTCTCTTTGGTGCCATTTGAATCCCTGTGCCATGCACCGCCCCCTCAGGGTCTGCACTAGGCATAATACAATGTATTAGTTTTGCCCAGAGTTTCATAGTATGAGAACATAGTAGGAGTACTTCATAATATATATATATATATGTTGGCACGGGGAGTGGCCAGATGGCAGGTGACACAGGAGGCAGTAAGCAGATATGTTCATGTGTCCAGCTGCGATTAAGGAAATCAACGTGAAGCTCTTGTGATGTATACAAATGTAGTAGGCAACCATAAACTTTAAAGTCCCCATAGATTTCTCTGGAGGTAAGGTTTTGAGAGGGTGTCCTTTCAGAATAAACAAAACATGAAAAATTGGTCCGCTCAACATGCACCAGATGTTCCCAGACACCATGCTTGAAATCCTTTCAGGGCTCCGGACAAATACCCCACGTCAGTAGCAAGTAGATCAAAGTAGAAATGAAAAAGATGGCAACTGGCACTTGATCCATAGTATAAAAGCAAAAATATTTATTTCATCCAATTAAAACATACATTAATATAAAAAAATATATATAATTTCATAAATCAACATGGGAGTATATGCCACAGTACATGTGCGTATGAAGACCATTTTGAGCAGATACAATATTCTAATTCAATAGCTCAACGCAAGATCGGATCTGTAGCCAAGGCCCTTAGGGAAACGTGTATCCATTTTTAATATTCATAGGGCTTTCCTATTCAGCAATAATTTGCACCAATCACCCCCTCTTTCAGGTCTGGAGACATATTCTATGGGAAAAACTTGCAAATACCTGGTATCACCCTGGTGCACATCCAGAAAATGTCTGGCAGCCCCAGACACATTACGTTTGTTAAGATTATGTAGGTCAACCAGATGTTCATGACATGCATAATCCTAACAAACATAATGGCAGACATTTTCTGGATGTGCACCAGGGTGATTTAAGATATTTGCAAGTTTTTCCCATAGAAAAAGTCTCCAGACCTAGAAGAAGAGGTGATTGGTGCAAATTATTGCTCAACAATTAAGCCCTATGGATAATAAAAATGGATATACGTTTCCCTAAGGGCCTTGGCTACAGAACCGATCGTATGTAGATCTATTGAATTAGAATATTGTATTTGCTCAAAATGGTCTTCATACGCACATGTTGCACTGCGTCATATACTCCACGTTGATTTATGAAATTATATATTTTTTTATGATCTTTATGTCAATGTATGATATCCTTGTTATATTGTGATATGTTCAGCAGTGACAGGGTTAAAATTATCAGGTAGTCACGTCTCTCTCTCACCTGACTAAAATTCAGAAGCTCAGCACAGGGAAGAACATGACGAAGAACATTCAGGTCGAAACGCCTAAGCGTCTTTCCTAGGAAAGTTTTACTTGTTTTAATTGGATGAAATAAATATTTTTGCTTTTCGACTGTGGATCGAGTGTCGGATGCCATCTTTTGTCTTAAGAACATTTTTTTGAATGTCCTGTGTAGCACCCCAGAAAACATTTGTGACGTTATTTTTTTTAGATTATTATAAATGTATTTTTACAATTTTCTTCTTGCTGTATTAATTTTTTTTACAGAACCCAAACATTTTCATCCATATAGTGGCTTGCACATGGTAACCTTTAAGTTATTGGGAAAACCCCTTACAGGCCAAAGTCACCATATACAGGGGTGTAGCTAGGGAGGGGGGCGCCAGCGCCACCTCCTCCTGCACTATAATTGTACCTGTGTCTATTCGGCGCTTTTGCATCAGTGAAGCTTTAGTCGAAGAAAAGCGCTGAGTGACAGGGAACGCTATCCTGCCCAGCCAATCAGGGCCTTTCATAGATGCTGCGTTCAACCCCCAGGAAACCTGCGCAGAAGAGAGCAGGTCTCCATGGCTGCCGGACGGCGTGGGAGCGGGATTAAGGGGAGTGTTTTTTTTTTTTTTTTTAATTGTAATAAAAGTGTGTGCCATTATCTACAGGGGGGCTTTATCTACGGAGGGGGGACTTTGTCTACACGGGGGGGGGGGACTTTGGCTACACGGGGGGGCTTTATCTACGGAGGGGAGACTTTGTCTACACGGGGGGGGGGGACTTTGGCTACACGGGGGGGCTTTATCTACAAGGGGGACTTTATCTACGGGGGGGCTTTATCTATGGGGGGTGTTTATCTACAGGGGGGGCTATATACTGGGGTGGGCTATCTATGGGGCACCATATACAGGGGTGGGCTATCGCTACAGGGGGGGCTACATAGTATATAGCCCCCTGTAGATATAGCCCACCCCTGTATATAGTATCCCACAAATAGCTCCCCTATAGTGCTCCACAGAAAGCCCACCCCTGTACATATAGTGCACCCCTGTATATAGTGCTCCACAGATAGCCCACCCCTGTATATAGTATATACAGGGGTGGGCTATCTGTGGAGCACTATACACAGGGGTGGACTATCTAGTGGAGCACTATATACAGGGGTGGACTATATGTACAGGGGGGCTATATACAGGGGTGGGCTATATGGGGGCACTATCTACAGGGGGCACAGTGTGTGTGTGGGACATGGTGTATGGTGCTATTATAATTAGAGGTGCAGTGTATGGCACTATTATATTTAGGGGCGTAGTGTGTGGTATAATGAGAACTTTATCTTTATTTATAGGTGCAGAAATGTTGGAAAAGTGAGAAGCTGAAGACATCTGAGCGGCAAACTGCAGAAATGGACCGGGAGAAGTCATCATAGAGGTCTGGACCGGATGGAGAAAGAACTAGAATCTGAGACGTCACCGGTAATGTAAATGTTTATTCTGCCTCTAATCAGTACTGTAGTCGCTGTATGATCTGCAGCGAGATGATTATGATAGGATTTATTTTTTGTGAAACAGCATCTCCCAGCATATCCTTATCATTGTTTGGGCCATGCTGGGAGCTGTAGTTTTACGCCGTACATACCTATACGGAAGTGGTTGCACTAAATTGAGCTGTATTTGTTCTGGGGCTGTATATATGTGCTGAGCTTGGATCTGGGGCTGTATATATGTACAGAGCTTGGTTCTGGTGTTGTGTATAGAACCATATTGCTTGTAAAATGAACAAATGTTTTTATGCTCGCGTTACATAAAAAGAAATGACACGTCGATTGGTAGAGAAAACAAACACGGCGAGGGGGAAGGAGATGTCGGGAAAGAGGTTGGGGGGGGGGCGCCAAACTGAATCTTTGCCCCGGGTGCTGGAGAACCTAGCTACGCCTCTGCCTTATATTTAAAAGGGCTTTCCCATCTTACATTGTGATGGCAGATTGCTAGAATAAGTCATCACTTTATGATTATGGGACTTCTAAAACTCAGACCAATCCTAAGAATAAAGGGACTGATCACGGTTTTTCCCTGCACAGCGGCATCCTGGCCCCCGGCTGTACAGGGAAGTGCAGCATGGCCCCCAATTAAGTGAATGGGGCGGACTGTAATTTCCTGCTAGTTGACTAGGTGCGCCGCTGTGCAGGAAAACCGTAAATGAGGACACAGCGCTAAAATGATTTTCAGTATCAGATGGGGTCCCAGAAGTCGGACCTCCATGGATCGTAAAATATCTAGGTTATTCCCTAAAAGATGGGAATAACCCTCATAGCACTTACCTCCTGATGGGAATCCATCTGATAGGCAGCTGTAGCTTTGGTGACACATCTGAACATGGAAAGATCCACAAAGGATTTCAGCAGTAGTGAAGCCAGGGGAATATGAACCTATTGCTGAATAAAAACAAATGGCATTATCCTGGTAGCCCCCCAAGCTGCGCCCCTGCCCCACACCGTAAAAAAAAAATTCTTCTAGAGAGACGGTCCTCTCCAATTCTGGTAATCTTCCAGAAACATATCCACATATATTATACATCATTTCTGGAAGAACTTCACTACCACTTTACTTTTACCATCAAACTCCTTCTAGCACGCTGGACGCTGAAAAGGAGTTTCAATAGGTCCCAGCTCATTAGCCTCCTGCTTTTAACCCAATGTTAACCGGTCCCATGTCCTCTGTACTAGAGCACTGCCTGCTGTCCTATGTATCGTGCTCCACGTCGCACTGTGCTGGACAGTTTAGACAAAGCAGGAATTGTGTGGAGTCCACGGCTTCACTTTGGACTGGGCCCTTGAGTTGACTAAGTGACTTGTGATATAATCCACATGAACAATAACATTCAATGCAAGAGGCTTAATTCCTACCGTGTAGTAATATTATATATCAGGCCCTCAACTCCATATATTTGATATAGAAGGAGGATTGTGATGTAGTCCAGCCGAGCTCAGCATTGGAACTTCTCCACAGGCCACAGCATTGGGATTAGCACATCCCCCTCACAGAAGTCATCCATACAGAAACCTACCTCCCCCCAGAAGGGGAATACCCTAGAGAGTAGTCCTCGGAGCGTGTCATTGGCAGGGGTCATCCACAGCTGGGCACACACTGAATGGTACACATGGTCCTGAGCTTAGGTTATCGGGGCAGATGGAGATGTCTGGTACCCACACTCTAACATACAAGATGCAAGACGGATCCGGATTTGCTGCTCTCTTTGGCTTGTGATTGGATAAAGTGGTTTTTTTCTAAGCCTGAAATTCATCAGATGCTGTGATGTAGCAGGAGGAGGAAAAGAATTAACTCTCGCCTCGCCACAGCATGGATTAGGAAATAAAGGCTACAGAGATATGATTGTTACTTTTGTCAATATATGTCTGACGGTAGATGGTGAAAATGTGATCAGCTAAGCTCATCAATAACTGTGGCGGTAGATAGATAGATATATTTTATTTTTTTTAACCTTGTCCGTTTGTGATTTGACAAATAAACACCGGATTTACTCACATTTTGGAATGTGCTTTGTTCATGTTTTTGCAGCAGGTTTTTTTACTCTACAATTTAACAGATTGAATGCCCTGTTCGACAGATACAAAATAAATTATTTCAGAATTGTAAACAAAGCAGTTTAATGCAGTCTCTTGGGAATTGCAGCTTCGTGTAAAAGAAATAAGTACACAGATCTTCCTGGTGCCCACGTCTCCCTTATCACGCACTTCTTTTTGACCAGTGTGCCAGTCACTTATGTGCAACTCTGTGTATTCACTCCAATGCTTTTGTTTTCTAACCTCAGAATAAAAAGTACTTCTCAGCTTATGGTGCGGAATACACACCAAAAATCTGCAACAAATCAGCCACATCTGAATGTGGCCTAAGGGTCCATGCGCACAACCGTATTTTCATCTCTCTAAATACTGTCCGTAGGCATCCGTATATACAGAAGGGTGTCCGTATTGCATCCGTATTCCATCCATATATATGGATCCGTAAAAAAGGAGAATGCAAATGAGGTCATCAGCATGATGCATAGCAACACTTTCATAAATACGGACGTATACGGATGCAAATCCGTAGCCGTCCGTATTTACGGTAGCTCCCATAGACTTCTATGGGAGAGTCCTTGCCGTAATTACGGACAAGAATAGGACAGGTTCTGTAATTTTTTCAGCACATATACCCATCCGTAAAAACACTGAAAAGGTGTCCATGGCCAATAGGAATTAATGAGTCTGTAATTTCTGTCCGTAATTACTGATGAAAAATTTGGTCGTGTGCAGGAGTCTGATAAATAAGACCTGAGAAGAACTCCGGCTTATGTAATCATACTGCATTTATATGACTTATTTCCACAGAATAAATACTCCAACTGTATGAGGACAAGGAGAAGGTGAAAACTACAGTTATGACATTTCTATTTGTAAGATATTTTAGTCCTTAGTGAGCAAGGTTAAAAAACAAAACACTAGTTCTTAGAAATCGAATTTATATACAGGCCTGCAACAATTATGTTTAAAAGAAAAATGTACATAATACACACACATACATATATATATATATATATACATACATACACACACACACACACACACACACACTATATATGTATACATAGAATAGCAGATTAGAAGTAATACACAGAGAGAAGACCAAGAATGTCCAAAAAAGGTCTAGGAAATAAAAGGAAAGGGGGACATGGGTCCGGAGACAGAGCACCTAGGAAAACCGATGGGTTATTCAAAATTAAATAGAAAAAAATAAAATAAAATTGTACTGACAGCAAACACAAGAGATATGAACATAATGCTGCCCTCAAAACAAACTCGCTACCAGGTATTGTCTCATGTCAGGGACAGCGGAGCATGTAGAGGGTATGTTGACTTTGGTTCGGCTAAACATTCATATAAAACAATTGGACTAGGTGCGCCCTCAATCTTTATTAACGATTCTGTTCTGGAAGGACTGGACAAAGAATGTACAAAGGATCCACAAGTTTACAATACAAAACAACCATATGGAAGGATTTCAAAAAAGCATTTTATTATAGAACTCTTCGAGACATAACATAATGGAGTAGAGGAGATGGGACGAGCTACAGCTTGTATAATATAATGTCCTTTTATGTATTCACAATATATTTGCCATAGGAATTATTTAAGAAAAATAGAATTGGTAGAAATAAGGCACATTGCAGTCTTGAAGAAAACATCATACACAATTTTTTTTTTAGCAATACTCTCCATGACAGAGGCGTCTTATTATAAGTTGGATATGAATGGTTTCCCTTTTCCAGCATAACGTTAAGTAAAATCTCCACTGGGAGACTAACAATTAAAAAGAGAGCATTCCTATATCAGTACAGGAAGGGCAGGTATTGCTATAATACCGCACTACTTCATATAATACCATTTCCTCTACAATGTTGCAAAATTGCCCAAAGCAAATGTGATGTAACATTTCGGATATAACCTCACTATTATCAGATAAATTTGGGAATTGTGCCACCCAGTGGTCAGTAGACAGAACACACTAGACAAGAACAGGTTTCCAGAATAATTGAAAGTTTCTCTTTTGCATGTATATTTTTTAGTTATTATTCAAATATATATTAGGTTGTTTTTTTAAGGACCTACTTATGGAACTGTACAGAATAAAGGTATATTTAATAAAGTGTATGTAAAAGTAACCAAAGGCATAGAGCTCCGTATAGATTTGGACATTGTTCTTCAGTTTACATATATTGGACCTATAAAAATATGTTTTCCTTTGAACTTTGTAACAATATCAAACCGCAGTCAGTGTATATAAACTTTCTTCATGTTGAGCAACAAAAATATTTTAAATCAAACTTTAAAACAAATCTCTAAAACGTGATCGGAATTTATTACATAACGCAAAATAATTGAAGACATAAACAGTCACTCTTCGTACTAGGACCAGTGCACATTGCGGCCACGTGGCGTTAGTATGCCGCATGACTAAGAACCGTATTGCAAAACCATGGCAATTCGCTGTAAAACCACGTGCAGTTTGAAAATAGAGATGACCTGTATGCAGTCATGATGCATTAACTGATTTTAGTATAAATGCACCGAAAAATCCAATTCGCAAGCCCATTTCCTGGCAAAAACATAGAATAAAAAAAACACACCAAAAAAGTCGGGTCCCAGTTGGGATGGATACGAGGATATATTTTTAAAGGGGTATTCCAGCAGAAAACATTTATTACCCATCCACTGGACTGCACTGCTCCTCAATCTAGCGATTAATTGGGGTCCTAGCGGTCAGACCTCCACCAATCTAAATTGATAAACTATCACGTTGATAGGGGATAGATATTTTCAACTGAAATACCCCTCTAAATCAATTAAAAATCAAATGGAAAGAATATTGTACATTGTTCCAGCAGACTATCCTCAAAATCCATGTAAGGAAATAAGGTAGGCCTCCGCGACACTTCTTGAAGCTCTGAAGTCGTTACAATCAGGGCCGAACTTACACTGGATGGTGCTCTATGTGGTACCTTCTGTTCGTTTTAGGCAAAGTTCATCATTGTTGTTGTTCTGCTCAGTCATAGGTGCAGAATACAGAAAATGACAAAGTGCTGAATCAGTCACATGACGTGCCCAATGGAACCCATTGACTTTGAAGGGTTGTTTCTGCAGCAAGCACATGGAGTTCTGCACGTTTCATTCAGATAAATGGAACGGTTTTCCAATTGCAGAAACTTCTGCAACATAATATTCCACCTTAATCGGTTCCGTTGTATTTCCGTCATGATGTCCATTTTCCTGGACAAATTAGCGCAGCACGCTGCTCTATTTTAAATGGGATTTTTGCCAGTAGCTGCGACGGAGGCTGCTAATGGAGCTTTTAATGCAGATTTGAACAAAGCCTTATAGGCATTAAAGGGATATTCCCATCTCGGACATTTACGGCACATCCACAGGGTATGCCATAAGATGTCCGATAGGTACAGGTCCCAAAGGTAGGATTTGCATCGATCTCTAGAAAGCGGCCCCTAACCCTCGTCCTAACTTCTGCCGCTGGGCTCTGGCCACTGAGCTGTGAGTAGGTCAGATTTTCCGGAAACAGCCGAGCCCATATGTTGTTTCCGGAACTGCCATAGAAGTAAATGGGTGTTCTGGAAACAGCACAGCAAGCTGCGCTGTTTCCGCAGCTCCTGAGTTGAGGAAACCGCGTAGGTCACTGTGCTACGTGGTTTCCGTAATTCCCAATCACTTCTATGGGAGTTTTGGAAACAGCTTAGCAAAACACACTCGTCGCTCATTAGAGCCCAGCGGCAGCAGGTAAGACAGGTGTCATCAGGCCTTGTTCTAGTGATAGGTGTAGGTCCCAGATCTAGCGGACATTTATGACATAACCTGTGGATATGCCATAAGTGTCCGAAATGGGAAAACCCCTTTAAAAAAATTGTGTTATTTTGTAAATGCATTGCATTACTTATCATGAACATCTCTTAAAGCCCACGGATGCATTCCGATTTCTACTAGTTGATACTGGGACCAGTTGATGTTTAGTCTATAGAGACACCCATAGTAGCTCACTTTAACCCCTCTAATGCCATGCTCTGCGGTACACTACATTCATGGCGCGTTTATTTATTGTTTAAATTAGATTATCGTTCACAGCCACCTAGTGTAAAGACTACAAAGCCTAGAATAAAAATGACCAGAGGTAGCTCTGTGCAGCCATTG